>NW_027640901.1:0-507000 GCF_949752795.1 Hyperoodon ampullatus | reverse complement strand
ATCAGCATAACAAGGCTCCCTGTTCTCGAGGACCAGTCTTGCCTTTCTGGTTTTTACACATTTTGTGGATGTCCCTTTTGACCGGTGGGAAGTGATACTTCTTTGTAGTGGAGATTTGCATTGCCCGCTTGCTTGCTTGGCCAAAAAGGGCGTATGCGTTTTCTCCTGAATATATTCAGGAGAAAACGCATACGCCCTTTTTGGCCAAGTGCATCATTGTCGAAGTTGTGGCTCTCTTCCTGTGCTTTAAAGGGGATTCCAACGTACCTCTTGAAATCTGTTTCCTGCTATTCTGCCTCGCTTTCAAGTCCGCCTCGTTGCCTTCCCTCAACAGATTTTTGGACGATAGTTGTCCTTTATTACTTGGCCAGTGTGTGAATTGCTGTGCCCCTGAGCTCCATTTTTCAACTCGTTTTTGGTGAGCTGACCGCAAGTCCAAAATTTTGGTTCAGGACCTATGCTGGTTCCCGGTGGGGGGCTGAGACTTTGGTTAATTCTTCTTCCTGCTGGGAAATTACAGTGATATGTGCCCGTCCAAATGCCTAACAGCTACTCTCTCATTGGTTCTCCCTCTTCCCTTTCATCCTCTGCCAAATTGGCAACCTGCGCGAACCAGGAGGTTAAAGGGGCTGTCTCTCCAAGTTGGGAGTGTGATAGTAAAGCAGATGGAAAGTCAAACCGGAGCACCAGGAGAGGGACTATTCGTTGAGTTTTAGAAACCTTTCGTATTCACAGTGTGTCCGTTCTCTAGGTTTCCCGTACATGATATAACTGTAGTAATATTCCCTTCAACCTGGAGAGTTGGGACCCATGGAATGTGTGCCATGCATTATTGCTTTAAAGGGTCTGCATTTGCTCACCCAATCTCACCAATCGTCTCAGTCCCAAGTGTCCAGCCTTATGCCACATCCAGCTGTCGTTGTAGATAGGGTCATTCCAGGTTTCATCATTGACCCTGAAGGAATTGTAAAGAATTTCCCAGTTTTTTTATTTTGTTTTTGAAATTCATTTTTATAGTGGGTTTGAGCTGATTCTCACTGCCATGTTTATGCCAGTCTAGACACACTTGATTCCCTTAGGAGACATATCAATACATAGGTTTTAAGATTCTTACTAGTCAGATATATTCCTCTGCGGGAAATATGGGGTTTTGAGTCCCTTTCACTGAGGAAGGTGTAGGTCTTTTCTATTCCATAGTTGGTTTTTGGAACGGTACCTGTGCTTATATCAAACTCTGGTTTTATGCATCTCCCCACCTCTCCTTCCCCCTTAAGCAGGCATAAGGGTGTTTTCTAAATGTGAGACACTGCTCTCTTTCCTAACTCAGTTCAAGTGTAGCCATGTTTACAGGATCTTCATAAGTGATATCTTATGATAAGTTTCTTTTTCTATGTGACTTATTTCACTTAGAATCATCGTACCTGAATCCACCCATTTTGCTGCTACTGATCTTATGACATTGATTTCATGGCTGAGGGATATTCCATCGTACGTAAGTACCACAATTTTTTGAACCATTTTTATATTTCCTGGGATATTTAAGGTGTACCCAAGTTGAGGTCCTTGTAAGCAGTGCAGCCCTAAATTTTGGGGTGGCTCTGTCTTATTGATTTTCAGTTTTCCCGAGGTATATTCCCTAGACTGGAAGTGCCCTTCGCTCTGTAGCTCTGTTCTTTACTTGTTTTAGGGAACACAATGTACTCCTCCAGAGAGGCAGTTGGCAATTTACATCCCGCCCATCAGCATAACAAGGCTCCCTGTTCTCCAGGGCCTGTCTTGCCTTTCTGGTTTTTACACATTTTGTGGATGTCCCTTTTGACCGGTGGGAAGTGATACTTCTTTGTAGTGCAGATTTGCATTGCCCGCTTGCTTGCTTGGCCAAAAAGGGCGTATGCGTTTTCTCCTGAATATATTCAGGAGAAAACGCATACGCCCTTTTTGCCAAGTGCATCATTGTCGAAGTTGTGCCCCTCTTCCTGTGCTTTAAAGGCGATTCCAACGTACCTCTTGAAATCTGTTTCCTGCTATTCTGCCTCGCTTTCAAGTCCGCCTCGTTGCCTTCCCTCAACAGATTTTGGGACGATAGTTCTCCTCTATTACTCTGCCAGTTTGTGAATTGCTGTGCCCCGAGCTCAATTTTTCAACTCGTTTTTGGTGAGCTGACCGCAAGTCCAATATTTTGGTTCAGGACCTATGCTGGTTCCCGGTGGGGGGCTGAGACTTTGGTTAATTCTTCTTCCTGCCGGGAAGTTAGAGTGAAATGTGCCTGTCCAAATGACTAACAGCTACTCTCTCATTGGTTCTCCCTCTTCCCTTCCATCCTCTGCGAAATTGGCAACCTGTGCGAACCAGGAGGTTAAAGGGGCTGTCTCTCCAAGTTGGGAGGTTGATAGTAAAGCAGATGGAAAGTCAAACTGCAGCACCAGGAGAGGGACTATTCGTTGAGTTTTAGAAACCTTTCGTATTCACAGTGTGTCCGTTCTCTAGGTTTCCCGTACATGTTATAGCTGTAGTAATATTCCCTTCAACCTGGAGAGTTGGGACCCATGGAATGGGTGCCAGGCATTTGTGCTTTAAAGGGTCTGCATTTGCTCACCCAATCTCACCAATCGTCTCAGTCCCAAGTGTCCCTCCTTATGCCACATCCAGCTGTCATTTTAGATAGGGTCATTCCAAGTTTCATCAGAGACCCTGAAGGAATTGTCAAGAATTTCCCAGTTTTTTTGTTTTGTTTTTGAAATTCCTTTTTATAGTGGGTTTGAGCTGATTCTCGCTGCCATGTTTATGCCAGTCTAGACACACTTGATTCCCTTACGGAGACATATCAATACATAGGTTTTAAGATTCTTACTAGTCAGATATATTCCTCTGCGCGAAATATTGGGTTTTGAGTCCCTTTCACTGAGGAAGGTGTAGGTCTCGTCTATTCCATAGTTGGTTTTTGGTACGGTTCCTGTGCTTATATCAAATTCTTGAGTTATGCATCACCCCACCTCTCCTTCCCCCTTAAGCAGGCATAAGAGTGTTTTCTAAATGTGAGACACTCTTCTCTTTCCTAACTCAGTTCAAGTGTAGCCATGTTTACAGCATCTTCATAAGTGATATCTTATGATAAGTTTGTTTTTCTCTGTGACTTATTTCACTTAGAATCATCGTACCTGAATCCACCCATTTTGCTGCTACTGGTCTTATGACATTGATTTCATGGCTGAGGGATATTCCATCGTACGTAAGTACCACAATTTTTTGAACCATTTTTATATTTCCTGGGATATTTAAGGTGTACCCAAGTTGAGGTCCTTGTAAGCAGTGCAGCCCTAAATTTTTTGGTGGCTCTGTCTTATTGATTTTCAGTTTTCCCAAGGTATATTCCCTAGACTGGAAGTGCCCTTGGCTCTGTAGCTCTGTTGTTTACTTGTTTTAGGGAACACAATGCACTCCTCCAGAGAGGCAGTTGGCAATTTACATCCCGCCCTTCAGCATAAGAAGGCTCCCTGTTCTCCAGGGCCTGTCTTGCCTTTCTGGTTTTTACACATTTTGTGGATGTCCCTTTTGACCGGTGGGAAGTGATACTTCTTTGAAGTGCAGATTTGCATTGCCCGCTTGCTTGCTTGGCCAAAAAGGGCGTATGCGTTTTCTCCTGAATATATTCAGGAGAAAATGCATACGCCCCATTTGGCCAAGTGCATCATTGTCGAAGTTGTGCCCCTCTTCCTGTGATTTAAGGGTGATTCCAACGTACCTCTTGAAATCTGTTTCCTGCTATTCTGCCTCGCTTTCAAGTCCGCCTCGTTGCCTTCCCTCAACAGATTTTTGGACGATAGTTGTCCTTTATTACTCGGCCAGTTTGTGAATTGCTGTGCCCCTGAGCTCCATTTTTCAACTCGTTTTTGGTGAGCTGACCGCAAGTCCAAAATTTTGGTTCAGGACCTATACTGGTTCCCGGTGGGGGCCTGAGACTTTGGTTATTTCTTCTTCCTGCCAGGAAATTACAGTGATATGTGCCCGTCCAAATGCCTAACAGCTACTCTCTCATTGTTTCTCCCTCTTCCGTTTCATCCTCTGCCAAATTGGCAACCTGTGCGAACCAGGAGGTTAAAGGGGCTGTCTCTCCAAGTTGGGAGGTTGATAGTAAAGCAGATGGAAAGTCAAAGCGGAGCACCAGGAGAGGGACTATTCGTTGAGTTTTAGAAACCTTTCGTATTCACAGTGTGTCCGTTCTCTAGGTTTCCCGTACATGTTATAGCTGTAGTAATATTCCCTTCAACCTGGAGAGTTGGGACCCATGGAATGGGTGCCAGGCATTTGTGCTTTAAAGGGTCTGCATTTGCTCACCCAATCTCACCAATCGTCTCAGTCCCAAGTGTCTCTCCTTATGCCACATCCAGCTGTCATTGTAGATAGGGTCATTCCAGGTTTCATCAGAGACCCTGAAGGAATTGTAAAGAATTTCCCAGTTTTTTTATTTTGTTTTTGAAATTCCTTTTTATAGTGGGGTTGAGCTGATTCTCGCTGCCATGTTTATGCCAGTCTAGGCACACTTGATTCCCTTACGGTGACATATCAATACATAGGTTTTAAGATTCTTACTAGACAGATATATTCCTCTGTGGGATATATGGGGTTTTGAGTCCCTTTCACTGAGGAAGGTGTAGGTCTTGTCTATTCCATAGTTGGTTTTTGGAACGGTACCTGTGCTTATATCAAACTCTGGTTTTATGCATCACCCCAGCTCTCCTTCCCCCTTAAGCAGGCATAAGAGTGTTTTCTAAATGTGAGACACTGTTCTCTTTCCTAACTCAGTTCAAGTGTAGCCATGTTTACAGGGTCTTCATAAGTGATATCTTATGATAAGTTTCTTTTTCTGTGTGACTTATTTCACTTAGAATCATCATAACTGAATCCACCCATTTTGCTGTTACTGGTCTTATGACATTGATTTCATGGCTGAGGGATATTCCATCGTACGTAAGTACCACAATTTTTTAAACCAGTTTTATATTTCCTGGGATATTTAAGGTGTACCCAAGTTGAGGTCCTTGTAATCAGTGCAGCCCTAAGTTTTGGGGTGGCTCTGTCTTATTGATTTTCAGTTTTCTCGAGGTATATTCCCTAGACTGGAAGTGCCCTTGGCTCTGTAGCTCTGTTCTTTACTTGTTTTAGGGAACACAATGCACTCCTCCAGAGAGGCAGTTGGCAATTTACATCCCGCCCATCAGCATAACAAGGCTCCCTGTTCTCCAGGGCCTGTCTTGCCTTTCTGGTTTTTACACATTTTGTGGATGTCCCTTTTGACCGGTGGGAAGTGATACTTCTTTGTAGTGCAGATTTGCATTGCCCGCTTGCTTGCTTGGCCAAAAAGGGCGTATGCGTTTTCTCCTGAATATATTCAGGAGAAAACGCATACGCCCTTTTTGGCCAAGTGCATCATTGTCGAAGTTGTGCCCCTCTTCCTGTGCTTTAAAGGCGATTCCAACGTACCTCTTGAAATCGGTTTCCTGCTATCCTGCCGAGCTTTCAAGTCTGCCTCGTTGCCTTCCCTCAACAGATTCTTGGACGATAGTTGTCCTTTATTACTCGGCCAGTTTGTGAATTGCTGTGCCCCTGAGCTCCATTTTTCAACTCGTTTTAGGTGAGCTGACCGCAAGTCCAACATTTTGGTTCAGGACCTATGCTGGTTCCCGGTGGGGGGCTGAGACTTTGGTTAATTCTTCTTCCTTCCGGGAAATTACAGTGATATGTGCCCGTCCAAATGCCTAACAGCTACTCTCTGTTTGGTTCTCCCTCTTCCCTTTCATCCTCTGCCAAATTGGCAACCTGTGCGAACCAGGAAGTTAAAGGGGCTGTCTCTCCAAGTTGGGAGGTTGATAGTAAAGCAGATGGAAAGTCAAACCAGAGCACCAGGAGAGGGACTATTCGTTGAGTTTTAGAAACCTTTCGTATTCACAGTGGGTCCGTTCTCTAGGTTTCCCGTACATGTTATAGCTGTAGTAATATTCCCTTAAACCTGGAGTGTTGGGACCCATGGATTGGGTGCCATGCATTATTGCTTTAAAGGGTCTGCATTTGCTCACTCAATCTCACCGATCCTCTCAGTCCCAAGTTTCCCTCCTTATGCCACATCCAGCTGTCATTGTAGATAGGGTCATTCCAGGTTTCATCAGAGACCCTGAAGGAATTGCAAAGAATTTCCCAGTTTTTTTGTTTTGTTTTTGCAATTCTTTTTATAGTGGGTTTGAGCTGATTCTCGCTGCCATGTTTATGCCAGTCTAGACACACTTGATTCCCTTATGGAGACATATCAATACATAGGTTTTAAGATTCTTACTAGTCAGATATATTCCTCTGCGGGAAATATGGGGTTTTGAATCCCTTTCACTGAGGAAGGTGTAGGTCTTGTCTATTCCATAGTTGGTTTTTGGAACGGTACCTGTGCTTATATCAAACTCTGGTTTTATGCATCACCCCACCTCTCCTTCCCCCTTAAGCAGGCATAAGGGTGTTTTCTAAATGTGAGACACTGCTCTCTTTCCTAACTCAGTTCAAGTGTAGCCATGTTTACAGGATCTTCATAAGTGATATCTTATGATAAGTTTCTTTTTCTGTGTGACTTATTTCACTTAGAATCGTCGTACCTGAATCCACCCATTTTGCTGCTACTGGTCTTATGACATTGATTTCATGGCTGAGGGATATTGCATCGTACGTAAGTACCACAATTTTTTGAACCATTTTTATATTTCCTGGGATATTTAAGGTGTACCCAAGTTGAGGTCCTTGTAAGCAGTGCAGCCCTAAATTTTTTGGTGGCTCTGTCTTATTGATTTTCAGTTTTCCCAAGGTATATTCCCTACACTGGAAGTGCCCTTCGCTCTGTAGCTCTGTTCTTTACTTGTTTTAGGGAACACAATGTACTCCTCCAGAGAGGCAGTTGGCAATTTACATCCCGCCCATCAGCATAACAAGGCTCCCTGTTCTCCAGGGCCTGTCTTGCCTTTCTGGTTTTTACACATTTTGTGGATGTCCCTTTTGACCGGTGGGAAGTGATACTTCTTTGAAGTGCAGATTTGCATTGCCCACTTGCTTGCTTGGCCAAAAAGAGCGTATGCGTTTTCTCCTGAATATATTCAGGAGAAAACGCATACGCCCTTTTTGGCCAAGTGCATCATTGTCGAAGTTGTGCCCCTCTTCCTGTGCTTTAAAGGCGATTCCAACGTACCTCTTGAAATCTGTTTCCTGCTATTCTGCCTCGCATTCGAGTCCGCCTCGTTTCCTTCACTCAACAGATTTTTGGACGATAGTTGTCCTTTATTACTCGGCCAGTTTGTGAATTGCTGTGCCCCTGAGCTCCATTTTTCAACTCGTTTTTGGTGAGCTGACCGCAAGTCCAAAATTTTGGTTCAGGACCTATACTGGTTCCCGGTGGGGGCCTGAGACTTTGGTTAATTCTTCTTCCTGCCGGGAAATTACAGTGATATGTGCCCGTCCAAATGCCTAACAGCTACTCTCTCATTGGTTCTCCCTCTTCCCTTTCATCCTCTGCCAAATTGGCAACCTGTGCGAACCAGGAGGTTAAAGGGGCTGTCTCTCCAAGTTGGGAGGTTGATAGTAAAGCAGATGGAAAGTCAAACCGGAGCACCAGGAGAGGGACTATTCGTTGAGTTTTAGAAACCTTTCGTATTCACAGTGTGTCCGTTCTCTAGGTTTCCCGTACATGTTATAGCTGTAGTAATATTCCCTTCAACCTGGAGAGTTGGGACCCATGGAATGGGTGCCAGGCATTTGTGCTTTAAAGGGTCTGCATTTGCTCACCCAATCTCACCAATCGTCTCAGTCCCAAGTGTCTCTCCTTATGCCACATCCAGCTGTCATTGTAGATAGGGTCATTCCAGGTTTCATCAGAGACCCTGAAGGAATTGTAAAGAATTTCCCAGTTTTTTGTTTTGTTTTTGAAATTCCTTTTTATAGTGGGGTTGAGCTGATTCTCGCTGCCATGTTTATGCCAGTCTAGGCACACTTGATTCCCTTACGGTGACATATCAATACATAGGTTTTAAGATTCTTACTAGACAGATATATTCCTCTGTGGGAAATATGGGGTTTTGAGTCCCTTTCACTGAGGAAGGTGTAGGTCTTGTCTATTCCATAGTTGGTTTTTGGAACGGTACCTGTGCTTATATCAAACTCTGGTTTTATGCATCACCCCAGCTCTCCTTCCCCCTTAAGCAGGCATAAGAGTGTTTTCTAAATGTGAGACACTGTTCTCTTTCCTAACTCAGTTCAAGTGTAGCCATGTTTACAGGATCTTCATAAGTGATATCTTATGATAAGTTTCTTTTTCTGTGTGACTTATTTCACTTAGAATCATCGTACCTGAATCCACCCATTTTGCTGCTACTGGTCTTATGACATTGATTTCATGGCTGAGGGATATTCCATCGTACGTAAGTACCACAATTTTTTGAACCATTTTTATATTTCCTGGGATATTTAAGGTGTACCCAAGTTGAGGTCCTTGTAAGCAGTGCAGCCCTAAATTTTGGGGTGGCTCTGTCTTATTGATTTTCAGTTTTCCCAAGGTATATTCCCTAGACTGGAAGTGCCCTTGGCTCTGTAGCTCTGTTGTTTACTTGTTTTAGGGAACACAATGTACTCCTCCAGAGAGGCAGTTGGCAATTTACATCCCGCCCATCAGCATAACAAGGCTCCCTCTTCTCCAGGGCCTGTCTTGCCTTTCTGGTTTTTACACATTTTGTGGATGTCCCTTTTGACCGGTGGGAAGTGATACTTCTTTGTAGTGCAGATTTGCATTGCCCGCTTGCTTGCTTGGCCAAAAAGGGCGTATGCGTTTTCTCCTGAATATATTCAGGAGAAAACGCATACGCCCTTTTTGGCCAAGTGCATCATTGTCGAAGTTGTGCCCCTCTTCCTGTGCTTTAAAGGCGATTGCAACGTACCTCTTGAAATCTGTTTCCTGCTATCCTGCCTCGCTTTCAAGTCTGCCTCGTTGCCTTCCCTCAACAGATTTTTGGACGATAGTTGTCCTTTATTACTCGGCCAGTTTGTGAATTGCTGTGCCACTGAGCTCCATTTTTCAACTCGTTTTTGGTGAGCTGACCGCAAGTCCAACATTTTGGCTCAGGACCTATGCTGGTTCCCGGTGGAGGGCTGAGACTTTGGTTAATTCTTCTTCCTGCCGGGAAGTTAGAGTGATATGTGTCCGTCCCAATGCCTAACAGCTACTCTCTCATTGGTTCTCCCTCTTCCCTTTAATCCTCTGCCAAATTGGAAACCTGTGCGAACCAGGAGGTTAAAGGGGCTGTCTCTCCAAGTTGGGAGGTTGATAGTAAAGCAGATGGAAAGTTAAACCGGAGCACCAGGAGAGGGACTATTCGTTGAGTTTTAGAAACCTTTCGTATTCACAGTGTGTCCGTTCTCTAGGTTTCCCGTACATGTTATAGCTGTAGTAATATTCCCTTCAACCTGGAGAGTTGGGACCCATGGAATGGGTGCCAGGCATTTGTGCTTTAAAGGGTCTGCATTTGCTCACCCAATCTCACCAATCGTCTCAGTCCCAAGTGTCCCTCCTTATGCCACATCCAGCTGTCATTTTAGATAGGGTCATTCCAAGTTTCATCAGAGACCCTGAAGGAATTGTAAAGAATTTCCCAGTTTTTTTGTTTTGTTTTTGAAATTCCTTTTTATAGTGGGTTTGAGCTGATTCTCGCTGCCATGTTTATGCCAGTCTAGACACACTTGATTCCCTTACGGAGACATATCAATACATAGGTTTTAAGATTCTTACTAGTCAGATATATTCCTCTGCGCGAAATATTGGGTTTTGAGTCCCTTTCACTGAGGAAGGTGTAGGTCTCGTCTATTCCATAGTTGGTTTTTGGAACGGTACCTGTGCTTATATCAAATTCTTGAGTTATGCATCACCCCACCTCTCCTTCCCCCTTAAGCAGGCATAAGAGTGTTTTCTAAATGTGAGACACTCTTCTATTTCCTAACTCAGTTCAAGTGTAGCCATGTTTACAGGATCTTCATAAGTGATATCTTATGATAAGTTTCTTTTTCTCTGTGACTTATTTCACTTAGAATCATCGTACCTGAATCCACTCATTTTGCTGCTACTGGTCTTATGACATTGATTACATGGCTGAGGGATATTCCATCATACGTAAGTACCACAATTTTTTGAACCATTTTTATATTTCCTGGGATATTTAAGGTGTACCCAAGTTGAGGTCCTTGTAAGCAGTGCAGCCCTAAGTTTGGGGTGGCTCTGTCTTATTGATTTTCAGTTTTCCCGAGGTATATTCCCTAGACTGGAAGTGCCCTTGGCTCTGTAGCTCTGTTGTTTACTTGTTTTAGGGAACACAATGTACTCCTCCAGAGAGGCAGTTGGCAATTTACATCCCGCCCATCAGCATAACAAGGCTCCCTGTTCTCCAGGGCCTGTCTTGCCTTTCTGGTTTTTACACATTTTGTGGATGTCCCTTTTGACCGGTGGGAAGTGATACTTCTTTGTAGTGCAGATTTGCATTGCCCGCTTGCTTGCTTGGCCAAAAAGGGCGTATGCGTTTTCTCCTGAATATATTCAGGAGAAAACGCATACGCCCTTTTTGGCCAAGTGCATCATTGTCGAAGCTGTGCCCCTATTCCTGTGCTTGAAAGGCGATTCCAACGTACCTCTTGAAATCTGTTTCCTGATATCCTGCCTCGCTTTCAAGTCTGCCGCGTTGCCTTCCCTCAACAGATTTTTGGACGATAGTTGTCCTTTATTACTCGGCCAGTTTGTGAATTGCTGTGCCCCTGAGCTCCATTTTTCAACTCGATTTTGGTGAGCTAACCGCAAGTCCAACATTTTGGTTCAGGACCTATGCTGATTCCCGGTGGGGGGCTGAGACTTTGGTTAATTCTTCTTCCTGCCGGGAAATTAGAGTGATATGTGCCCGTCCAAATGCCTAACAGCTACTCTCTCATTGGTTCTCCCTCTTCCCTTTCATCCTCTGCCAAATTGGAAACCTGTGTGAACCAGGAGGTTAAAGGGGCTGTCTCTCCAAGTTGGGAGGTTGATAGTAAAGCAGATGGAAAGTCAAACCGGAGCACCAGGAGAGGGACTATTCGTTGAGTTTTAGAAACCTTTCGTATTCACAGTGGGTCCATTCTCTAGGTTTCCCGTACATGTTATAGCTGTAGTAATATTCCCTTCAACCTGGAGTGTTGGGACCCATGGAATGGGTGCCATGCATTATTGCTTTAAAGGGTCTGCATTTGCTCACCCAATCTCACCAATCCTCTCAGTCCCAAGTTTCCCTCCTTATGCCACATCCAGCTGTCATTGTAGATAGGGTCATTCCAGGTTTCATCAGAGACCCTGAAGGAATTGCAAAGAACTTCCCAGTTTTTTTGTTTTGTTTTTGCAATTCCTTTTTATAGTGGGTTTGAGCTGTTTCTCGCTGCCATGTTTATGCCAGTCTAGACACACTTGATTCCCTTATGTAGACATATCAATACATAGGTTTTAAGATTCTTACTAGTCAGATATATTCCTCTGCGGGTAATATGGGGTTTTGAATCCCTTTCACTGAGGAAGCTGTAGGTCTTGTCTATTCCATAGTTGGTTTTTGGAACGGTACCTGTGCTTATAACAAACTCTGGTTTTATGCATCACCCCACCTCTCCTTCCACCTTAAGCAGGCATAAGGGTGTTTTCTAAATGTGAGACACTGCTCTCTTTCCTAACTCAGTTCAAGTGTAGCCATGTTTACAGGATCTTCATAAGTGATATCTTATGATAAGTTTCTTTTTCTGTGTGACTTATTTCACTTAGAATCATCGTACCTGAATCCACCCATTTTGCTGCTACTGGTCTTATGACATTGATTTCATGGCTGAGGGATATTCCATCGTACGTAAGTACCACAATTTTTTGAACCATTTTTATATTTCCTGGGATATTTAAGGTGTACCCAAGTTGAGGTCCCTGTAAGCAGTGCAGCCCTAAATTTTGGGGTGGCTCTGTCTTATTGATTTTCAGTTTTCCCAAGGTATATTCCCTAGACTGGAAGTGCCCTTGGCTCTGTAGCTCTGTTGTTTACTTGTTTTAGGGAACACAATGTACTCCTCCAGAGAGGCAGTTGGCAATTTACATCCCGCCCATCAGCATAACAAGGCTCCCTCTTCTCCAGGGCCTGTCTTGCCTTTCTGGTTTTTACACATTTTGTGGATGTCCCTTTTGACCGGTGGGAAGTGATACTTCTTTGTAGTGCAGATTTGCATTGCCCGCTTGCTTGCTTGGCCAAAAAGGGCGTATGCGTTTTCTCCTGAATATATTCAGGAGAAAACGCATACGCCCTTTTTGGCCAAGTGCATCATTGTCGAAGTTGTGCCCCTCTTCCTGTGCTTTAAAGGCGATTCCAACGTACCTCTTGAAATCTGTTTCCTGCTATTCTGCCTCGCTTTCAAGTCCGCCTCGTTGCCTTCCCTCAACAGATTTTGGGACGATAGTTGTCCTTTATTACTCGGCCAGTTTGTGAATTGCTGTGCCCCGAGCTCAATTTTTCAACTCGTTTTTGGTGAGCTGACCGCAAGTCCAATATTTTGGTTCAGGACCTATGCTGGTTCCCGGTGGGGGGCTGAGACTTTGGTTAATTCTTCTTCCTGCCGGGAAGTTAGAGTGAAATGTGCCCGTCCAAATGACTAACAGCTACTCTCTCATTGATTCTCCCACTTCGCTTTCATCCTCTGCCAAATTGGCAACCTGTGCGAACCAGGAGGTTAAAGGGTCTGTCTCTCCAAGTTGGGAGTGTGATAGTAAAGCAGATGGAAAGTCAAACCGGAGCACCAGGAGAGGGACTATTCGTTGAGTTTTAGAAACCTATCGTATTCACAGTGTGTCTGTTCTCTAGGTTTCCTGTACATATTATAGCTGTAGTACTATTCCCTTCAACCTGGAGAGTTGGCACGCATGGAATGGGTGCCAGGCATTTGTGATTTGAAGGGTCTGCATTTGCTCACCCAATCTCACCAATCGTCTCAGTCCCAAGTGTCCCTCCTTATGCCACATCCAGCTGTCATTGTAGATAGGGTCATTCCAGGTTTCATCAGAGACCCTGAAGGAATTGTAAAGAATTCCCCAGTTTTTTTGTTTTGTTTTTGAAATTCCTTTTTATAGTGGGTTTGAGCTGATTCTCGCTGCCATGTTTATGCCAGTCTAGACACACTTTATTCCCTTACGGAGACATATCAATACATAGGTTTTAAGATTCTTACTGATCAGATATATTCCTCTGCGGGAAATATGTTGTTTTGAGTCCCTTTCACTGAGGAAGGTGTAGGTCTTGTCTATTCCATAGTTGGTTTTTGGAACGGTACCTGTGCTTATATCAAACTCTGGTTTTATGCATCACCCCACCTCTCCTTCCCCCTTAAGCAGGCATAAGAGTGTTTTCTAAATGTGAGACACTCTTCTCTTTCTTAACTCAGTTCAAGTGTACCCATGTTTACAGGATCTTCATAAGTGATATCTTATGAAAAGTTTCTTTTACTCTGTGACTTATTTCACTTAGAATCATCGTACCTGAATCCACCCATTTTGCTGCTACTGGTCTTATGACATTGATTTCATGGCTGAGGGATATTCCATCGTACGTAAGTACCACAATTTTTTGAACCATTTTTATATTTCCTGGGATATTTAAGGTGTACCCAAGTTGCGGTCCTTGTAAGCAGTGCAGCCCTAAATTTTGGGGTGGCTCTGTCTTATTGATTTTCAGTTTTCCCAAGTCATATTCCCTAGACTGGAAGTGCCCTTGGCTCTGTAACTCTGTTGTTTACTTGTTTTAGGGAACACAATGCACTCATCCAGAGAGGCAGTTGGCAATTTATATCCCGCCCATCAGCATAACAAGGCTCCGTGTTCTCCAGGGCCTGTCTTGCCTTTTTGGTTTTTACACATTTTGTGGATGTCCCTTTTGACCGGTGGGAAGTGATACTTCTTTGTAGTGCAGATTTGCATTGCCCGCTTGCTTGCTTGGCCAAAAAGGGCGTATGCGTTTTCTCCTGAATATATTCAGGAGAAAACGCATACGCCCTTTTTGGCCAAGTGCATCATTGTCGAAGTTGTGCCCCTCTTCCTGTGCTTTAAAGGCGATTGCAACGTACCTCTTGAAATCTGTTTCCTGCTATCCTGCCTCACTTTCAAGTCTGCCTCGTTGCCTTCCCTCAACAGATTTTTGGACGATAGTTGTCCTTTATTACTCGGCCAGTTTGTGAATTGCTGTGCCACTGAGCACCATTTTTCAACTCGTTTTTGGTGAGCTGACCGCAAGTCCAACATTTTGGTTCAGGACCTATGCTGGTTCCCGGTGGAGGGCTGAGACTTTGGTTAATTCTTCTTCCTGCCGGGAAGTTAGAGTGATATGTGTCCGTCCCAATGCCTAACAGCTACTCTCTCATTGGTTCTCCCTCTTCCCTTAAATCCTCTGCCAAATTGGAAACCTGTGCGAACCAGGAGGTTAAAGGGGCTGTCTCTCCAAGTTGGGAGGTTGATAGTAAAGCAGATGGAAAGTTAAACCGGAGCACCAGGAGAGGGACTATTCGTTGAGTTTTAGAAACCTTTCGTATTCACAGTGTGTCCGTTCTCTAGGTTTCCCGTACATGTTATAGCTGTAGTAATATTCCCTTCAACCTGGAGAGTTGGGACCCATGGAATGGGTGCCAGGCATTTGTGCTTTAAAGGGTCTGCATTTGCTCACGCAATCTCACCAATCGTCTCAGTCCCAAGTGTCCCTCCTTATGCCACATCCAGCTGTCATTTTAGATAGGGTCATTCCAAGTTTCATCAGAGACCCTGAAGGAATTGTCAAGAATTTCCCAGTTTTTTTGTTTTGTTTTTGAAATTCCTTTTTATAGTGGGTTTGAGCTGATTCTCGCTGCCATGTTTATGCCAGTCTAGACACACTTGATTCCCTTACGGAAACATATCAATACATAGGTTTTAAGATTCTTACTAGTCAGATATATTCCTCTGCGCGAAATATTGGGTTTTGAGTCCCTTTCACTGAGGAAGGTGTAGGTCTCGTCTATTCCATAGTTGGTTTTTGGAACGGTACCTGTGCTTATATCAAACTCTGGTTTTATGCATCACCCCAGCTCTCCTTCCCCCTTAAGCAGGCATAAGAGTGTTTTCTAAATGTGAGACACTGTTCTCTTTCCTAACTCAGTTCAAGTGTAGCCATGTTTACAGGGTCTTCATAAGTGATATCTTATGATAAGTTTCTTTTTCTGTGTGACTTATTTCACTTAGAATCATCGTACCTGAATCCACCCATTTTGCTGCTACTGGTCTTATGACATTGATTTCATGGCTGAGGGATATTCCATCGTACGTAAGTACCACAATTTTTTGAACCATTTTTATATTTCCTGGGATATTTAAGGTGTACCCAAGTTGAGGTCCTTGTAAGCAGTGCAGCCCTAAATTTTGGGGTGGCTCTGTCTTATTGATTTTCAGTTTTCCCAAGGTATATTCCCTAGACTGGAAGTGCCCTTTGCTCTGTAGCTCTGTTCTTTACTTGTTTTAGGGAACACAATGCACTCCTCCAGAGAGGCAGTTGGCAATTTACATCCCGCCCATCAGCATAACAAGGCTCCCTGTTCTCCAGGGCCTCTCTTGCCTTTCTGGTTTTTACACATTTTGTGGATGTCCCTTTTGACCGGTGGGAAGTGATACTTCTTTGTAGTGCAGATTTGCATTGCCCGCTTGCTTGCTTGGCCAAAAAGGGCGTATGCGTTTTCTCCTGAATATATTCATGTGAAAACGCATACGCCATTTTTGGCCAAGTGCATCATTGTCGAAGTTGTGCCCCTCTTCCTGTGCTTTAAAGGCGATTCCAACGTACCTCTTGAAATCTGTTTCCTGCTATTCTGCCTCGCTTTCAAGTCCGCCTCGTTGCCTTCCCTCAACAGATTTTT
Organism: Hyperoodon ampullatus; assembly: GCF_949752795.1. NCBI lineage: Eukaryota > Metazoa > Chordata > Mammalia > Artiodactyla > Ziphiidae > Hyperoodon > Hyperoodon ampullatus. Next base: position 491,016 of record NW_027640901.1, on the reverse strand, counting down.
GGACGATAGTTGTCCTTTATTACTCGGCCAGTTTGTGAATTGCTGTGCCCCTGAGCTCCATTTTTCAACTCGTTTTTGGTGAGCTGACCGCAAGTCCAAAATTTTGGTTCAGGACCTATGCTGGTTCCCGGTGGGTGGCTGAGACTTTGGTTAATTCTTCTTCCTTCCGGGAAATTACAGTGATATGTGCCCGTCGAAATGCCTAACAGCTACTCTCTCATTGGTTCTCCCTCTTCCCTTTCATCCTCTGCCAAATTGGCAACCTGTGCGAACCAGGAAGTTAAAGGGGCTGTCTCTCCAAGTTGGGAGGTTGATAGTAAAGCAGATGGAAAGTCAAACCAGAGCACCAGGAGAGGGACTATTCGTTGAGTTTTAGAAACCTTTCGTATTCACAGTGGGTCCGTTCTCTAGGTTTCCCGTACATGTTATAGCTGTAGTAATATTCCCTTCAACCTGGAGTGTTGGGACCCATGGAATGGGTGCCATGCATTATTGCTTTAAAGGGTCTGCATTTGCTCACTCAATCTCACCAATCCTCTCAGTCCCAAGTTTCCCTCCTTATGCCACATCCAGCTGTCATTGTAGATAGGGTCATTCCAGGTTTCATCAGAGACCCTGAAGGAATTGCAAAGAATTTCCCAGTTTTTTTGTTTTGTTTTTGCAATTCTTTTTATAGTGGGTTTGAGCTGATTCTCGCTGCCATGTTTATGCCAGTCTAGACACACTTGATTCCCTTATGGAGACATATCAATACATAGGTTTTAAGATTCTTACTAGTCAGATATATTCCTCTGCGGGAAATATGGGGTTTTGAATCCCTTTCACTGAGGAAGGTGTAGGTCTTGTCTATTCCATAGTTGGTTTTTGGAACGGTACCTGTGCTTATATCAAAAACTGGTTTTATGCATCACCCCACCTCTCCTTCCCCCTTAAGCAGGCATAAGGGTGTTTTCTAAATGTGAGACACTGCTCTCTTTCCTAACTCAGTTCAAGTGTAGCCATGTTTACAGGATCTTCATAAGTGATATCTTATGATAAGTTTCTTTTTCTGTGTGACTTATTTCACTTAGAATCATCGTACCTGAATCCACCCATTTTGCTGCTACTCGTCTTATGACATTGACTTCATGGCTGAGGGATATTCCATCGTACGTAAGTACCACAATTTTTTGAACCATTTTTATATTTCCTGGGATATTTAAGGTGTACCCAAGTTGAGGTCCTTGTAAGCAGTGCAGCCCTAAATTTTGTGGTGGCTCTGTCTTATTGATTTTCAGTTTTCCCAAGGTATATTCCCTAGACTGGAAGTGCCCTTCGCTCTGTAGCTCTGTTGTTTACTTGTTTTAGGGAACACAATGTACTCCTCCAGAGAGGCAGTTGGCAATTTACATCCCGCCCATCAGCATAACAAGGCTCCCTGTTCTCCAGGGCCTGTCTTGCCTTTCTGGTTTTTACACATTTTGTGGATGTCCCTTTTGACCGGTGGGAAGTGATACTTCTTTGTAGTGCAGATTTGCATTGCCCGCTTGCTTGCTTGGCCAAAAAGGGCGTATGCGTTTTCTCCTGAATATATTCAGGAGAAAACGCATACGCCCTTTTTGGCCAAGTGCATCATTGTCGAAGTTGTGCCCCTCTTCCTGTGCTTTAAAGGCGATTCCAACGTACCTCTTGAAATCTGTTTCCTGCTATTCTGCCTCGCTTTCAAGTCCGCCTCGTTGCCTTCCCTCAACAGATTTTTGGACGATAGTTCTCCTTTATTACTCGGCCAGTTTGTAAATTGCTGTGCCCCGAGCTCAATTTTTCAACTCGTTTTTGGTGAGCTGACCGCAAGTCCAATATTTTGGTTCAGGACCTATGCTGGTTCCCGGTGGGGGGCTGAGACTTTGGTTAATTCTTCTTCCTGCCGGGAAGTTAGAGTGAAATGTGCCGGTCCAAATGACTAACAGCTACTCTCTCATTGGTTCTCCCTCTTCCCTTCCATCCTCTGCGAAATTGGCAACCTGTGCGAACCAGGAGGTTAAAGGGGCTGTCTCTCCAAGTTGGGAGGTTGATAGTAAAGCAGATGGAAAGTCAAACTGCAGCACCAGGAGAGGGACTATTCGTTGAGTTTTAGAAACCTTTCGTATTCACAGTGTGTCCGTTCTCTAGGTTTCCCGTACATGTTATAGCTGTAGTAATATTCCCTTCAACCTGGAGAGTTGGGACCCATGGAATGGGTGCCAGGCATTTGTGCTTTAAAGGGTCTGCATTTGCTCACCCAATCTCACCAATCATCTCAGTCCCAAGTGTCCCTCCTTATGCCACATCCAGCTGTCATTTTAGATAGGGTCATTCCAAGTTTCATCAGAGACCCTGAAGGAATTGTCAAGAATTTCCCAGTTTTTTTGTTTTGTTTTTGAAATTCCTTTTTATAGTGGGTTTGAGCTGATTCTCGCTGCCATGTTTATGCCAGTCTAGACACACTTGATTCCCTTACGGAGACATATCAATACATAGGTTTTAAGATTCTTACTAGTCAGATATATTCCTCTGCGCGAAATATTGGGTTTTGAGTCCCTTTCACTGAGGAAGGTGTAGGTCTCGTCTATTCCATAGTTGGTTTTTGGAACGGTACCTGTGCTTATATCAAATTCTTGAGTTATGCATCACCCCACCTCTCCTTCCCCCTTAAGCAGGCATAAGAGTGTTTTCTAAATGTGAGACACTCTTCTCTTTCCTAACTCAGTTCAAGTGTAGCCATGTTTACAGGATCTTCATAAGTGATATCTTATGATAAGTTTGTTTTTCTCTGTGACTTATTTCACTTAGAATCATCGTACCTGAATCCACCCATTTTGCTGCTACTGGTCTTATGACATTGATTTCATGGCTGAGGGATATTCCATCGTACGTAAGTACCACAATTTTTTGAACCATTTTTATATTTCCTGGGATATTTAAGGTGTACCCAAGTTGCGGTCCTTGTAAGCAGTGCAGCCCTAAATTTTGGGGTGGCTCTGTCTTATTGATTTTCAGTTTTCCCAAGTCATATTCCCTAGACTGGAAGTGCCCTTGGCTCTGTAACTCTGTTGTTTACTTGTTTTAGGGAACACAATGCACTCATCCAGAGAGGCAGTTGGCCATTTATATCCCGCCCATCAGCATAACAAGGCTCCGTGTTCTCCAGGGCCTGTCTTGCCTTTCTGGATTTTACACATTTTGTGGATGTCCCTTTTGACCGGTTGGAAGTGATACTTCTTTGTAGTGCAGATTTGCATTGTGCGGTGGCTTGGTTGGCCAAAATAGGCGTATGCGTTTTCTCCTGAATATATTCAGGAGAAAACGCATGTGCCCTTTATGGACAATTCCATAATTGTCGAAGTTGTGATGCTTTTCCTGTGTTTAAAGGCGATTCCAATGTACTTCTGGAAATCTGTTTCGTGTACTTCTGCCTCATTTTCAAGTCCGCCTCATGGCTTTCTCTCAACAGATTTTTGGAAGAGAGTAGTCCTTTATAACTCTGCAAGTTAGTGAATTGCTGTGCCCCTGAGCTCCATTTTTCAACTCGCGTTTTTGTGAGCTGACTGCCAATCCACAATTTTGCTTCAGGACCTATACTGGTTCCATTGGGGAGGCTGGCTCAGAGTTTGTTAATTCTTCTTTGTGACAGGAATTTAGAGTGACATGTGGCCATCCAAATGCCTACAGCTACTCTCTAATTGTTTCTCCCTCTTCCCTTATATCCTCTACACAACGTGCCAACTGTGCGAACCAGCAGGTTATAGGTGCTGACTCTCCAATTTGGGAGATTGATAATAAAGCAGTCGGAATGTCAAACTGGTGCACAAGGAGAGAAAAAAATTAGTAGAGTTTTAGAAACCTTTCACCATCAGATGGTGTCCATTCTCTAGGTTTCCCATACATGTTATAACTGTAGTGATATTCCCTTCTACCTGGAGAGTTGGAACCCATGGAATGGGTTCCAGGTATTATCGCTTTAAACGGCCTGCATTTTCTCACCCAATCTCACCAATCCTCTCAGTCCCAAGTGACCAGCCTTATGCCACATCCAGCTGTCGTTGTAGATAGGGTCATTCTAAGTTTCATCAGAACCCCTGAAAGTATTGTGTAAGAATTTCACTGTTTATTTGTTTTGTTTTGAAATTCATTTTTATAGTGGGTTTGAGCTGATTCTCTCTGCCGTGTTTATGTCATTCTAGACACACTTGGTTACCTTATGGAGACATATCAATACATAGGTTTTAAGATTCTTACTAGTCAGATATACTACTCTTCGGGGAATAGGGGTGTTGAGCCCCGTTCAGTGAGGAAAGAGTAGGTCTTGTCTATTTTGTATTTGGATTATGCAACCGTACCTGTGCTAATATCAAACTCTGGTTTTATGCATCACCCCACCTCTCCTTTCCTCTTGAGCAGGCATAAGAGTGTTTTCTAAATGTGAGACTCTTCTCTTCCCTAATTCAGTTCATGTGTAGCCATGTTTACAAGACCTTCATAAGTGATATCTTATGATAAGTTTCTTTTTCTGTGTGACTTATTTCAGTTAGAATCATCGTACATGAATCCACTCATTATGCTGCTACTGGCCTTATGACATTGATTTCATGGCTGAGGGATATTCCATCGTACGTATGTACCACAATTTCTTTACTATTTTTGTCTTTACTGGCATATTTAAGGTGTCCCAAAGTCGAGGTTCTTGTAAGCAGTGCTGCCCTATATTTTGGGTTGGCTATGTCTTATTGATTTTCAATTTCCCCAAGGTATATTCCCATGACTGGAAGTGCCTTAGGTTGTGAAGCTCTGTTGTTTAATTATTTTAGGGAACACAATGCACTCCTCCAGAGTGGCTGTTGGCAATCTGCATCCCACACATCAGCATAACAAGGCTCCCTGTTCTCTAGAGCCCCTCTTGCCTTTCTGGTTTTTACACATTTTACGGATATCCCTTTTGACTGGTGGGAAGTGATACTTCTTTGTAGTGCAGATTTGCATTGTGCGGTTGCTTGGTTGGCCAAAATGGGTGTATGCGTTTTCTCCTGAATATATTCAGGAGAAAACGCATGCGCCCTTTATGGACAATTCCATAATTGTCGAAGTTGTGATGCTTTTCCTGTGTTTAAAGGCGATTCCAATGTACTTCTGGAAATCTGTTTCGTGCAAATCTCCCTCATTTTCAATTCCGCCTCATGGCTTTTCCTCAACAGATTTTTGGAAGAGAGTAGTCCTGTATACCTCTGCAAGTTAGTGAATTGCTGTGCCCCTGAGCTCCATTTTTCAACTTGTGTTTTTGTGAGCTGACCGCAAACCCACAATTTTGCTTCAGGACCTATACTAGTTATGGGGGTGGGGCAGGCTGAGAGTTTGGTTAATTCTTCTTCGTGATGGAAATTAGAGTGACATGTGGCCGTCCAAATGCCTACAGCTACTCTCTCATTGGTTCTCCCTCTTCCCTTATATCCTCTGCACAATGTGCCAACTGTACGAACCAGGATGTTATAGGGGCTGACTCTCCAAGTTGGGAGATTGATATTAAAGCAGTTGGAATGTCAAGCTGCAGCACATGGAGAGAAAAAAATTAGTAGGGTTTTAGAAACTTTTCACCATCAGAGGGTGTCCATTCTCTAGGTTTCCCATACATGTTATAACTGTAGTGATATTCCCTTCTACCTGGAGAGTTGGGAACCATGGAATCAGTGGCAGGCATTATTGCTTTAAAGCATCTGCATTTTCTCACCCAATCTCACCAATCCTCTCAGTCCCAGGTGAACAGCCTTATGCCACATCCAGCTGTTGTTGTAGATAGGGTCATTCCAAGTTTCATCAGAACCCCTGAAGGTGTTGTGTAAGAATTTCACTGTTTCTTTGTTTTGTTTTGAAATTCCTTTTTATAGTGGGTTTGAGCTGATTCTCACTGCCGTGTTTATGTCATTCTAGACACACTTGGTTCCCTTATGGAGACATATCAATACATAGGTTTTAAGATCCTTACTAGTCAGATATATTTCTCTGTGGGGAATAGGGGTGTTGAGTCCCATTCACTGAGGAAGGAGTCGGGCTTGTCTCTTCTGTATTTGGATTATGGAACGGTACCTGTGTTAATATCAAACTCTGGTTTTGTGTGTCTCCCCACCTCTCCTTCCCCCTTAAGCAAGCATAAGAGTGTTTTCTAAATCTGAGACTCTGTTCTCTTTCCTAATTCAGTTCATATGTAGCCAGGTTTACAGTCCCTTCATAAGTGATATCTTATATCAGAATGCACCATGGCCCTTGTCATAATAATGCTCCATGACCCCTGTCATCAAAATGCTCCATTCCCTGGTTATCACAATGCTCCATGTCCCTTGTCATAACAATTCTCCACGTACTTGTCATCACAATGCTACATGACACTTCTCATCACAAAGTTACATGCTCGTTTCATCACAATTCTCCATGCACTTGTCATTGCAATGTTCCATGACCCCTGTCATAGCAAGCTCCAAGTGTTTGTCATCACAATGCTTCACGACTTTATCATCAAAATTCTCAATGGCACTTTTCATCACAATGTTCCGTACCCTTGTCATCACAATGCTCCATGCCCTTGTCATCACAATGCTCCATGACCCTTGTCATCACAATGCTCTCTGACAACTGTCATCACAATGCTTCATGCCCCTTGTCATTACAGTGCTCCATGATGCTCGTCATCACAATTACCCATGGTCTTCTCATCACAATGCTCCACGGTTTTGCCATCACAATGCTCCATGCCCTGGTCATCTCAAAGCTCCATGTCCCTTGTCCTCACAATTCTCCACGTCCTTGTCATCACAATGCTCCATGGCACTTCTCATCACAATGTTATATGCTCTTGTCATAACAATACTCCATGCACTTGTCATCGCAATGCTCCATGAACCCTGTCATAGGAAGCTCCATGCGCTTGTCATCACAATGTTTCACGACATGGACATTAAAATTATCAATGGCCCTTGTCATCTCAATGCTCCATGTGCTTATCATCACAATGCTCCTTTACGTTTGTCACAACAATCCTCCATGACACTTGGCATCACAATGCTCCGTGCTATTGTCATCACAATGGAACATGACATATGTCATCACAATGCTCCCTGACACCTGTCTTCACAATACTCCATGACCTTGTCATCACAATGCTCCATGCCCTTGTCATCACAATGTGCCATGCCCACTGTCATCAAAATAATCCATGAAACTTGTCAGACCAAAGCTCCATGCCACCTTTCATCACAATGCTCCATGAACCCTGTCATCACAATGAACCATACCCATCATCATAATGCTTCATGCTCTTGTAATCACAATGAAATCAAAATGCTCCATGACCTCTGTCATCACAATGCTCCAAACCCTTGTGATCACAATGTTCCATAACACTTGTCATCACAATACCCCATGACGCTAGTCATCACAATTATCCATGGACTTCTCATCACAATGCCCCATGACATTTGTCATCACAATGCGCAATACACATGTCATCACAATGCTCCCTGACTCTTGCCATCAGTATGCTCCCTGAACCCTTTCATGACAAGGCTCCATGCCTTTTTCATCACAATGGTCCATGCCATTTTCATCACAATGCTCCAAGACCCCTGTTATCACAATGCTCCATGCCCTTGTCATCACAAAGCTCCATGATGCATGTCATCAGAATGCTCCATGGCCTTCTCATCACAATGCTCCATGCCCTTGTCATCACAATGCTCCAAGACCCCTGTAATCACAATGGTCCATGCCCCTTTTCATCAGAATGCTCCATGAGACTTGTCATCACAAGGCTCCATGGTCTTCTCATCACAATGCTCCAGGACATTGTCATCAAAATGCTCCATTCCCTTATCATCACAATGCTCCATGACCCCTGTCATCACAATACTCCATGAACATTTTCAGCCCAATGCTCCATGACCTTCTCATCACAATGCTCCATGACCAATATCATCACAATGCTCCATGACCACATTCATCACAACGCTCAATATCACCTGACTTCACAATGATCCGGGACTCTTGTCATCACAATGCTCCATTCCCTAGTCATCACAATGCTCCATGACCCCTGTCATCACAATACTCCATGAACATTTTCAGCCCAATGCTCCATGACACTTGTCATCACAATGATGAATGCCCTTGTCATCCCAATGCTCCATGACCCCTGTAATCACAATGCTCCGTGACGCTTGTCATCACAGTGCTCCATGACACCTGTCATCACAATGCTCCATGCCTTTGTCAGCAAAATGCTACATGACCTTGTCATTACAATGTTCTATGCACTTGTCATCACAATACTCCATTACCATTGCCATCACAATCCTCCATTAACCTTGGGATCACATTGCTCCATGCCCTTGTCATCACAATGCTCCATGCTCCTTGAAATCAAAATGATCCATGACCTCTGTCATCACAATGCTCCAAACCCTTGTGATCACAATGTTCCATAACACTTGTCATCACAATGCTCCATGATGCCTGTCATAACAATACTCCATGCCCTTTTCATCACAATGCTCCATGACCTTTGTCATCACAATTCTCGATACACTTGTCATCACAATGCTCCCTGACACTTGTCGTCAGAATGCTCCTTGAACCCTGTCACAAAAAGGCTCCATGACTTTTTCATCAAAATGCACCATGCCGTTTTCATCACAATGCTCCATGCCATTGTCATCAAAATACTCCACAAGCTTGTCATCAGAATGCTCCATGTCCCTTGTCATCACAATTTTCCATGCACTTGTCAGCACAATGCTCCCTGACCCTTGTCATCACAATGCTCCAAGCCATTGTCATCACAATGCTCCATTACCTTTGTCATCAGAATCCTCCATGACACTTGGCATCACAATGCTCCATGGCATTGTCATCACAATGGGCCATTACATATGTCATCACAATGCTCCCTGACACCTGTCTTCACAATAATGAATGACCTGGTCATCACAATGCTCCATGCTCTTGTCATCACAATGCGCCATTCCAACTGTCATCGCAATAAGCCATGAAACTTATTAGACCAATGCTCCATGCCCTTGTCATCACAATGCCCCATGCCCTTGTTATCACAATGCTCCATGACCCCTGTCATCACAATGCTCCGTGACTCCAGTCATCACAAGGCTTCATGACCTTTGTCATCACAATGGTCCAATCCCTTGTCATCAGCAGTCTCTGTGACCATTTTACCCACAATGCTTCATGAACTTTTCATCACAATGCTCTTTGACCCTTGTCATCACAATGCTCTATGCCTTTCTCAGCACAATGCTCCATGACCCTTGTCATCACAATGCTCCATGCAATTGTCAGCACAATGCTCCATGACCCATGTCATCACAATGCACCATGTGCTTGTCGTCACAGTGCTCCACAATCTTGTCATCACAATGCTCCATAAACCTTGTCATCACAAGGCTCCATGCACTTCAAATCAAAATGCTCTCTCACCACTGATATCACAATGTTACATCACTATTCATCACAATACTCCCTCAACCCTGTCATCACAATGTTCCATGACTCCTGTCATCACAATGCTACATGCACTTATCATCACAATGTTCGATGATCCTTGACATCACAATGTTCCATAACCCCTGTCATCAAAATGCTCCATGACCCTTTTCATCAAAATGCTCCATGACCCCTGACATCACAATGTTACATAACGCCTCTCATCAAAATGTTCCATGACCCTTTTCATCAAATTGGTCCATGACAATGTCATCACAATGCACCCTGCCCTTCTCATCACAATGCACCACGCCCTTGTCATCAAAATGCCCCATGACCTTTGTCATCACAAAGCTCCATGACCCTTGGCATCACAATGCTCCATGCCATTGTCATCACAATACTCCATGAAACCTCTCATCACATTGTTCCATGCAGTTGTCATCAAAAAGCTCCATGGTGCTTGTCATCACACTGCTCGATGCCCTTCTCATCACAATGCTCCATGCCCTTGTCATTACAATCCTCCATGACCCATGTATCACTGTGTTCCGTGCCCTTGTCATCACAATGCTCCATGCCCACTCTCATCACAATAATCCATGAAACTTTTCAGACAAATGTTCCATGCCCTTGTCATCACAATGCTCCATTACCCCTGTCATAACAATGCTCCATGACCCCTGCCATCACAACGTTCCACGGCCTTGTCATCACAAGGCTCCATGACCCTTGTCAACACAATGCTCCAAGACCCCTGTAATCACAGTGCTACATGCCCTTGTCATCACAAAGCTCCATGATGCATGTCATCAGAATGCTCCATGCCCTTGCCATCACAATGCTCCATTACCCCTGTGATAACAATGCTCCATGACCCCTGCCATTACGATGTTCCATGGCCTTGTCATCACAAGGCTCCATGACCCTTCTCATCACAATGCTCCAAGACACCTGTAATCACAATGCTCCATGTCCCTTTTTATCTCAATGATCCATGAACCCTGTCATCACAATGCACCATGCCCATCATCATAATGCTTCAGGCTATTGTCATCACAATGAAATCAAAATGCTCCATGACCTCTGTCATAACACTGCTCCAAACCCTTGTGATCACAATATTCCATAACACTTGTCATCACAATGCCCCATGACGCTCGTCATCACAATTATCTATGGTCTTCTCATCACAATGCTCCATGACCTTTGTCATCACAATGTTCAATACACTTGTCATCAAAATGCTCCCAGACACTTGTTCTCTGTATACTCCTTGAACTCTGTCATGACAAGGCTCCATGCCTTTTTCATCACAATGATCCATGCCTTTTTCATCACAATGCTCCAAGACACCTGTAATTACAATGCTCCATGCCCTTGTCATCACAAAGCTCAATGACGCATGTCATCAGACTGCTCCTTGGCCTTCTCATCACAATGCTCCATGCCCTTGTCATCACAATTTTCCAAGACACTCTAATCACAATGCTCCATGCCCCTTTTCATCAGTATGCTCCATGAGACTTGTCTCACAAGGCTCCATGGTTTTCTCATCACAATGCTCCAGCACCTTGTCATCACAATGCTTCACGACATTGTCATGAAAATTTTCAATGGCCCTTGTCATCATAATGCTCCAAGCCCTAGTCATCACAATGCTCCATTATATTTGTCATCACAATCCTCCATTACATTTGGCATCACAATGCTCCATGCCATTGTCATCGCAATGGACCATGACATATGTCATCACAATGCTCCCTGACACCTGTCTTCACAATACTTCATGACCTTCTCATCACAATGCCCCATGCCCTTGTCATCACAATGCCCCATGCCCACTGTCATCACAATAATCTATTAAACTTGTCAGACCAATGCTCCATGCCCCTGTCATCACAATGCTCCATGCCCTTGTCATCACAATGCTCCATGACCCCTGTCATCACAATGCTCTGTGACTCCAGTCATCACAATGCTTCATAACATTTGTCATCACAGTGGTCCATGCCCACATCATCACAAGGCTCTGTGACCTTTGTAACCACAATACTCCATGAATTTTCATCACAATGCTCCGTGACCCTTGTCATCACAATGCTCCATGCCTTTGTCAGAACAATGCTCCATGACCCTTGTCATCACAATGTGCCACGTGATTTTCATCACAACGGTCCACAACCTTGTCATCGTAATGCTCCATAAACCTTGTAATCACAATGCTCCATGCACTTCTCATCAAAATGCTCTCTCAACAGAGATATCACAATGTTCCATCACTAGTCATCACAATACTCCCTCACCCCTGTAATCACAATGTTCCATGACCCCTGTCATCACAATGCTACATCCCCTTATCATCACAATGTTCCATGACCCCTGACATCACAATGTTCCATAACCCCTGTCATCAAAATGCTCCATGACCCTTTTCATCCCAAAGCTCCATGACCCCTGACATCACAATGTTCTATAACCCCTGTCATCAAAATGTTCCATTACACTTTTCATCAGATTGCTGCATGACCCTGTCATCAAAATGCTCCCTGCCCTTCTCATCACAATGCACCACGCCCTTGACATCAAAATGCTCCATGACTTTTGTCATCACAAAGCTCCATAACCCTTGGAATCACAGTGTTCCATGAACCCTCTCAATACATTGTTCCATGCCCTTGTCATCACAAAGCTCCATGACGCTTGTCAAAACAATGTTCGATGCCCTTCTCATCACAATGCTCCATGCCCTTGTCATTACAATCCTCCATGGCCCATGGATCACAGTGTTCCGTGACCTTGTCATCACAATGCTCCATGCCCACTCTCATCACAATAATCCATGAAACTTTTCAGACCAATGCTCCATGCCCTTCTCATCACAATGCTCCATTACCCCTGTCATAACAATGCTCCATGACCCCTGCCATCACAATGTTCCACACCATTGTCATCACAAGGCTCCAAGACCCCTGTAATCACAATGCTCCATGCCCTTGTCATCACAAAGCTCAATGACGCATGTCATCAGAATGCTCCATGGCCTTCTCATCACAATGCTCCTTGCCCTTGTCATCACAATGCTCCAAGACCCCTGTAATCACAATGCACCATGCCCCTTTTCATCTCAATGCTCCATGAACCCTGTCATCACAATGCACCATGCCCATCACCATAATGCTTCAGGCTATTGTCATCACAATGAAATCAAAATGCTCCATGACCTCTGTCATCACAATGCTCCAAACCCTTGTTATCACAATGTTCCATAAAACTTATCATCACAACACCCCATGACGCTCATCATCACAATTATCCATGGTCTTCTCATCACAATGCTCCATGAACTTTGTCATCACAATGCTCAATACACTTGTCATCACAATGCTCCGTGACACTTGTCGTCAGTATGCTCCTTAAACCCTGTCATGACAAGGCTCCATGCCTTTTTCATAACAATGATCCATGCCATTTTCATCACAATGCTCCATGCCCTTGTCAGCACAAAGCTCCATGACGCATGTCATCAGAATGCTCTATGGCATTCTCATCACAATGCTCCATGCCCTTGTAATCACAATGCTCCAAGAACCCTGTAATCACAATGCTCCATGCCCCTTTTCATCAGAATGTTCCATGAGAATTGTCATCACAAGGCTCCATGGACTTCCCATCACAATGCTCCAGGACCTTGTCATCACAGTGCTCAATTCCCTTCTCATTACAATGCTCCATGACCCCTGTCATCACAATACTCCATGCATATTTTCAGCCCAATGCTTCATGACCTTCTCATCACAATGCTCCATGACCCATATCATCACAATCCTCCATGACCACTGTCATCACAACACTCCATGACCCCTGACAACACAATGATCTGGGACTCTTGTCATCACAATGCTCCATTTCCTTGTCATCACAATGCTCCATGAACATTTTCAGCCCAATGCTCCATGACACTTGTCATCACAATGATCCATGCCCTTGTCATCCCAATGCTCCATGACCCCTGTAATCACAATGCTCCATGACGCTTATCATCACAGTGCTCCATGACCCTTATCATCACAATTCTCCATGCCTGTGTCATCAAAATCCTACATGACCTTGTCATCACAATGCTCCATGAGCTTGTCATCACAATACTCCATTACCATTTTCATCACAATCCTCCATGAACCTTGGGATCACATTGCTCCATGCCCTTGTCATCACAATGCTCCATGCTCCTTGAAATCAAAATGGTCCATGACCTCTGTCATCACAATGCTCCAACCCCTTGTGATCACAATGTTCCATAACACTTGTCATCACAACACTCCATGATGACTGTCATGACAATACTCCATGCACTTGTCGTCACAATGCTCCATGACCTTTGTCATCACAATTCTCAATACACTTGTCATCACAATGCTCCCTGACACTTGTCATCAGAATACTCCTTGAACACTGTCATGAAAAGGCTCCATGCCTTTTTCATCAGAATGCTCCATGCCCTTTTCATCACAACGCTCCAGGTCATTGTCATCACAATACTCCACAAGCTTGTCATCAGAATGCTCCATGATCATTGTCTTCAGAATGCTCCATGACCCTTGTCATCACAATGCTCCATGCGCTTGTCAGCACAATGCTCCATGACCCATGTCATCACAATGCACCATGTGCTTGTCGTCACAGTGCTCCACAATCTTGTCATCACAATGCTCCATAAACCTTGTCATCACAAGGCTCCATGCACTTCAAATCAAAATGCTCTCTCACCACTGATATCACAATGTTACATCACTATTCATCACAATACTCCCTCAACCCTGTCATCACAATGTTCCATGACTCCTGTCATCACAATGCTACATGCACTTATCATCACAATGTTCGATGATCCTTGACATCACAATGTTCCATAACCCCTGTCATCAAAATGCTCCATGACCCTTTTCATCAAAATGCTCCATGACCCCTGACATCACAATGTTACATAACGCCTCTCATCAAAATGTTCCATGACCCTTTTCATCAAATTGGTCCATGACAATGTCATCACAATGCACCCTGCCCTTCTCATCACAATGCACCACGCCCTTGTCATCAAAATGCTCCATGACCTTTGTCATCACAAAGCTCCATGACCCTTGGCATCACAATGCTCCATGCCATTGTCATCACAATACTCCATGAAACCTCTCATCACATTGTTCCATGCAGTTGTCATCAAAAAGCTCCATGGTGCTTGTCATCACACTGCTCGATGCCCTTCTCATCACAATGCTCCATGCCCTTGTCATTACAATCCTCCATGACCCATGTATCACTGTGTTCCGTGCCCTTGTCATCACAATGCTCCATGCCCACTCTCATCACAATAATCCATGAAACTTTTCAGACAAATGTTCCATGCCCTTGTCATCACAATGCTCCATTACCCCTGTCATAACAATGCTCCATGACCCCTGCCATCACAACGTTCCACGGCCTTGTCATCACAAGGCTCCATGACCCTTGTCAACACAATGCTCCAAGACCCCTGTAATCACAGTGCTACATGCCCTTGTCATCACAAAGCTCCATGATGCATGTCATCAGAATGCTCCATGCCCTTGCCATCACAATGTTCCATTACCCCTGTGATAACAATGCTCCATGAGCCCTGCCATCACGATGTTCCATGGCCTTGTCATCACAAGGCTCCATGACCCTTCTCATCACAATGCTCCAAGACACCTGTAATCACAATGCTCCATGTCCCTTTTTATCTCAATGATCCATGAACCCTGTCATCACAATGCACCATGCCCATCATCATAATGCTTCAGGCTATTGTCATCACAATGAAATCAAAATGCTCCATGACCTCTGTCATAACACTGCTCCAAACCCTTGTGATCACAATATTCCATAACACTTGTCATCACAATGCCCCATGATGCTCGTCATCACAATTATCTATGGTCTTCTCATCACAATGCTCCATGACCTTTGTCATCACAATGCTCAATACACTTGTCATCAAAATGCTCCCAGACACTTGTTCTCTGTATGCTCCTTGAACTCTGTCATGACAAGGCTCCATGCCTTTTTCATCACAATGATCCATGCCTTTTTCATCACAATGCTCCAAGACACCTGTAATTACAATGCTCCATGCCCTTGTCATCACAAAGCTCAATGACGCATGTCATCAGACTGCTCCTTGGCCTTCTCATCACAATGCTCCATGCCCTTGTCATCACAATTTTCCAAGACACTCTAATCACAATGCTCCATGCCCCTTTTCATCAGTATGCTCCATGAGACTTGTCTCACAAGGCTCCATGGTTTTCTCATCACAATGCTCCAGCACCTTGTCATCACAATGCTTCACGACATTGTCATGAAAATTTTCAATGGCCCTTGTCATCATAATGCTCCAAGCCCTAGTCATCACAATGCTCCATTATATTTGTCATCACAATCCTCCATTACATTTGGCATCACAATGCTCCATGCCATTGTCATCGCAATGGACCATGACATATGTCATCACAATGCTCCCTGACACCTGTCTTCACAATACTTCATGACCTTCTCATCACAATGCTCCATGCCCTTGTCATCACAATGCCCCATGCCCACTGTCATCACAATAATCTATTAAACTTGTCAGACCAATGCTCCATGCCCCTGTCATCACAATGCTCCATGCCCTTGTCATCACAATGCTCCATGACCCCTGTCATCACAATGCTCTGTGACTCCAGTCATCACAATGCTTCATAACATTTGTCATCACAGTGGTCCATGCCCACATCATCACAAGGCTCTGTGACCTTTGTAACCACAATACTCCATGAATTTTCATCACAATGCTCCGTGACCCTTGTCATCACAATGCTCCATGCCTTTGTCAGAACAATGCTCCATGACCCTTGTCATCACAATGTGCCACGTGATTTTCATCACAACGGTCCACAACCTTGTCATCGTAATGCTCCATAAACCTTGTAATCACAATGCTCCATGCACTTCTCATCAAAATGCTCTCTCAACAGAGATATCACAATGTTCCATCACTAGTCATCACAATACTCCCTCACCCCTGTAATCACAATGTTCCATGACCCCTGTCATCACAATGCTACATCCCCTTATCATCACAATGTTCCATGACCCCTGACATCACAATGTTCCATAACCCCTGTCATCAAAATGCTCCATGACCCTTTTCATCCCAAAGCTCCATGACCCCTGACATCACAATGTTCTATAACCCCTGTCATCAAAATGTTCCATTACACTTTTCATCAGATTGCTGCATGACCCTGTCATCAAAATGCTCCCTGCCCTTCTCATCACAATGCACCACGCCCTTGACATCAAAATGCTCCATGACTTTTGTCATCACAAAGCTCCATAACCCTTGGAATCACAATGTTCCATGAACCCTCTCATCACATTGTTCCATGCCCTTGTCATCACAAAGCTCCATGACGCTTG
Organism: Hyperoodon ampullatus; assembly: GCF_949752795.1. Taxonomy (NCBI): domain Eukaryota; kingdom Metazoa; phylum Chordata; class Mammalia; order Artiodactyla; family Ziphiidae; genus Hyperoodon; species Hyperoodon ampullatus. The sequence goes on along the minus strand of NW_027640901.1, from coordinate 474,039 downwards.
TCAAAACAATGTTCGATGCCCTTCTCATCACAATGCTCCATGCCCTTGTCATTACAATCCTCCATGGCCCATGGATCACAGTGTTCCGTGACCTTGTCATCACAATGCTCCATGCCCACTCTCATCACAATAATCCATGAAACTTTTCAGACCAATGCTCCATGCCCTTCTCATCACAATGCTCCATTACCCCTGTCATAACAATGCTCCATGTCCCCTGCCATCACAATGTTCCACACCATTGTCATCACAAGGCTCCAAGACCCCTGTAATCACAATGCTCCATGCCCTTGTCATCACAAAGCTCAATGACGCATGTCATCAGAATGCTCCATGGCCTTCTCATCACAATGCTCCTTGCCCTTGTCATCACAATGCTCCAAGACCCCTGTAATCACAATGCACCATGCCCCTTTTCATCTCAATGCTCCATGAACCCTGTCATCACAATGCACCATGCCCATCACCATAATGCTTCAGGCTATTGTCATCACAATGAAATCAAAATGCTCCATGACCTCTGTCATCACAATGCTCCAAACCCTTGTGATCACAATGTTCCATAAAACTTATCATCACAACACCCCATGACGCTCATCATCACAATTATCCATGGTCTTCTCATCACAATGCTCCATGAACTTTGTCATCACAATGCTCAATACACTTGTCATCACAATGCTCCGTGACACTTGTCGTCAGTATGCTCCTTGAACCCTGTCATGACAAGGCTCCATGCCTTTTTCATAACAATGATCCATGCCATTTTCATCACAATGCTCCATGCCCTTGTCAGCACAAAGCTCCATGACGCATGTCATCAGAATGCTCTATGGCATTCTCATCACAATGCTCCATGCCCTTGTAATCACAATGCTCCAAGAACCCCTGTAATCACAATGCTCCATGCCCCTTTTCATCAGAATGTTCCATGAGAATTGTCATCACAAGGCTCCATGGACTTCCCATCACAATGCTCCAGGACCTTGTCATCACAGTGCTCAATTCCCTTCTCATTACAATGCTCCATGACCCCTGTCATCACAATACTCCATGCATATTTTCAGCCCAATGCTTCATGACCTTCTCATCACAATGCTCCATGACCCATATCATCACAATCCTCCATGACCACTGTCATCACAACACTCCATGACCCCTGACAACACAATGATCTGGGACTCTTGTCATCACAATGCTCCATTTCCTTGTCATCACAATGCTCCATGAACATTTTCAGCCCAATGCTCCATGACACTTGTCATCACAATGATCCATGCCCTTGTCATCCCAATGCTCCATGACCCCTGTAATCACAATGCTCCATGACGCTTATCATCACAGTGCTCCATGACCCTTATCATCACAATTCTCCATGCCTGTGTCATCAAAATCCTACATGACCTTGTCATCACAATGCTCCATGAGCTTGTCATCACAATACTCCATTACCATTTTCATCACAATCCTCCATGAACCTTGGGATCACATTGCTCCATGCCCTTGTCATCACAATGCTCCATGCTCCTTGAAATCAAAATGGTCCATGACCTCTGTCATCACAATGCTCCAACCCCTTGTGATCACAATGTTCCATAACACTTGTCATCACAACACTCCATGATGACTGTCATGACAATACTCCATGCACTTGTCGTCACAATGCTCCATGACCTTTGTCATCACAATTCTCAATACACTTGTCATCACAATGCTCCCTGACACTTGTCGTCAGAATACTCCTTGAACACTGTCATGAAAAGGCTCCATGCCTTTTTCATCAGAATGCTCCATGCCCTTTTCATCACAACGCTCCAGGTCATTGTCATCACAATACTCCACAAGCTTGTCATCAGAATGCTCCATGATCATTGTCTTCAGAATGCTCCATGACCCTTGTCATCACAATGCTCCATGCGCTTGTCAGCACAATGCTCCATGACCCATGTCATCACAATGCACCATGTGCTTGTCGTCACAGTGCTCCACAATCTTGTCATCACAATGCTCCATAAACCTTGTCATCACAAGGCTCCATGCACTTCAAATCAAAATGCTCTCTCACCACTGATATCACAATGTTACATCACTATTCATCACAATACTCCCTCAACCTTGTCATCACAATGTTCCATGACTCCTGTCATCACAATGCTACATGCACTTATCATCACAATGTTCGATGATCCTTGACATCACAATGTTCCATAACCCCTGTCATCAAAATGCTCCATGACCCTTTTCATCAAAATGCTCCATGACCCCTGACATCACAATGTTACATAACGCCTCTCATCAAAATGTTCCATGACCCTTTTCATCAAATTGGTCCATGACAATGTCATCACAATGCACCCTGCCCTTCTCATCACAATGCACCACGCCCTTGTCACCAAAATGCTCCATGACCTTTGTCATCACAAAGCTCCATGACCCTTGGCATCACAATGCTCCATGCCATTGTCATCACAATACTCCATGAAACCTCTCATCACATTGTTCCATGCAGTTGTCATCAAAAAGCTCCATGGTGCTTGTCATCACACTGCTCGATGCCCTTCTCATCACAATGCTCCATGCCCTTGTCATTACAATCCTCCATGACCCATGTATCACTGTGTTCCGTGCCCTTGTCATCACAATGCTCCATGCCCACTCTCATCACAATAATCCATGAAACTTTTCAGACAAATGTTCCATGCCCTTGTCATCACAATGCTCCATTACCCCTGTCATAACAATGCTCCATGACCCCTGCCATCACAACGTTCCACGGCCTTGTCATCACAAGGCTCCATGACCCTTGTCAACACAATGCTCCAAGACCCCTGTAATCACAGTGCTACATGCCCTTGTCATCACAAAGCTCCATGATGCATGTCATCAGAATGCTCCATGCCCTTGCCATCACAATGCTCCATTACCCCTGTGATAACAATGCTCCATGAGCCCTGCCATCACGATGTTCCATGGCCTTGTCATCACAAGGCTCCATGACCCTTCTCATCACAATGCTCCAAGACACCTGTAATCACAATGCTCCATGTCCCTTTTTATCTCAATGATCCATGAACCCTGTCATCACAATGCACCATGCCCATCATCATAATGCTTCAGGCTATTGTCATCACAATGAAATCAAAATGCTCCATGACCTCTGTCATAACACTGCTCCAAACCCTTGTGATCACAATATTCCATAACACTTGTCATCACAATGCCCCATGACGCTCGTCATCACAATTATCTATGGTCTTCTCATCACAATGCTCCATGACCTTTGTCATCACAATGCTCAATACACTTGTCATCAAAATGCTCCCAGACACTTGTTCTCTGTATGCTCCTTGAACTCTGTCATGACAAGGCTCCATGCCTTTTTCATCACAATGATCCATGCCTTTTTCATCACAATGCTCCAAGACACCTGTAATTACAATGCTCCATGCCCTTGTCATCACAAAGCTCAATGACGCATGTCATCAGACTGCTCCTTGGCCTTCTCATCACAATGCTCCATGCCCTTGTCATCACAATTTTCCAAGACACTCTAATTACAATGCTCCATGCCCCTTTTCATCAGTATGCTCCATGAGACTTGTCTCACAAGGCTCCATGGTTTTCTCATCACAATGCTCCAGCACCTTGTCATCACAATGCTTCACGACATTGTCATGAAAATTTTCAATGGCCCTTGTCATCATAATGCTCCAAGCCCTAGTCATCACAATGCTCCATTATATTTGTCATCACAATCCTCCATTACATTTGGCATCACAATGCTCCATGCCATTGTCATCGCAATGGACCATGACATATGTCATCACAATGCTCCCTGACACCTGTCTTCACAATACTTCATGACCTTCTCATCACAATGCCCCATGCCCTTGTCATCACAATGCCCCATGCCCACTGTCATCACAATAATCTATTAAACTTGTCAGACCAATGCTGCATGCCTCTGTCATCACAATGCTCCATGCCCTTGTCATCACAATGCTCCATGACCCCTGTCATCACAATGCTCTGTGACTCCAGTCATCACAATGCTTCATAACATTTGTCATCACAGTGGTCCATGCCCACATCATCACAAGGCTCTGTGACCTTTGTAACCACAATACTCCATGAATTTTCATCACAATGCTCCGTGACCCTTGTCATCACAATGCTCCATGCCTTTGTCAGAACAATGCTCCATGACCCTTGTCATCACAATGTGCCACGTGATTTTCATCACAACGGTCCACAACCTTGTCATCGTAATGCTCCATAAACCTTGTAATCACAATGCTCCATGCACTTCTCATCAAAATGCTCTCTCAACAGAGATATCACAATGTTCCATCACTAGTCATCACAATACTCCCTCACCCCTGTAATCACAATGTTCCATGACCCCTGTCATCACAATGCTACATCCCCTTATCATCACAATGTTCCATGACCCCTGACATCACAATGTTCCATAACCCCTGTCATCAAAATGCTCCATGACCCTTTTCATCCCAAAGCTCCATGACCCCTGACATCACAATGTTCTATAACCCCTGTCATCAAAATGTTCCATTACACTTTTCATCAGATTGCTGCATGACCCTGTCATCAAAATGCTCCCTGCCCTTCTCATCACAATGCACCACGCCCTTGACATCAAAATGCTCCATGACTTTTGTCATCACAAAGCTCCATAACCCTTGGAATCACAATGTTCCATGAACCCTCTCATCACATTGTTCCATGCCCTTGTCATCACAAAGCTCCATGATGCTTGTCAAAACAATGTTCGATGCCCTTCTCATCACAATGCTCCATGCCCTTGTCATTACAATCCTCCATGGCCCATGGATCACAGTGTTCTGTGTCCTTGTCATCACAATGCTCCATGCCCACTCTCATCACAATAATCCATGAAACTTTTCAGACCAATGCTCCATGCCCTTCTCATCACAATGCTCCATTACCCCTGTCATAACAATGCTCCATGACCACTGCCATCACAATGTTCCACACCATTGTCATCACAAGGCTCCATGACCCTTGTCATCACAATGCTCCAAGACCCCTGTAATCACAATGCTCCATGCCCTTGTCATCACAAAGCTCAATGACGCATGTCATCAGAATGCTCCATGGCCTTCTCATCACAGTGCTCCTTGCCCTTGTCATCACAATGCTCCAAGACCCCTGTAATCACAATGCACCATGCCCCTTTTCATCTCAATGCTCCATGAACCCTGTCATCACAATGCACCATGCCCATCACCATAATGCTTCAGGCTATTGTCATCACAATGAAATCAAAATGCTCCATGACCTCTGTCATCACAATGCTCCAAACCCTTGTGATCACAATGTTCCATAAAACTTATCATCACAACACCCCATGACGCTCATCATCACAATTATCCATGGTCTTCTCATCACAATGCTCCATGAACTTTGTCATCACAATGCTCAATACACTTGTCATCACAATGCTCCGTGACACTTGTCGTCAGTATGCTCCTTGAACCCTGTCATGACAAGGCTCCATGCCTTTTTCATAACAATGATCCATGCCATTTTCATCACAATGCTCCATGCCCTTGTCAGCACAAAGCTCCATGACGCATGTCATCAGAATGCTCTATGGCATTCTCATCACAATGCTCCATGCCCTTGTAATCACAATGCTCCAAGACCCCTGTAATCACAATGCTCCATGCCCCTTTTCATCAGAATGTTCCATGAGAATTGTCATCACAAGGCTCCATGGACTTCCCATCACAATGCTCCAGGACCTTGTCATCACAGTGCTCAATTCCCTTCTCATTACAATGCTCCATGACCCCTGTCATCACAATACTCCATGCATATTTTCAGCCCAATGCTTCATGACCTTCTCATCACAATGCTCCATGACCCATATCATCACAATCCTCCATGACCACTGTCATCACAACACTCCATGACCCCTGGCAACACAATGATCTGGGACTCTTGTCATCACAATGCTCCATTTCCTTGTCATCACAATGCTCCATGAACATTTTCAGCCCAATGCTCCATGACACTTGTCATCACAATGATCCATGCCCTTGTCATCCCAATGCTCCATGACCCCTGTAATCACAATGCTCCATGACGCTTATCATCACAGTGCTCCATGACCCTTATCATCACAATTCTCCATGCCTGTGTCATCAAAATCCTACATGACCTTGTCATCACAATGCTCCATGAGCTTGTCATCACAATACTCCATTACCATTTTCATCACAATCCTCCATGAACCTTGGGATCACATTGCTCCATGCCCTTGTCATCACAATGCTCCATGCTCCTTGAAATCAAAATGGTCCATGACCTCTGTCATCACAATGCTCCAACCCCTTGTGATCACAATGTTCCATAACACTTGTCATCACAACACTCCATGATGACTGTCATGACAATACTCCATGCACTTGTCGTCACAATGCTCCATGACCTTTGTCATCACAATTCTCAATACACTTGTCATCACAATGCTCCCTGACACTTGTCGTCAGAATACTCCTTGAACACTGTCATGAAAAGGCTCCATGCCTTTTTCATCAGAATGCTCCATGCCCTTTTCATCACAACGCTCCAGGTCATTGTCATCACAATACTCCACAAGCTTGTCATCAGAATGCTCCATGATCATTGTCTTCAGAATGCTCCATGACCCCGGTCATCACAATGCTCCATACCCCTTGTCATTACAGTGTTCCATGACGCTCGTCATCACAATTATCCATGGTCTTCTCATCACAATGCTCCACAGTCTTGCCATCACAATGCTCCATGCCTTGGTCATCACAATGCTCCATCTCCCCAGTCATCACAATGCTCCATGACCACTGTCATCACAATGCTCCATACCCCTTGTCATTACAGTGCTCCATGACGCTCGTCATCACAATTATCCATGGTCTTCTCATCACAATGCTCCACGATCTTGCCATCACAATGCTCCATGCCCTGGTCATCACAATGCTCCATGCACCTGTCACCACAATTCTCCACGTTCTTGGCATCACTATGCTCCATGATACTTCTCATCACAGTGTTACATGTTTTGTCATCACAATTCTCTATGCAGTTGTCATCGTAATGCTCCATGACGCCTGTCATAGCAAGCTCCATGTGATTGTCATCACAATGCTTCATGAACATGTCATCAAAATTCTCAATGGCCCTAGTTATCACAATGCACCATGACCCTTGTCATCACAATGCTCCAAGCCCTTGTCATCAAAATGCTCCATTACCTTTGTCATCACAATCCTCATGACACTTGGCATCACAATGCTACATTCCATTGTCATTGCAATAGACCATGACATATGTCATCACAATGTTCCCTGACACCCTTCTTCACAATACTCCATGACCTTCTCATCACAATGCTCCATGCCCTTGTCATCACAATGCACCATGCCCACTGTCATCACAATAATCCATGAAATTTGTCAGAAAAATGCTCCATGACCCTGTCATCACAAGGCTCCATGCCCTTTCATCACAATGCTCTATGACTCCTGTCATCACAATGCTCCGTGACTCCAGTCATCACAATGCTTCATGACCTTTGTCATCACAATGGTCCATGCCCTCGTCATCACAAGACTCTGTGACCTTTGTGACCACAACACTCCATGAACATTTCATCACAATGCTCGGTGACCCGTGTCATCACAATGCTCCATGCCTTTGTCAGCACATTACTCCATGACACATGGCATCAAATGTGCCATGCGCTTGTCATCACAATGCTCCACATTGCTGTCATCACAATGCTCCACAAACCTTGTCATCACAATGTTCCATGCGTTTGTCAGCACAATGATCCATGACCCATGTCATCACAATGTGCCCTGCGTTTCTCATCACAATGCTCCACAGCCTTGTCATCACAATGCTCCATGCACCTCTCATCAAAATGCTCTCTCACCACTGATATCACAATGTTCCATCACTAGTCAACACAATACTCCCTCCACCCTGTCATACCAATGTTCCATGACCCTTGTCACAACAATGCTACATGCTCTTATCATCACAATGCTCCATGACCCCTGACATCACAATGTTCCATAACCCCTGTCATCACAATGCTCCATGACCCTTTTCATCACAATGCTCCATGACCCCTAACATCACAATGTTCCATAAACACTGTCATCAAAATGTTCCATGACCCTTTTCATCCAATTGCTCCATGACCCTGTCATCACAATGCTCCCTGCCCTTCTCATCACAATGCACCACACCCTTGTCATCAAAATGCTCCATGGCCTATGTCATCACAAAGCTCCATGACCCTTGGAATCACAATGCTCCATGCCATTGTCATCGCAAAGCTCCATGAAACCTCTCATCACATTGCTCCATGCCGTTGTCATCACAAAGCTCCATGACGCTTGTCATCACAATGCTCCATGCCCTTGTCATTGCAATCCTCCATGACACATGTATCACTGTGTTCCGTGCCCTTGTCATCACAATGCTCCATGCTCACTCTCATCACAATAATCCATGAAACTTTTCAGACCAATGCTCCATGCCCTTGTCATCACAATGCTCCATTACACCTGTCATAACAGTGCTCCATGACCCCTGCCATCACAATGTTCTACGGCCTTGTCATCACAAGACTCCATGGCCCTTGTCATCACAATGCTCCAAGACCCCTGTAATCACAATGCTCCATGCCTATGTCATCACAAAGCTCCCTGACGCATGTCATCCGAATGCTCCATGGCCTTCTCATCACAATACTCCATGCCCTTGTCATCACAATGCTCCAAGACCCTTGTTATTACAATGATCCATGCCTCTTTTCATCTCAATGCTCCATGAACCCTGTCATCACAATGCACCATGCCCATCATCATAATGCTTCATGCTATTGTCATCACAATGAAATCAAAATTCTCCATGACCTCTCTCATCACAATGCTCCAAACCCTTGTGATCACAATGTTCCATAACACTTGTCATCACAACGCCCCATGACGCTGGTCATCACAATTATCCATGGACTTCTCATCACAATGCTCCATGACCTTTGTCATCACAATTCTCAATACACTTGTCATCACAATGCTCCCTGATACTTGTCATCAGTATGCTCATTGAACCCTGTCATGACAAGTCTCCATGCCTTTTTCATCACAATGATCCATGCCCTTTTCATCACAATGCTCCATGCCATTGTCATCACAATACTCCACAAGATTGTCATCAGAATGCTCCGTGACACTTTTCATCTCAATGATCCATGACCCCTGTCATCACAATGCTCCATGACACCTGTCATCACAATGCTCCATGCCCCTTGTCATTACAGTGCTCCATGATGTTCATCATCACAATTATCCATGGTCTTCTCATCACAGTGCTCCACGGTCTTGCCATCACAATGCTCCATGCCCTGGTCATCACAATGCTCCATGTCCCCAGTCATCACAATGCTCCATGATCCCTGTCATCACAATGCTCCATACCGCTTGTCATTACAGTGCTCCATGACACTCGTAATCACAATTGTCCATGGTCTTCTCATCACAATGCTCCATGACCTTTGTCATCACAATACTCAATACCCTTGTCATCACAATGCTCCCTGACACTTGTTGTCAGTTTGCTCCTTGAACCCTGTCATGACAAGGCTCCATGCCTTTTTCATCACAATGATCCATGCCCTTTTCATCACAGTGCTCCAAGACCGCTGTAATCACAATGCTCCATGCCCTTGTCATCACAAAGCTCCATGATGCATGTCATCAGAATGCTCCATGGCCTTCTCATCACAATGCTCCATGTCCTTGTCATCACAATGCTCCAAGACCCCTGTAATCACAATGCTCCATGGCACTTTTCATCAGAATGCTCCATGAGACTTGTCATCACAAGGCTCCATGGTCTTCTCATCACAGTGCTCCAGTACCTTGTCATCACAATGCTCCATGACCCCTGTCATCACAGTACTCCATGGACATTTTCAGCCCAATGCTCCATGACCTTCTCATCACAATGCGCCATGACCCCTGTCATCACAATGCTCCATGACCACTGTCATCACAACGCTCCATGAACCCTGACAACACAATGATCCGGGACTCTTGTCATTAAAATGCTCCATTACCATTGTCATCACAATGATCCATGACCCCTCTAATCACAATGCTCCGTGATGCTTGTCATCACAGTGCTCCATGAACCTTGTCATCATAATGCTCCTTGCCTTTGTCAACAAAATGGTACATAATCTTGTCATCACAATTCTTCATGCGCTTGTCATCACAATCCTCCATGACCATTGGGATCACATTGCTTCATGCCCTTGCCATCTCTCTCTTGCCTTTATGGTTTTTACAGATATTCGGATGTCCCTTTTGACCGGTGGTAAGTGACAATTCTTTGTAGTGTGGATTTGTATTGCGCACTTGCTTGATTGGCCAAAAAGGGCGTATGCGTTTTCTTCTGAATATATTCAGGAGAAAAGGCATACACCCTTTTTGGCCAAGTGCATCTCTGTCCAAATTGGGATTCTTTTCCTGTGCTTTAAAGGTGATTCCAATTTACCTCTTGAAATATGTTTTGTGCAATTCTGCCTCATTTTCAAGTCCGCTTCATTGCCTTCCCTCAACAGATTTTTGGAAGAGAGTAGTCCTTTATAAGTCTGCAGGTTTGTGAATTGCTGTGCCCCTGAGCTCCAATTTTCAAATCCCATCTTTGTGAGCTGGCCGCAAATCCACAATTTTGCTTCAGGACCTATACGGGTTCCAGGGGTCGCTATATTGGTTCCCTGTGGGTGGTTGAGGCTTTGGTTAATTCTTCTTCCTGCCGGGAACTTAGAGTGACATGTGCCCGTCCAAATGCCTACATCTACTCTCTGATTGGTTCTCCCTCTTCCCTTTCATCCTCTGCACAATTAGCAAACTGTGCGAACCAGGAGGTTATAGGGGCTGACTCTCCTAAGTTGGGAGATTGATAGTAAAGCAGTTGGAATGCCAAAGTGGAGCACAAGGAGAGGAAAAATTAGGAGAGTTTTAGAAACCTTTCGCCATCACAGGGTGTCCATTTTCTAGGTTTCCAATACATGTTATAATTGTAGTGATATACCCTTCTACCTGGAGATTTGGGACACATGGAATGGTGGCATTCATTACTACTTTAAAAGGTCTGCATTTTCTCTCCCAATCTCACCAGTCCTCTCAGTCCCAAATGTCCAGCCTTATGTCTCATCCAGCTGTCTTTGCAGATAGGGTCATTCCAGGTTTCATCAGAAACCCTGAAGGAATTGTGTAAGAATTTCTCTGTTTCTTGGGGTTTTTTTGAAATTCATTTTTATAATGGGGTTGAGCTGATTTTCACTGACGTGTTTATGCCAGTCTAGACACAATTGATTCCCTTACGGAGACATATCAATACATAGGTTTTAAGATTCTTAGTAGTCAGATATATTCCTCTGTGGGGCATAGGGGTGTTGAGTCCCGTTCACTGAGGAAGGTGTAGGTCTTGTCTATTCTGTATTTGGTTTATGGAATGGTACCTGTGCTAATATCAAACTCTGGTTTTATGCATCACCCCACCTCTCCTTTCCCCTGAAGCAGGCATAAGAGATTTTTGCTAAATGTGAGACTCTGTTCTCTTTCCTAATTCAGTTCATGTGTTGTGATATTGACATTCCCTCTATAAGTGATATCTTATGATAAGATTCTTTTTCTGTGTGACTAATTTCCCTTAAAATCATCATACCTAAATCCACTCTTTATGCTGCTACTGGCCTTATATACATTGATTTCACGTCTGAGTGATATTCCGTTGTACAAAATTAGCACAAGTTCTTTATGCATTTCTCTTTTTCCTGGGATATTTTAGGTGTACCAAAGTTGAGGTTCTTGTATGCAGAGCAGCCCTAAACTTTGGGGTGCCTGTGTCTTATTGACATTTAGTCTTCCCAAGTTATATGTCCATGAGTTGAAGTCCCCTTGCTCCAGGGCTTTGTATTTTAGATGTTTTAAAAACAGCATACACTTCTTCAGAGTGGCTCTTGGATATTTATACCCCACCCATCAGCGTGACTAGGCTCCCTGTTTTCCATGGCCTCTCCTGCATTTCTGGTTTGTACACATTTTTTGGATGGCCTTTCTGAGCAGTGGAAATTGAGACTTCTTTGTTGTGCGGATTTGCATTTCCCTCTTGCTTGGTTGGACAAAAACTCTGCATGTGTTTTTTTCCTGAAGATATACACGAAAAAAACGCATACACCCTTTTGCCCAACCGCATCATTTTGGAAATTCTGCTGCTTTTCATATGCTTTAAATGTGAGTACAATCTACCTTTTGAAATCTGTTTCCTGCAATTCTGCCTCTCATTCAGATCCTCTTCGTTACCTTACCTGAATATATTTTTGGACGTTGCTTATCATTTATATCTTTGCAGGTCTTTGAATTGTCTGCTCCTGAGCTCCATTTTGCAACTCGCTTTTTTTGTGAGCTGGCCGCCAAACCATTGGATTGCTTCCGGCCCTATTCTGGTTCTGGGGAGGCAGGCTGAGCCTTTGGTTAATTCTTCTTCCTAATGGGAAATTAGAGTGACATGTGCCTGTCAAAACTCCTACAGCTAATCTCTCATTGGTTCCCCCGCTTCCCATTTATCCTCTGCACAAATTGCAAACTGTGTGAAACAGGAGGTTAAAGGTGCTGATTCTCCAAGTGGGGAGATTGTTAGTAATGTGGCTGGAATGGCGAACCCCAGCACCAGGAGATCAAAAATGAGGTGCATTTTAGACACCTTTCCTGAGCACACGGTGTACATTCATCTCGGTTTCCCAGGCATGTTTTCGCTGTCAGAAGATTCCCTTGAACCTGCAGATTTGGGACCCATGGAATGGGTACCAGGCAGTATTACTTTAAAAGGTCTGCATTTCCTCACCCAGCCTCTCTAACATCTCTTAGCGTGCATAGCTTCCAGCCTTATATAATCATCCTGCTGTGGGTCTACATGTGTTCAATCCATGTTACATCGTAGCCCTTCAACAAAAGTTGTAAGAATTTTTGTCTGTCTCACTGTTTTTATAAATAGTTTTAAATTTATTTTTATATTGGTAACAGCTGATTTTCAAAGCTCTGTTTTTTGCTGCTGTACATCCACTTGATTCATGTACTGTGAGACAACAATAACTTCTTTTTCAGATGCTTACCAGTCATATGTATTATTTTCCAGTGACTTGAGTGGGCTGAGTGCAGTTCTTTGAGGTACCGTGTAGGCCTTGTCAGTTATTCAATTTGGTACTTGGAATGGTATCTTTGCTAATTTCAACCTCCTGGATAATACCTCGCCATTCCCCACCTTTCCCATTTAGCAGCCTTATGTCTATTTTCTACATATTTGACTATGTTTCTGTTTTGTAATTTATTTCATGTGTAGCCATTTTTGATTCCACCTTTAAGTGACATCTTATGATATGTGTCTTTTTCTTTCTGACATATGTCACTTAGAATGATCGTATGTAACTCCTCCAGAGTTGTTACAACTGGCCTTATTTCATTGATTTCTGGATGAGTAATATTCCTCTCTACATAAGTACCCCATCTCTTTTATCCATTTTATCCTTCCAGGGACATTTAGGTTATATCCAAGTTGAGTCCCTTTTTCACAGAGAGGTGGTAAACGTTCGGGTGCCTGTTTTCTGTCGATTTTTGTTTTTCCCAAGGTACACGCCCATGAGTGCAAGTGCCCTATGCTCTGTAGCTCATTTCTTAGATGTTTTAGCAAACACAATACACTTCTCCAGAGTTGCCGTTGGCAAATTACATTTCCACTATCAGCCTCACAGGGCTCCCTTTTCTCCTCGCCCTGTCCTGCATTTCTGGTGTTTACACTTTATGTGGATGGCCCTTCTGACTGATGTGAAGTGGTACATTTTGTGATATTGATTTCCAGTGCCCACCTGTTTGGTTGGATAAAAAGTGTGTATGGCCTTTACTTGAATATATTCAGAAAAAATGCATACACCCTTTTTGGCCAACTGCATCATTGGCGATGTTCAGCCCCTTTTCTTGTGCTTTAATGGGGAGTCCTTTCTACCTCTTCAAATCTGTTTCCTGCCACTCTCCCTTTCTTACAAGTCCTTTTCTGTGACTTACCTCAAGACATTTTTCGACGATAGATATTTTCAACTCTGCAGTTTCATGAATTTTAGTGCCCCTGAGTTCCATTTTTCAACTTGTGTTTTTGGAAACTGGACACAAAACAGCGGGATTTCCTCTAGCCATATTCTGTTTCCGTGGGCAATTCTAGCCTTTGATGAATTTGTCTTCCGGATTGGAAATTAGAGTGGCATGTGCCTGTCCGAACACCTAAGACTTGTCTCTAAATTTTTCTCATCCTTCCGCTTCATCCTCTGGACAAATTCCAAACTGTGTGCAACAGGATGTTGACGGTGCTGATATTCCCAAGTGAGGAGATTGTTAGGAACGATGCTGGAGGGTTGAACCCGAGCACCAGGCGATGAGGAGATGAGGTGCCTTTTCCAAACTCTTTCCGATCAAACGGTGTACAATCCTCTAGGTGTGACAGGCATGTTTTAGCTGTAGGAAGGGTCCCGTGCATGTAAGGAGAACACCAGGGATTTTTCCAAATCAGTGCCTCCCCGAACCCCAAACTGGGGAATTTTTAAGCTACGGCTACACGTATGTCCTTTAAGGGCCTTGGGAAATAGGCAGAGCCCAAACTTTAGATGACTGAAATCTTCAGGGTCAGAAGCGCTCACCATCGGCCTTGCTTAGGTTACATTTTATCTGTCATTGATAGATGATGTCAATAAAAATATCTATTCTTTTTCAGATTATTTCCCCTTATAGGTTATTGCAAAATATTCAGTGTAGTTCCCTGTGCTATACAGTAGTTCCTTGTTTATGATCTCTTTTATACATAGCAGTGTGTATGTGTTAATCCCAAACTGTTAATTTATCCCTTCTCCTACCTTTCCCCTTTGGTAATAATAAATTATAAGATTTTATACTTCTCAGAAATGGGGGAGCTGAAAGAGAGGTATCATTTTCAATGGAAAAGCATTCAAAACAAGATTGAAGCTTCAGCCAAGAGTATTCGATGTACATCCATGGAAATAAATCACTTCATTTCTCTAATGTTGACCTGACAAATAAGACAGACGTCTTCACTGAACTTGCTTATAGGAAAGTGATGGAAATATCAAATGTAAGTCTTAGAAACATCTTATTTTACCCGAGCATTATACACTGCTCTATGTTAACTACAGTTTGGCTCACACATCTGTTCATTGAAGTTACAATGTTCTCAATTTCTGTTACTGATCCTCCAGAGTGGACCCCAACAGGAGTCCCCGTGCCCAGTGTCATTGGAGCCAACAGGTCAAGACTGCGTTTGGTTCAGAAGCAAAGGAAACATTATTTTGAAAACAGAATGGAGAGGTGAGAGCGTGCACTCCCCCATGGGCTGTGGGCTGGGCTTCTGTGTAGGGTCCCCGGCAGCGTCAGTGGGAGGGAGGGGATGGAGCTCTCGAGGGCTGGGTTGGCTGCAGCTCAGGCTCTATGCCGCGGAGTCTGCATGGGACCCCGCTAGCTGAGGTATCGACCCAGCCATTCTGCACTAGGAAATCGGGTCTGAAGTGCCGGGTGTGGGACCTCTGCATACGGAACCCTAGGAGCACGTGAAATTAGACAAAGCACAAAGGAAAAACAAGTTAGACTTTATTTTATTGCCCAGATTCTCTTTTTATCTCCCAGGAATTTTTAATGAACGTTGCCGGAGACGAACACCTCCTCTGCTTTTTGTTCCGTTCCTTATTCTTGGGGTGTTGAGGGTGCAGACCCCTCTTTTGTAACTGCTTCATGCTGTGGTGGGAGCCCTGATACATGGGGGGAGGGGCAAAACGTCTCCCCACAAGCCTCCTAGTGAGGTTGATTTGGTTAATTCTTCTTCCTGCCGGGAAATTACAGTGATATGTGCCCATCCAAATGCCTAACAGCTACTCTCTCATTGGTTCTCCCTCTTCCCTTTCATCCTCTGCCAAATTGGCAACCTGTGCGAACCAAGAGGTTAAAGGGGCTGTCTCTCCAAGTTGGGAGGTTGATAGTAAAGCAGACGGAAAGTCAAACCGGAGCACCAGGAGAGGGACTATTCGTTGAGTTTTAGAAACCTTTCGTATTCACAGTGTGTCCGTTCTCTAGGTTTCCCGCACATGTTATAGCTGTAGTAATATTCCCTTCAACCTGGAGAGTTCGGACCCATGGAATGTGTGCCATGCATTATTGCTTTAAAGGGTCTGCATTTGCTCACCCAATCTCACCAATTGTCTCAGTCCCAAGTGTCCCTACTTATGACACATCCAGCTGTCATTGTAGATAGGGTCATTCCAGCTTTCATCAGAGACCCTGAAGGAATTGTAAAGAATTTCCCAGTTTTTTTGTTTTGTTTTTGAAATTCCTTTTTATAGTGGGTTTGAGCTGATTCTCGCTGCCATGTTTATGCCAGTCTAGACACACTTGATTCCCTTACGGAGACATATCAATACATAGGTTTTAAGATTCTTACTAGTCAGATATTTTCCTCTGCGGAAAATATGGGGTTTTGAGTCCCTTTCACTGAGGAAGGTGTAGGTCTTGTCTATTCCATAGTTGGTTTTTGGAACGGTACCTGTGCTTATATCAAACTCTGGTTTTATGCATCACCCCACCTCTCCTTCCCCCTTAAGCAGGTATAAGAGTGTTTTCTAAATGTGAGACACTGTTCTCTTTCTAACTCAGTTCAAGTGTAGCCATGTTTACAGGATCTTCATAAGTGATATCTTATGATAAGTTTCTTTTTCTGTGTGACTTATTTCACTTAGAATCATCGTACCTGAATCCACCCATTTTGCTGCTACTGGTCTTATGACATTGATTTCATGGCTGAGGGATATTCCATCGTACGTAAGTACCACAATTTTTTGAACCATGTTTATATTTTCTGGGATACTTAAGGTGTATCCAAGTTGAGGTCCTTGTATGCAGTGCAGCCCTAAATTTTGGGGTGGCTCTGTCTTATTGATTTTCAGTTTTCCCAAGGTATATTCCCTAGACTGGTAGTGCCCTTGGCTCTGTAGCTCTGTTCTTTACTTGTTTTAGGGAACAGAATGCACTCCTCCAGAGAGGCAGTTGGCAATTTACATCCCGCCCATCAGCATAACAACGCTCCCTGTTCTCCAGGGCCTGTCTTGCCTTTCTTGTTCTTACACATTTTGTGGATGTCCCTTTTGACCGGTGGGAAGTGATACTTCTTTGTAGTGCAGATTTGCATTGCCCGCTTGCTTGCTTGGCCAAAAAGGGCGTATGCGTTTTCTCCTGAATATATTCAGGAGAAAACGCATACGCCCTTTTTGGCCAAGTGCGTCATTGTCGAAGTTGTGCCCCTCTTCCTGTGCTTTAAAGGCGATTCCAACGTACCTCTTGAAATCTGTTTCCTGCTATTCTGCCTCACTTTCAAGTCCGCCTCGTTGCCTTCCCTCAACACATTTTTGGACGATAGTTGTCCTTTATTACTCGGCCAGTTTGTGAATTGCTGTGCCCCTGAGCTCCATTTTTAAACTCGTTTTTTGTGAGCTGACCACAAGTCCAAAATTTTGGTTCAGGACCTATACTGGTTCCCGGTGGGTGGCTGAGAATTTGGTTAATTCTTCTTCCTGCCGGGAAATTACAGTGATATGTGCCCGTCCAAATGCCTAACAGCTACTCTCTCATTGGTTCTCCCTCTTCCCTTTCATCCTCTGCCAAATTGGCAACCTGTGCGAACCAAGAGGTTAAAGGGGCTGTCTCTCCAAGTTGGGAGGTTGATAGTAAAGCAGACGGAAAGTCAAACCGGAGCACCAGGAGAGGGACTATTCGTTGAGTTTTAGAAACCTTTCGTATTCACAGTGTGTCCGTTCTCTAGGTTTCCCGCACATGTTATAGCTGTAGTAATATTCCCTTCAACCTGGAGAGTTCGGACCCATGGAATGTGTGCCATGCATTATTGCTTTAAAGGGTCTGCATTTGCTCACCCAATCTCACCAATTGTCTCAGTCCCAAGTGTCCCTCCTTATGACACATCCAGCTGTCATTGTAGATAGGGTCATTCCAGCTTTCATCAGAGACCCTGAAGGAATTGTAAAGAATTTCCCAGTTTTTTTGTTTTGTTTTTGAAATTCCTTTTTATAGTGGGTTTGAGCTGATTCTCGCTGCCATGTTTATGCCAGTCTAGACACACTTGATTCCCTTACGGAGACATATCAATACATAGGTTTTAAGATTCTTACTAGTCAGATATTTTCCTCTGCGGAAAATATGGGGTTTTGAGTCCCTTTCACTGAGGAAGGTGTAGGTCTTGTCTATTCCATAGTTGGTTTTTGGAACGGTACCTGTGCTTATATCAAACTCTGGTTTTATGCATCACCCCACCTCTCCTTCCCCCTTAAGCAGGTATAAGAGTGTTTTCTAAATGTGAGACACTGTTCTCTTTCCTAACTCAGTTCAAGTGTAGCCATGTTTACAGGATCTTCATAAGTGATATCTTATGATAAGTTTCTTTTTCTGTGTGACTTATTTCACTTAGAATCATCGTACATGAATCCACCCATTTTGCAGCTACTGGTCTTATGACATTGATTTCATGGCTGAGGGATATTCCATCGTACGTAAGTACCACAATTTTTTGAACCATGTTTATATTTTCTGGGATACTTAAGGTGTATCCAAGTTGAGGTCCTTGTATGCAGTGCAGCCTTAAATTTTGGGGTGGCTCTGTCTTATTGATTTTCAGTTTTCCCAAGGTATATTCCCTAGACTGGTAGTGCCCTTGGCTCTGTAGCTCTGTTCTTTACTTGTTTTAGGGAACAGAATGCACTCCTCCAGAGAGGCAGTTGGCAATTTACATCCCGCCCATCAGCATAACAAGGCTCCCTGTTCTCCAGGGCCTGTCTTGCCTTTCTTGTTCTTACACATTTTGTGGATGTCCCTTTTGACCGGTGGGAAGTGATACTTCTTTGTAGTGCAGATTTGCATTGCCCACTTGCTTGCTTGGCCAAAAAGGGCGTATGTGTTTTCTCCTGAATATATTCAGGAGAAAAGGCATACGCCCTTTTTGGCCAAGTGCGTCATTGTCGAAGTTGTGCCCCTCTTCCTGTGCTTTAAAGGCGATTCCAACGTACCTCTTGAAATCTGTTTCCTGCTATTCTGCCTCACTTTCAAGTCCGCCTCGTTGCCTTCCCTCAACAGATTTTTGGACGATAGTTGTCCTTTATTACTCGGCCAGTTTGTGAATTGCTGTGCCCCTGAGCTCCATTTTTAAACTCGTTTTTTGTGAGCTGACCGCAAGTCCAAAATTTTGGTTCAGGACCTATTCTGGTTCCCGGTGGGTGGCTGAGAATTTGGTTAATTCTTCTTCCTGCCGGGAAATTACAGTGATATGTGCCCGTCCAAATGCCTAACAGCTACTCTCTCATTGGTTCTCCCTCTTCCCTTTCATCCTCTGCCAAATTGGCAACCTGTGCGAACCAAGAGGTTAAAGGGGCTGTCTCTCCAAGTTGGGAGGTTGATAGTAAAGCAGACGGAAAGTCAAACCGGAGCACCAGGAGAGGGACTATTCGTTGAGTTTTAGAAACCTTTCGTATTCACAGTGTGTCCGTTCTCTAGGTTTCCCGCACATGTTATAGCTGTAGTAATATTCCCTTCAACCTGGAGAGTTCGGACCCATGGAATGGGTGCCATGCATTATTGCTTTAAAGGGTCTGCATTTGCTCACCCAATCTCACCAATCGTCTCAGTCCCAAGTGTCCCTCCTTATGCCACATCCAGCTGTCGTTGTAGATAGGGTCATTCCAGCTTTCATCAGAGACCCTGAAGGAATTGTAAAGAATTTCCCAGTTTTTTTGTTTTGTTTTTGAAATTCCTTTTTATAGTGGGTTTGAGCTGATTCTCACTGCCATGTTTATGCCAGTCTAGACACACTTGATTCCCTTACGGAGACATATCAATAGATAGGTTTTAAGATTCTTACTAGTCAGATATTTTCCTCTGCGGGAAATATGGGGTTTTGAGTCCCTTTCACTGAGGACGGTGTAGGTCTTGTCTATTCCATAGTTGGTTTTTGGAACGGTACCTGTGCTTATATCAAACTCTGGTTTTATGCATCACCCCACCTCTCCTTCCCCCTTAAGCAGGTATAAGAGTGTTTTCTAAATGTGAGACACTGTTCTCTTTCCTAACTCATTTCAAGTGTAGCCATGTTTACAGGATCTTCATAAGTGATATCTTATGATAAGTTTCTTTTTCTGTGTGACTTATTTCACTTAGAATCATCGTACCTGAATCCACCCATTTTGCTGCTACTGGTCTTATGACATTGATTTCATGGCTGAGGGATATTCCATCGTACGTAAGTACCACAATTTTTTGAACCATGTTTATATTTTCTGGGATACTTAAGGTGTATCCAAGTTGAGGTCCTTGTATGCAGTGCAGCCCTAAATTTTGGGGTGGCTCTGTCTTATTGATTTTCAGTTTTCCCAAGGTATATTCCCTAGACTGGTAGTGCCCTTGGCTCTGTAGCTCTGTTCTTTACTTGTTTTAGGGAACAGAATGCACTCCTCCAGAGAGGCAGTTGGCAATTTACATCCCACCCATCAGCATAACAATGCTCCCTGTTCTCCAGGGCCTGTCTTGCCTTTCTTGTTCTTACACATTTTGTGGATGTCCCTTTTGACCGGTGGGAAGTGATACTTCTTTGTAGTGCAGATTTGCATTGCCCGCTTGCTTGCTTGGCCAAAAAGGGCGTATGCGTTTTCTCCTGAATATATTCAGGAGAAAACGCATACGCCCTTTTTGGCCAAGTGCGTCATTGTCGAAGTTGTGCCCCTCTTCCTGTGCTTTAAAGGCGATTCCAACGTACCTCTTGAAATCTGTTTCCTGCTATTCTGCCTCACTTTGAAGTCCGCCTCGTTGCCTTCCCTCAACAGATTTTTGGACGATAGTTGTCCTTTATTACTCGGCCAGTTTGTGAATTGCTGTGCCCCTGAGCTCCATTTTTAAACTCGTTTTTTGTGAGCTGACCGCAAGTCCAAAATTTTGGTTCAGGACCTATACTGGTTCCCGGTGGGTGGCTGAGAATTTGGTTAATTCTTCTTCCTGCCGGGAAATTACAGTGATATGTGCCCGTCCAAATGCCTAACAGCTACTCTCTCATTGGTTCTCCCTCTTCCCTTTCATCCTCTGCCAAATTGGCAACCTGTGCGAACCAAGAGGTTAAAGGGGCTGTCTCTCCAAGTTGGGAGGTTGATAGTAAAACAGACGGAAAGTCAAACCGGAGCACCAGGAGAGGGACTATTCGTTGAGTTTTAGAAACCTTTCGTATTCACAGTGTGTCCGTTCTCTAGGTTTCCCGCACATGTTATAGCTGTAGTAATATTCCCTTCAACCTGGAGAGTTCGGACCCATGGAATGGGTGCCATGCATTATTGCTTTAAAGGGTCTGCATTTGCTCACCCAATCTCACCAATCGTCTCAGTCCCAAGTGTCCCTCCTTATGCCACATCCAGCTGTCGTTGTAGATAGGGTCATTCCAGCTTTCATCAGACACCCCGAAGGAATTGTAAAGAATTTCCCAGTTTTTTTGTTTTGTTTTTGAAATTCCTTTTTATAGTGGGTTTGAGCTGATTCTCGCTGCCATGTTTATGCCAGTCTAGACACACTTGATTCCCTTACGGAGACATATCAATACATAGGTTTTAAGATTCTTACTAGTCAGATATTTTCCTCTGCGGGAAATATGGGGTTTTGAGTCCCTTTCACTGAGGAAGGTGTAGGTCTTGTCTATTCCATAGTTGGTTTCTGGAACGGTACCTGTGCTTATATCAAACTCTGGTTTTATGCATCACCCCACCTCTCCTTCCCTCTTAAGCAGGTATAAGAGTGTTTTCTAAATGTGAGACACTGTTCTCTTTCCTAACTCAGTTCAAGTGTAGCCATGTTTACAGGATCTTCATAAGTGATATCTTATGATAAGTTTCTTCTTCTGTGTGACTTATTTCACTTAGAATCATCGTACCTGAATCCACCCATTTTGCTGCTACTGGTCTTATGACATTGATTTCATGGCTGAGGGATATTCCATCGTACGTAAGTACCACAATTTTTTGAACCATGTTTATATTTTCTGGGATACTTAAGGTGTATCCAAGTTGAGGTCCTTGTATGCAGTGCAGCCCTAAATTTTGGGGTGGCTCTGTCTTATTGATTTTCAGTTTTCCCAAGGTATATTCCCTAGACTGGTAGTGCCCTTGGCTCTGTGGCTCTGTTCTTTACTTGTTTTAGGGAACAGAATGCACTCCTCCAGAGAGGCAGTTGGCAATTTACATCCCGCCCATCAGCATAACAAGGCTCCCTGTTCTCCAGGGCCTGTCTTGCCTTTCTTGTTCTTACACATTTTGTGGATGTCCCTTTTGACCGGTGGGAAGTGATACTTCTTTGTAGTGCAGATTTGCATTGCCCGCTTGCTTGCTTGGCCAAAAAGGGCGTATGCGTTTTCTCCTGAATATATTCAGGAGAAAACGCATACGCCCTTTTTGGCCAAGTGCGTCATTGTCGAAGTTGTGCCCCTCTTCCTGTGCTTTAAAGGCGATTCCAACGTACCTCTTGAAATCTGTTTCCTGCTATTCTGCCTCACTTTCAAGTCCGCCTCGTTGCCTTCCCTCAACACATTTTTGGACGATAGTTGTCCTTTATTACTCGGCCAGTTTGTGAATTGCTGTGCCCCTGAGCTCCATTTTTAAACTCGTTTTTTGTGAGCTGACCACAAGTCCAAAATTTTGGTTCAGGACCTATACTGGTTCCCGGTGGGTGGCTGAGAATTTGGTTAATTCTTCTTCCTGCCGGGAAATTACAGTGATATGTGCCCGTCCAAATGCCTAACAGCTACTCTCTCATTGGTTCTCCCTCTTCCATTTCATCCTCTGCCAAATTGGCAACCTGTGCGAACCAAGAGGTTAAAGGGGCTGTCTCTCCAAGTTGGGAGGTTGATAGTAAAGCAGACGGAAAGTCAAACTGGAGCACCAGGAGAGGGACTATTCGTTGAGTTTTAGAAACCTTTCGTATTCACAGTGTGTCCGTTCTCTAGGTTTCCCGCACATGTTATAGCTGTAGTAATATTCCCTTCAACCTGGAGAGTTCGGACCCATGGAATGTGTGCCATGCATTATTGCTTTAAAGGGTCTGCATTTGCTCACCCAATCTCACCAATTGTCTCAGTCCCAAGTGTCCCTCCTTATGACACATCCAGCTGTCGTTGTAGATAGGGTCATTCCAGCTTTCATCAGAGACCCTGAAGGAATTGTAAAGAATTTCCCAGTTTTTTTGTTTTGTTTTTGAAATTCCTTTTTATAGCGGGTTTGAGCTGATTCTCGCTGCCATGTTTATGCCAGTCTAGACACACTTGATTCCCTTACGGAGACATATCAATACATAGGTTTTAAGATTCTTACTAGTCAGATATTTTCCTCTGCGGGAAATATGGGGTTTTGAGTCCCTTTCACTGAGGACGGTGTAGGTCTTGTCTATTCCATAGTTGGTTTTTGGAACGGTACCTGTGCTTATATCAAACTCTGGTTTTATGCATCACCCCACCTCTCCTTCCCCCTTAAGCAGGTATAAGAGTGTTTTCTAAATGTGAGACACTGTTCTCTTTCCTAACTCAGTTCAAGTGTAGCCATGTTTACAGGATCTTCATAAGTGACATCTTATGATAAGTTTCTTTTTCTGTGTGACTTATTTCACTTAGAATCATCGTACCTGAATCCACCCATTTTGCTGCTATTGGTCTTATGACATTGATTTCATGGCTGAGGGGTATTCCATCGTACGTAAGTACCACAATTTTTTGAACCATGTTTATATTTTCTGGGATACTTAAGGTGTATCCAAGTGGAGGTCCGTGTATGCAGTGCAGCCCTAAATTTTGGGGTGGCTCTGTCTTATTGATTTTCAGTTTTCCCAATGTATATTCCCTAGACTGGTAGTGCCCTTGGCTCTGTAGCTCTGTTCTTTACTTGTTTTAGGGAACAGAATGCACTCCTCCAGAGAGGCAGTTGGCAATTTACATCCCGCCCATCAGCATAAAAAGGCTCCCTGTTCTCCAGGGCCTGTCTTGCCTTTCTTGTTCTTACACATTTTGTGGATGTCCTTTTTGACCGGTGGGAAGTGATACTTCTTTGTAGTGCAGATTTGCATTGCCCGCTTGCTTGCTTGGCCAAAAAGGGCGTATGCGTTTTCTCCTGAATATATTCAGGAGAAAACGCATACGCCCTTTTTGGCCAAGTGCATCATTGTCGAAGTTGTGCCCCTCTTCCTGTGCTTTAAAGGTGATTCCAACGTACCTCTTGAAATCTGTTTCCTGCTATTCTGCCTCGCTTTCAAGTCCGCCTCGTTGCCTTCCCTCAACAGATTTTTGGACGATAGTTGTCCTTTATTACTCGGCCAGTTTGTGAATTGCTGTGCCCCTGAGCTCCATTTTTCAACTCGTTTTTGGTGAGCTGACCGCAAGTCCAAAATTTTGGTTCAGGACCTATACTGGTTCCCGGTGGGTGGCTGAGAATTTGGTTAATTCTTCTTCCTGCCGGGAAATTACAGTGATATGTGCCCGTCCAAATGCCTAACAGCTACTCTCTCATTGGTTCTCCCTCTTCCCTTTCATCCTCTGCCAAATTGGCAACCTGTGCGAACCAAGAGGTTAAAGGGGCTGTCTCTCCAAGTTGGGAGGTTGATAGTAAAGCAGCCGGAAAGTCAAACCGGAGCACCAGGAGAGGGACTATGCGTTGAGTTTTAGAAACCTTTCGTATTCACAGTGTGTCCGTTCTCTAGGTTTCCCGCACATGTTATAGCTGTAGTAATATTCCCTTCAACCTGGAGAGTTCGGACCCATGGAATGGGTGCCATGCATTATTGCTTTAAAGGGTCTGCATTTGCTCACCCAATCTCACCAATCGTCTCAGTCCCAAGTGTCCCTCCTTATGCCACATCCAGCTGTCGTTGTAGATAGGGTCATTCCAGCTTTCATCAGAGACCCTGAAGGAATTGTAAAGAATTTCCCAGTTTTTTTGTTTTGTTTTTGAAATTCCTTTTTATAGTGGGTTTGAGCTGATTCTCACTGCCATGTTTATGCCAGTCTAGACACACTTGATTCCCTTACGGAGACATATCAATACATAGGTTTTAAGATTCTTACTAGTCAGATATTTTCCTCTGCGGAAAATATGGGGTTTTGAGTCCCTTTCACTGAGGACGGTGTAGGTCTTGTCTATTCCATAGTTGGTTTTTGGAACGGTACCTGTGCTTATATCAAACTCTGGTTTTATGCATCACCCCACCTCTCCTTCCCCCTTAAGCAGGTATAAGAGTGTTTTCTAAATGTGAGACACTGTTCTCTTTCCTAACTCAGTTCAAGTGTAGCCATGTTTACAGGATCTTCATAAGTGATATCTTATGATAAGTTTCTTTTTCTGTGTGACTTATTTCACTTAGAATCATCGTACCTGAATCCACCCATTTTGCTGCTACTGGTCTTATGACATTGATTTCATGGCTGAGGGATATTCCATCGTACGTAAGTACCACAATTTTTTGAACCATGTTTATATTTTCTGGGATACTTAAGGTGTATCCAAGTTGAGGTCCTTGTATGCAGTGCAGCCCTAAATTTTGGGGTGGCTCTGTCTTATTGATTTTCAGTTTTCCCAAGGTATATTCCCTAGACTGGTAGTGCCCTTGGCTCTGTAGCTCTGTTCTTTACTTGTTTTAGGGAACAGAATGCACTCCTCCAGAGAGGCAGTTGGCAATTTACATCCCACCCATCAGCATAACAATGCTCCCTGTTCTCCAGGGCCTGTCTTGCCTTTCTTGTTCTTACACATTTTGTGGATGTCCCTTTTGACCGGTGGGAAGTGATACTTCTTTGTAGTGCAGATTTGCATTGCCCGCTTGCTTGCTTGGCCAAAAAGGGCGTATGCGTTTTCTCCTGAATATATTCAGGAGAAAACGCATACGCCCTTTTTGGCCAAGTGCGTCATTATCGAAGTTGTGCCCCTCTTCCTGTGCTTTAAAGGCGATTCCAACGTACCTCTTGAAATCTGTTTCCTGCTATTCTGCCTCACTTTGAAGTCCGCCTCGTTGCCTTCCCTCAACAGATTTTTGGACGATAGTTGTCCTTTATTACTCGGCCAGTTTGTGAATTGCTGTGCCCCTGAGCTCCATTTTTAAACTCGTTTTTTGTGAGCTGACCGCAAGTCCAAAATTTTGGTTCAGGACCTATACTGGTTCCCGGTGGGTGGCTGAGAATTTGGTTAATTCTTCTTCCTGCCGGGAAATTACAGTGATATGTGCCCGTCCAAATGCCTAACAGCTACTCTCTCATTGGTTCTCCCTCTTCCCTTTCATCCTCTGCCAAATTGGCAACCTGTGCGAACCAAGAGGTTAAAGGGGCTGTCTCTCCAAGTTGGGAGGTTGATAGTAAAGCAGCCGGAAAGTCAAACCGGAGCACCAGGAGAGGGACTATTCGTTGAGTTTTAGAAACCTTTCGTATTCACAGTGTGTCCGTTCTCTAGGTTTCCCGCACATGTTATAGCTGTAGTAATATTCCCTTCAACCTGGAGAGTTCGGACCCATGGAATGGGTGCCATGCATTATTGCTTTAAAGGGTCTGCATTTGCTCACCCAATCTCACCAATCGTCTCAGTCCCAAGTGTCCCTCCTTATGCCACATCCAGCTGTCGTTGTAGATAGGGTCATTCCAGCTTTCATCAGACACCCCGAAGGAATTGTAAAGAATTTCCCAGTTTTTTTGTTTTGTTTTTGAAATTCCTTTTTATAGTGGGTTTGAGCTGATTCTCGCTGCCATGTTTATGCCAGTCTAGACACACTTGATTCCCTTACGGAGACATATCAATACATAGGTTTTAAGATTCTTACTAGTCAGATATTTTCCTCTGCGGGAAATATGGGGTTTTGAGTCCCTTTCACTGAGGAAGGTGTAGGTCTTGTCTATTCCATAGTTGGTTTTTGGAACGGTACCTGTGCTTATATCAAACTCTGGTTTTATGCATCACCCCACCTCTCCTTCCCTCTTAAGCAGGTATAAGAGTGTTTTCTAAATGTGAGACACTGTTCTCTTTCCTAACTCAGTTCAAGTGTAGCCATGTTTACAGGATCTTCATAAGTGATATCTTATGATAAGTTTCTTCTTCTGTGTGACTTATTTCACTTAGAATCATCGTACCTGAATCCACCCATTTTGCTGCTACTGGTCTTATGACATTGATTTCATGGCTGAGGGATATTCCATCGTACATAAGTACCACAATTTTTTGAACCATGTTTATATTTTCTGGGATACTTAAGGTGTATCCAAGTTGAGGTCCTTGTATGCAGTGCAGCCCTAAATTTTGGGGTGGCTCTGTCTTATTGATTTTCAGTTTTCCCAAGGTATATTCCCTAGACTGGTAGTGCCCTTGGCTCTGTGGCTCTGTTCTTTACTTGTTTTAGGGAACAGAATGCACTCCTCCAGAGAGGCAGTTGGCAATTTACATCCCGCCCATCAGCATAACAAGGCTCCCTGTTCTCCAGGGCCTGTCTTGCCTTTCTTGTTCTTACACATTTTGTGGATGTCCCTTTTGACCGGTGGGAAGTGATACTTCTTTGTAGTGCAGATTTGCATTGCCCGCTTGCTTGCTTGGCCAAAAAGGGCGTATGCGTTTTCTCCTGAATATATTCAGGAGAAAACGCATACGCCCTTTTTGGCCAAGTGCGTCATTGTCGAAGTTGTGCCCCTCTTCCTGTGCTTTAAAGGCGATTCCAACGTACCTCTTGAAATCTGTTTCCTGCTATTCTGCCTCACTTTCAAGTCCGCCTCGTTGCCTTCCCTCAACACATTTTTGGACGATAGTTGTCCTTTATTACTCGGCCAGTTTGTGAATTGCTGTGCCCCTGAGCTCCATTTTTAAACTCGTTTTTTGTGAGCTGACCACAAGTCCAAAATTTTGGTTCAGGACCTATACTGGTTCCCGGTGGGTGGCTGAGAATTTGGTTAATTCTTCTTCCTGCCGGGAAATTACAGTGATATGTGCCCGTCCAAATGCCTAACAGCTACTCTCTCATTGGTTCTCCCTCTTCCATTTCATCCTCTGCCAAATTGGCAACCTGTGCGAACCAAGAGGTTAAAGGGGCTGTCTCTCCAAGTTGGGAGGTTGATAGTAAAGCAGACGGAAAGTCAAACTGGAGCACCAGGAGAGGGACTATTCGTTGAGTTTTAGAAACCTTTCGTATTCACAGTGTGTCCGTTCTCTAGGTTTCCCGCACATGTTATAGCTGTAGTAATATTCCCTTCAACCTGGAGAGTTCGGACCCATGGAATGTGTGCCATGCATTATTGCTTTAAAGGGTCTGCATTTGCTCACCCAATCTCACCAATTGTCTCAGTCCCAAGTGTCCCTCCTTATGACACATCCAGCTGTCGTTGTAGATAGGGTCATTCCAGCTTTCATCAGAGACCCTGAAGGAATTGTAAAGAATTTCCCAGTTTTTTGTTTTGTTTTTGAAATTCCTTTTTATAGCGGGTTTGAGCTGATTCTCGCTGCCATGTTTATGCCAGTCTAGACACACTTGATTCCCTTACGGAGACATATCAATACATAGGTTTTAAGATTCTTACTAGTCAGATATTTTCCTCTGCGGGAAATATGGGGTTTTGAGTCCCTTTCACTGAGGACGGTGTAGGTCTTGTCTATTCCATAGTTGGTTTTTGGAACGGTACCTGTGCTTATATCAAACTCTGGTTTTATGCATCACCCCACCTCTCCTTCCCCCTTAAGCAGGTATAAGAGTGTTTTCTAAATGTGAGACACTGTTCTCTTTCCTAACTCAGTTCAAGTGTAGCCATGTTTACAGGATCTTCATAAGTGATATCTTATGATAAGTTTCTTTTTCTGTGTGACTTATTTCACTTAGAATCATCGTACCTGAATCCACCCATTTTGCTGCTATTGGTCTTATGACATTGATTTCATGGCTGAGGGGTATTCCATCGTACGTAAGTACCACAATTTTTTGAACCATGTTTATATTTTCTGGGATACTTAAGGTGTATCCAAGTGGAGGTCCGTGTATGCAGTGCAGCCCTAAATTTTGGGGTGGCTCTGTCTTATTGATTTTCAGTTTTCCCAATGTATATTCCCTAGACTGGTAGTGCCCTTGGCTCTGTAGCTCTGTTCTTTACTTGTTTTAGGGAACAGAATGCACTCCTCCAGAGAGGCAGTTGGCAATTTACATCCCGCCCATCAGCATAAAAAGGCTCCCTGTTCTCCAGGGCCTGTCTTGCCTTTCTTGTTCTTACACATTTTGTGGATGTCCTTTTTGACCGGTGGGAAGTGATACTTCTTTGTAGTGCAGATTTGCATTGCCCGCTTGCTTGCTTGGCCAAAAAGGGCGTATGCGTTTTCTCCTGAATATATTCAGGAGAAAACGCATACGCCCTTTTTGGCCAAGTGCATCATTGTCGAAGTTGTGCCCCTCTTCCTGTGCTTTAAAGGTGATTCCAACGTACCTCTTGAAATCTGTTTCCTGCTATTCTGCCTCGCTTTCAAGTCCGCCTCGTTGCCTTCCCTCAACAGATTTTTGGACGATAGGTGTCCTTTATTACTCGGCCAGTTTGTGAATTGCTGTGCCCCTGAGCTCCATTTTTCAACTCGTTTTTGGTGAGCTGACCGCAAGTCCAAAATTTTGGTTCAGGACCTATACTGGTTCCCGGTGGGTGGCTGAGAATTTGGTTAATTCTTCTTCCTGCCGGGAAATTACAGTGATATGTGCCCGTCCAAATGCCTAACAGCTACTCTCTCATTGGTTCTCCCTCTTCCCTTTCATCCTCTGCCAAATTGGCAACCTGTGCGAACCAAGAGGTTAAAGGGGCTGTCTCTCCAAGTTGGGAGGTTGATAGTAAAGCAGACGGAAAGTCAAACTGGAGCACCAGGAGAGGGACTATGCGTTGAGTTTTAGAAACCTTTCGTATTCACAGTGTGTCCGTTCTCTAGGTTTCCCGCACATGTTATAGCTGTAGTAATATTCCCTTCAACCTGGAGAGTTCGGACCCATGGAATGGGTGCCATGCATTATTGCTTTAAAGGGTCTGCATTTGCTCACCCAATCTCACCAATCGTCTCAGTTCCAAGTGTCCCTCCTTATGCCACATCCAGCTGTCGTTGTAGATAGGGTCATTCCAGCTTTCATCAGAGACCCTGAAGGAATTGTAAAGAATTTCCCAGTTTTTTTGTTTTGTTTTTGAAATTCCTTTTTATAGTGGGTTTGAGCTGATTCTCGCTGCCATGTTTATGCCAGTCTAGACACACTTGATTCCCTTACGGAGACGTATCAATACATAGGTTTTAAGATTCTTACTAGTCAGATATTTTCCTCTGCGGAAAATATGGGGTTTTGAGTCCCTTTCACTGAGGAAGGTGTAGGTCTTGTCTATTCCATAGTTGGTTTTTGGAACGGTACCTGTGCTTATATCAAACTCTGGTTTTATGCATCACCCCACCTCTCCTTCCCCCTTAAGCAGGTATAAGAGTGTTTTCTAAATGTGAGACACTGTTCTCTTTCCTAACTCAGTTCAAGTGTAGCCATGTTTACAGGATCTTCATAAGTGATATCTTATGATAAGTTTCTTTTTCTGTGTGACTTATTTCACTTAGAATCATCGTACCTGAATCCACCCATTTTGCTGCTACTGGTCTTATGACATTGATTTCATGGCTGAGGGATATTCCATCGTACGTAAGTACCACAATTTTTTGAACCATGTTTATATTTTCTGGGATACTTAAGGTGTATCCAAGTTGAGGTCCTTGTATGCAGTGCAACCCTAAATTTTGGGGTGGCTCTGTCTTATTGATTTTCAGTTTTCCCAAGGTATATTCCCTAGACTGGTAGTGCTCTTGGCTCTGTAGCTCTGTTCTTTACTTGTTTTAGGGAACAGAATGCACTCCTCCAGAGAGGCAGTTGGCAATTTACATCCCGCCCATCAGCATAACAAGGCTCCCTGTTCTCCAGGGCCTGTCTTGCCTTTCTTGTTCTTACACATTTTGTGGATGTCCCTTTTGACCGGTGGGAAGTGATACTTCTTTGTAGTGCAGATTTGCATTGCCCGCTTGCTTGCTTGGCCAAAAAGGGCGTATGCGTTTTCTCCTGAATATATTCAGGAGAAAACGCATACGCCCTTTTTGGCCAAGTGCATGATTGTCGAAGTTGTGCCCCTCTTCCTGTGCTTTAAAGGCGATTCCAACGTACCTCTTGAAATCTGTTTCCTGCTATTCTGCCTCGCTTTCAAGTCCGCCTCGTTGCCATCCCTCAACAGATTTTTGGACGATAGGTGTCCTTTATTACTCGGCCAGTTTGTGAATTGCTGTGCCCCTGAGCTCCATTTTTCAACTCGTTTTTGGTGAGCTGACCGCAAGTCCAAAATTTTGGTTCAGGACCTATACTGGTTCCCGGTGGGTGGCTGAGAATTTGGTTAATTCTTCTTCCTGCCGGGAAATTACAGTGATATGTGCCCGTCCAAATGCCTAACAGCTACTCTCTCATTGGTTCTCCCTCTTCCCTTTCATCCTCTGCCAAATTGGCAACCTGTGCGAACCAAGAGGTTAAAGGGGCTGTCTCTCCAAGTTGGGAGGTTGATAGTAAAGCAGACGGAAAGTCAAACCGGAGCACGAGGAGAGGGACTATTCGTTGAGTTTTAGAAACCTTTCGTATTCACAGTGTGTCCCTTCTCTAGGTTTCCCGCACATGTTATAGCTGTAGTAATATTCCCTTCAACCTGGAGAGTTCGGACCCATGGAATGGGTGCCATGCATTATTGCTTTAAAGGGTCTGCATTTGCTCACCCAATCTCACCAATCATCTCAGTCCCAAGTGTCCCTCCTTATGCCACATCCAGCTGTCGTTGTAGATAGGGTCATTCCAGCTTTCATCAGAGACCCTGAAGGAATTGTAAAGAATTTCCCAGTTTTTTTGTTTTGTTTTTGAAATTCCTTTTTATAGTGGGTTTGAGCTGATTCTCGCTGCCATGTTTATGCCAGTCTAGACACACTTGATTCCCTTACGGAGACATATCAATACATAGGTTTTAAGATTCTTACTAGTCAGATATTTTCCTCTGCGGGAAATATGGGGTTTTGAGTCCCTTTCACTGAGGAAGGTGTAGGTCTTTTCTATTCCATAGTTGGTTTTTGGAACGGTACCTGTGCTTATATCAAACTCTGGTTTTATGCATCACCCCACCTCTCCTTCCCCCTTAAGCAGGTATAAGAGTGTTTTCTAAATGTGAGACACTGTTCTCTTTCCTAACTCAGTTCAAGTGTAGCCATGTTTACAGGAGCTTCATAAGTGATATCTTATGATAAGTTTCTTTTTCTGTGTGACTTATTTCACTTAGAATCATCGTACCAGAATCCACCCATTTTGCTGCTACTGGTCTTATGACATTGATTTCATGGCTGAGGGATATTCCATCGTACGTAACTACCACAATTTTTTGAACCATGTTTATATTTTCTGGGATACTTAAGGTGTATCCAAGTTGAGGTCCTTGTATGCAGTGCAGCCCTAAATTTTGGGGTGGCTCTGTCTTATTGATTTTCAGTTTTCCAAAGGTATATTCCCTAGACTGGTAGTGCCCTTGGCTCTGTAGCTCTGTTCTTTACTTGTTTTAGGGAACAGAATGCACTCCTCCAGAGAGGCAGTTGGCAATTTACATCCCGCCCATCAGCATAACAAGGCTCCCTGTTCTCCAGGGCCTGTCTTGCCTTTCTTGTTCTTACACATTTTGTGGATGTCCCTTTTGACCGGTGGGAAGTGATACTTCTTTGTAGTGCAGATTTGCATTGCCCGCTTGCTTGCTTGGCCAAAAAGGGCGTATGCGTTTTCTCCTGAATATATTCAGGAGAAAACGCATACGCCCTTTTTGGCCAAGTGCGTCATTGTCGAAGTTGTGCCCCTCTTCCTGTGCTTTAAAGGCGATTCCAACGTACCTCTTGAAATCTGTTTCCTGCTATTCTGCCTCGCTTTCAAGTCCGCCTCGTTGCCTTCCCTCAACAGATTTTTGGACGATAGTTGTCCTTTATTACTCGGCCAGTTTGTGAATTGCTGTGCCCCTGAGCTCCATTTTTCAACTCGTTTTTGGTGAGCTGACCGCAAGTCCAAAATTTTGGTTCAGGACCTATACTGGTTCCCGGTGGGTGGCTGAGAATTTGGTTAATTCTTCTTCCTGCCGGGAAATTACAGTGATATGTGCCCGTCCAAATGCCTAACAGCTACTCTCTCATTGGTTCTCCCTCTTCCCTTTCATCCTCTGCCAAATTGGCAACCTGTGCGAAGCAAGAGGTTAAAGGGGCTGTCTCTCCAAGTTGGGAGGTTGATAGTAAAGCAGACGGAAAGTAAAACCGGAGCACCAGGAGAGGGACTATTCGTTGAGTTTTAGAAACCTTTCGTATTCACAGTGTGTCCGTTCTCTAGGTTTCCCGCACATGTTATAGCTGTAGTAATATTCCCTTCAACCTGGAGAGTTCGGACCCTTGGAATGGGTGCCATGCATTATTGCTTTAAAGGGTCTGCATTTGCTCACCCAATCTCACCAATCGTCTCAGTCCCAAGTGTCCCTCCTTATGCCACATCCAGCTGTCGTTGTAGATAGGGTCATTCCAGCTTTCATCAGACACCCCGAAGGAATTGTAAAGAATTTCCCAGTTTTTTGTTTTGTTTTTGAAATTCCTTTTTATAGTGGGTTTGAACTGATTCTCGCTGCCATGTTTATGCCAGTCTAGACACACTTGATTCCCTTACGGACACATATCAATACATAGGTTTTAAGATTCTTACTAGTCAGATATTTTCCTCTGCGGGAAATATGGGGTTTTGAGTCCCTTTCACTGAGGACGGTGTAGGTCTTGTCTATTCCATAGTTGGTTTTTGGAACGGTACCTGTGCTTATATCAAACTCTGGTTTTATGCATCACCCCACCTCTCCTTCCCCCTTAAGCAGGTATAAGAGTGTTTTCTAAATGTGAGACACTGTTCTCTTTCCTAACTCAGTTCAAGTGTAGCCATGTTTACAGGATCTTCATAAGTGATATCTTATGATAAGTTTCTTTTTCTGTGTGACTTATTTCACTTAGAATCATCGTACCTGAATCCACCCATTTTGCTGCTACTGGTCTTATGACATTGATTTCATGGCTGAGGGATATGCCATCGTACGTAAGTACCACAATTTTTTGAACCATGTTTATATTTTCTGGGATACTTAAGGTGTATCCAAGTTGAGGTCCTTGTATGCAGTGCAGCCCTAAATTTTGGGGTGGCTCTGTCTTATTGATTTTCAGTTTTCCCAAGGTATATTCCCTAGACTGGTAGTGCCCTTGGCTCTGTAGCTCTGTTCTTTACTTGTTTTAGGGAACAGAATGCACTCCTCCAGAGAGGCAGTTGGCAATTTACATCCCGCCCATCAGCATAACAAGGCTCCCTGTTCTCCAGGGCCTGTCTTGCCTTTCTTGTTCTTACACATTTTGTGGATGTCCCTTTTGACCGGTGGGAAGTGATACTTCTTTGTAGTGCAGATTTGCATTGCCCGCTTGCTTGCTTGGCCAAAAAGGGCGTATGCGTTTTCTCCTGAATATATTCAGGAGAAAACGCATACGCCCTTTTTGGCCAAGTGCGTCATTGTCGAAGTTGTGCCCCTCTTCCTGTGCTTTAAAGGCGATTCCAACGTACCTCTTGAAATCTGTTTCCTGCTATTCTGCCTCGCTTTCAAGTCCGCCTCGTTGCCTTCCCTCAACAGATTTTTGGACGATAGTTGTCCTTTATTACTCGGCCAGTTTGTGAATTGCTGTGCCCCTGAGCTCCATTTTTCAACTCGTTTTTGGTGAGCTGACCGCAAGTCCAAAATTTTGGTTCAGGACCTATACTGGTTCCCGGTGGGTGGCTGAGAATTTGGTTAATTCTTCTTCCTGCCGGGAAATTACAGTGATATGTGCCCGTCCAAATGCCTAACAGCTACTCTCTCATTGGTTCTCCCTCTTCCCTTTCATCCTCTGCCAAATTGGCAACCTGTGCGAAGCAAGAGGTTAAAGGGGCTGTCTCTCCAAGTTGGGAGGTTGATAGTAAAGCAGACGGAAAGTCAAACTGGAGCACCAGGAGAGGGACTATTCGTTGAGTTTTAGAAACCTTTCGTATTCATAGTGTGTCCGTTCTCTAGGTTTCCCGCACATGTTATAGCTGTAGTAATATTCCCTTCAACCTGGAGAGTTCGGACCCATGGAATGGGTGCCATGCATTATTGCTTTAAAGGGTCTGCATTTGCTCACCCAATCTCACCAATCGTGTCAGTCCCAAGTGTCCCTCCTTATGCCACATCCAGCTGTCGTTGTAGATAGGGTCATTCCAGCTTTCATCAGACACCCCGAAGGAATTGTAAAGAATTTCCCAGTTTTTTGTTTTGTTTTTGAAATTCCTTTTTATAGTGGGTTTGAGCTGATTCTCGCTGCCATGTTTATGCCAGTCTAGACACACTTGATTCCCTTACGGAGACATATCAATACATAGGTTTTAAGATTCTTACTAGTCAGATATTTTCCTCTGCGGGAAATATGGGGTTTTGAGTCCCTTTCACTGAGGACGGTGTAGGTCTTGTCTATTCCATAGTTGGTTTTTGGAACGGTACCTGTGCTTATATCAAACTCTGGTTTTATGCATCACCCCACCTCTCCTTCCCCCTTAAGCAGGTATAAGAGTGTTTTCTAAATGTGAGACACTGTTCTCTTTCCTAACTCAGTTCAAGTGTAGCCATGTTTACAGGATCTTCATAAGTGATATCTTATGATAAGTTTCTTTTTCTCTGTGACTTATTTCACTTAGAATCATCGTACCTGAATCCACCCATTTTGCTGCTACTGGTCTTATGACATTGATTTCATGGCTGAGGGATATTCCATCGTACGTAAGTACCACAATTTTTTGAACCATGTTTATATTTTCTGGGATACTTAAGGTGTATCCAAGTTGAGGTCCTTGTATGCAGTGCAGCCCTAAATTTTGGGGTGGATCTGTCTTATTGATTTTCAGTTTTCCCAAGGTATATTCCCTAGACTGGTAGTGCCCTTGGCTCTGTAGCTCTGTTCTTTACTTGTTGTAGGGAACAGAATGCACTCCTCCAGAGAGGCAGTTGGCAATTTACATCCCGCCCATCAGCATAACAAGGCTCCCTGTTCTCCAGGGCCTGTCTTGCCTTTCTTGTTCTTACACATTTTGTGGATGTCCCTTTTGACCGGTGGGAAGTGATACTTCTTTGTAGTGCAGATTTGCATTGCCCGCTTGCTTGCTTGGCCAAAAAGGGCGTATGCGTTTTCTCCTGAATATATTCAGGAGAAAACGCATACGCCCTTTTTGGCCAAGTGCATCATTGTCGAAGTTGTGCCCCTCTTCCTGTGCTTTAAAGGCGATTCCAACGTACCTCTTGAAATCTGTTTCCTGCTATTCTGCCTCGCTTTCAAGTCCGCCTCGTTGCCTTCCCTCAACAGATTTTTGGACGATAGTTGTCCTTTATTACTCGGCCAGTTTGTGAATTGCTGTGTCCCTGAGCTCCATTTTTCAACTCGTTTTTGGAGAGCTGACCGCAAGTCCAAAATTTTGGTTCAGGACCTATACTGGTTCCCGGTGGGTGGCTGAGAATTTGGTTAATTCTTCTTCCTGCCGGGAAATTACAGTGATATGTGCCCATCCAAATGCCTAACAGCTACTCTCTCATTGGTTCTCCCTCTTCCCTTTCATCCTCTGCCAAATTGGCAACCTGTGCGAACCAAGAGGTTAAAGGGGCTGTCTCTCCAAGTTGGGAGGTTGATAGTAAAGCAGCCGGAAAGTCAAACCGGAGCACCAGGAGAGGGACTATTCGTTGAGTTTTAGAAACCTTTCGTATTCACAGTGTGTCCGTTCTCTAGGTTTCCCGCACATGTTATAGCTGTAGTAATATTCCCTTCAACCTGGAGAGTTCGGACCCATGGAATGGGTGCCATGCATTATTGCTTTAAAGGGTCTGCATTTGCTCACCCAATATCACCAATCGTCTCAGTCCCAAGTGTCCCTCCTTATGCCACATCCAGTTGTCGTTGTAGATAGGGTCATTCCAGCTTTCATCAGACACCCCGAAGGAATTGTAAAGAATTTCCCAGTTTTTTGTTTTGTTTTTGAAATTCCTTTTTATAGTGGGTTTGAGCTGATTCTCGCTGCCATGTTTATGCCAGTCTAGACACACTTGATTCCCTTACGGAGACATATCAATACATAGGTTTTAAGATTCTTACTAGTCAGATATTTTCCTCTGCGGGAAATATGGGGTTTTCAGCCCCTTTCACTGAGGACGGTGTAGGTCTTGTCTATTCCATAGTTGGTTTTTGGAACGGTACCTGTGCTTATATCAAACTCTGGTTTTATGCATCACCCCACCTCTCCTTCCCCCTTAAGCAGGTATAAGAGTGTTTTCCAAATGTGAGACACTGTTCTCTTTCCTAACTCAGTTCAAGTGTAGCCATGTTTACAGGATCTTCATAAGTGATATCTTATGATAAGTTTCTTTTTCTGTGTGACTTATTTCACTTAGAATCATCGTACCTGAATCCACCCATTTTGCTGCTACTGGTCTTATGACATTGATTTCATGGCTGAGGGATATTCCATCGTACGTAAGTACCACAATTTTTTGAACCATGTTTATATTTTCTGGGATACTTAAGGTGTATCCAAGTTGAGGTCCTTGTATGCAGTGCAGCCCTAAATTTTGGGGTGGCTCTGTCTTATTGATTTTCAGTTTTCCCAAGGTATATTCCCTAGACTGGTAGTGCCCTTGGCTCTGTAGCTCTGTTCTTTACTTGTTGTAGGGAACAGAATGCACTCCTCCAGAGAGGCAGTTGGCAATTTACATCCCGCCCATCAGCATAACAAGGCTCCCTGTTCTCCAGGGCCTGTCTTGGCTTTCTTGTTCTTACACATTTTGTGGATGTCCCTTTTGACCGGTGGGAAGTGATACTTCTTTGTAGTGCAGATTTGCATTGCCCGCTTGCTTGCTTGGCCAAAAAGGGCGTATGCGTTTTCTCCTGAATATATTCAGGAGAAAACGCATACGCCCTTTTTGGCCAGGTGCATCATTGTCGAAGTTGTGCCCCTCTTCCTGTGCTTTAAAGGCGATTCCAACGTACCTCTTGAAATCTGTTTCCTTCTATTCTGCCTCGCTTTCAAGTCCGCCTCGTTGCCTTCCCTCAACAGATTTTTGGACGATAGTTGTCCTTTATTACTCGGCCAGTTTGTGAATTGCTGTGCCCCTGAGCTCCATTTTTCAACTCGTTTTTGGTGAGCTGACCGCAAGTCCAAAATTTTGGTTCAGGACCTATACTGGTTCCCGGTGGGTGGCTGAGAATTTGGTTAATTCTTCTTCCTGCCGGGAAATTACAGTGATATGTGCCCGTCCAAATGCCTAACAGCTACTCTCTCATTGGTTCTCCCTCTTCCCTTTCATCCTCTGCCAAATTGGCAACCTGTGCGAAGCAAGAGGTTAAAGGGGCTGTCTCTCCAAGTTGGGAGGTTGATAGTAAAGCAGACGGAAAGTCAAACTGGAGCACCAGGAGAGGGACTATTCGTTGAGTTTTAGAAACCTTTCGTATTCACAGTGTGTCCGTTCTCTAGGTTTCCCGCACATGTTATAGCTGTAGTAATATTCCCTTCAACCTGGGGAGTTCGGACCCATGGAATGGGTGCCATGCATTATTGCTTTAAAGGGTCTGCATTTGCTCACCCAATCTCACCAATCGTGTCAGTCCCAAGTGTCCCTCCTTATGCCACATCCAGCTGTCGTTGTAGATAGGGTCATTCCAGCTTTCATCAGACACCCCGAAGGAATTGTAAAGAATTTCCCAGTTTTTTGTTTTGTTTTTGAAATTCCTTTTTATAGTGGGTTTGAGCTGATTCTC
Source organism: Hyperoodon ampullatus (assembly GCF_949752795.1). Lineage (NCBI taxonomy): Eukaryota > Metazoa > Chordata > Mammalia > Artiodactyla > Ziphiidae > Hyperoodon > Hyperoodon ampullatus. The sequence goes on along the minus strand of NW_027640901.1, from coordinate 434,918 downwards.
GCTGCCATGTTTATGCCAGTCTAGACACACTTGATTCCCTTACGGAGACATATCAATACATAGGTTTTAAGATTCTTACTAGTCAGATATTTTCCTCTGCGGGAAATATGGGGTTTTGAGTCCCTTTCACTGAGGACGGTGTAGGTCTTGTCTATTCCATAGTTGGTTTTTGGAACGGTACCTGTGCTTATATCAAACTCTGGTTTTATGCATCACCCCACCTCTCCTTCCCCCTTAAGCAGGTATAAGAGTGTTTTCTAAATGTGAGACACTGTTCTCTTTCCTAACTCAGTTCAAGTGTAGCCATGTTTACAGGATCTTCATAAGTGATATCTTATGATAAGTTTCTTTTTCTCTGTGACTTATTTCACTTAGAATCATCGTACCTGAATCCACCCATTTTGCTGCTACTGGTCTTATGACATTGATTTCATGGCTGAGGGATATTCCATCGTACGTAAGTACCACAATTTTTTGAACCATGTTTATATTTTCTGGGATACTTAAGGTGTATCCAAGTTGAGGTCCTTGTATGCAGTGCAGCCCTAAATTTTGGGGTGGATCTGTCTTATTGATTTTCAGTTTTCCCAAGGTATATTCCCTAGACTGGTAGTGCCCTTGGCTCTGTAGCTCTGTTCTTTACTTGTTGTAGGGAACAGAATGCACTCCTCCAGAGAGGCAGTTGGCAATTTACATCCCGCCCATCAGCATAACAAGGCTCCCTGTTCTCCAGGGCCTGTCTTTCCTTTCTTGTTCTTACACATTTTGTGGATGTCCCTTTTGACCGGTGGGAAGTGATACTTCTTTGTAGTGCAGATTTGCATTGCCCGCTTGCTTGCTTGGCCAAAAAGGGCGTATGCGTTTTCTCCTGAATATATTCAGGAGAAAACGCATACGCCCTTTTTGGCCAAGTGCATCATTGTCGAAGTTGTGCCCCTCTTCCTGTGCTTTAAAGGCGATTCCAACGTACCTCTTGAAATCTGTTTCCTGCTATTCTGCCTCGCTTTCAAGTCCGCCTCGTTGCCTTCCCTCAACAGATTTTTGGACGATAGTTGTCCTTTATTACTCGGCCAGTTTGTGAATTGCTGTGTCCCTGAGCTCCATTTTTCAACTCGTTTTTGGAGAGCTGACCGCAAGTCCAAAATTTTGGTTCAGGACCTATACTGGTTCCCGGTGGGTGGCTGAGAATTTGGTTAATTCTTCTTCCTGCCGGGAAATTACAGTGATATGTGCCCATCCAAATGCCTAACAGCTACTCTCTCATTGGTTCTCCCTCTTCCCTTTCATCCTCTGCCAAATTGGCAACCTGTGCGAACCAAGAGGTTAAAGGGGCTGTCTCTCCAAGTTGGGAGGTTGATAGTAAAGCAGCCGGAAAGTCAAACCGGAGCACCAGGAGAGGGACTATTCGTTGAGTTTTAGAAACCTTTCGTATTCACAGTGTGTCCGTTCTCTAGGTTTCCCGCACATGTTATAGCTGTAGTAATATTCCCTTCAACCTGGAGAGTTCGGACCCATGGAATGGGTGCCATGCATTATTGCTTTAAAGGGTCTGCATTTGCTCACCCAATATCACCAATCGTCTCAGTCCCAAGTGTCCCTCCTTATGCCACATCCAGTTGTCGTTGTAGATAGGGTCATTCCAGCTTTCATCAGACACCCCGAAGGAATTGTAAAGAATTTCCCAGTTTTTTGTTTTGTTTTTGAAATTCCTTTTTATAGTGGGTTTGAGCTGATTCTCGCTGCCATGTTTATGCCAGTCTAGACACACTTGATTCCCTTACGGAGACATATCAATACATAGGTTTTAAGATTCTTACTAGTCAGATATTTTCCTCTGCGGGAAATATGGGGTTTTGAGCCCCTTTCACTGAGGACGGTGTAGGTCTTGTCTATTCCATAGTTGGTTTTTGGAACGGTACCTGTGCTTATATCAAACTCTGGTTTTATGCATCACCCCACCTCTCCTTCCCCCTTAAGCAGGTATAAGAGTGTTTTCCAAATGTGAGACACTGTTCTCTTTCCTAACTCAGTTCAAGTGTAGCCATGTTTACAGGATCTTCATAAGTGATATCTTATGATAAGTTTCTTTTTCTGTGTGACTTATTTCACTTAGAATCATCGTACCTGAATCCACCCATTTTGCTGCTACTGGTCTTATGACATTGATTTCATGGCTGAGGGATATTCCATCGTACGTAAGTACCACAATTTTTTGAACCATGTTTATATTTTCTGGGATACTTAAGGTGTATCCAAGTTGAGGTCCTTGTATGCAGTGCAGCCCTAAATTTTGGGGTGGCTCTGTCTTATTGATTTTCAGTTTTCCCAAGGTATATTCCCTAGACTGGTAGTGCCCTTGGCTCTGTAGCTCTGTTCTTTACTTGTTGTAGGGAACAGAATGCACTCCTCCAGAGAGGCAGTTGGCAATTTACATCCCGCCCATCAGCATAACAAGGCTCCCTGTTCTCCAGGGCCTGTCTTGGCTTTCTTGTTCTTACACATTTTGTGGATGTCCCTTTTGACCGGTGGGAAGTGATACTTCTTTGTAGTGCAGATTTGCATTGCCCGCTTGCTTGCTTGGCCAAAAAGGGCGTATGCGTTTTCTCCTGAATATATTCAGGAGAAAACGCATACGCCCTTTTTGGCCAGGTGCATCATTGTCGAAGTTGTGCCCCTCTTCCTGTGCTTTAAAGGCGATTCCAACGTACCTCTTGAAATCTGTTTCCTGCTATTCTGCCTCGCTTTCAAGTCCGCCTCGTTGCCTTCCCTCAACAGATTTTTGGACGATAGTTGTCCTTTATTACTCGGCCAGTTTGTGAATTGCTGTGTCCCTGAGCTCCATTTTTCAACTCGTTTTTGGAGAGCTGACCGCAAGTCCAAAATTTTGGTTCAGGACCTATACTGGTTCCCGGTGGGTGGCTGAGAATTTGGTTAATTCTTCTTCCTGCCGGGAAATTACAGTGATATGTGCCCATCCAAATGCCTAACAGCTACTCTCTCATTGGTTCTCCCTCTTCCCTTTCATCCTCTGCCAAATTGGCAACCTGTGCGAACCAAGAGGTTAAAGGGGCTGTCTCTCCAAGTTGGGAGGTTGATAGTAAAGCAGCCGGAAAGTCAAACCGGAGCACCAGGAGAGGGACTATTCGTTGAGTTTTAGAAACCTTTCGTATTCACAGTGTGTCCGTTCTCTAGGTTTCCCGCACATGTTATAGCTGTAGTAATATTCCCTTCAACCTGGAGAGTTCGGACCCATGGAATGGGTGCCATGCATTATTGCTTTAAAGGGTCTGCATTTGCTCACCCAATCTCACCAATCGTCTCAGTCCCAAGTGTCCCTCCTTATGCCACATCCAGCTGTCGTTGTAGATAGGGTCATTCCAGCTTTCATCAGACACCCCGAAGGAATTGTAAAGAATTTCCCAGTTTTTTGTTTTGTTTTTGAAATTCCTTTTTATAGTGGGTTTGAGCTGATTCTCGCTGCCATGTTTATGCCAGTCTAGACACACTTGATTCCCTTACGGAGACATATCAATACATAGGTTTTAAGATTCTTACTAGTCAGATATTTTCCTCTGCGGGAAATATGGGGTTTTGAGTCCCTTTCACTGAGGAAGGTGTAGGTCTTGTCTATTCCATAGTTGGTTTTTGGAACGGTACCTGTGCTTATATCAAACTCTGGTTTTATGCATCACCCCACCTCTCCTTCCCCCTTAAGCAGGTATAAGAGTGTTTTCTAAATGTGAGACACTGTTCTCTTTCCTAACTCAGTTCAAGTGTAGCCATGTTTACAGGATCTTCATAAGTGATATCTTATGATAAGTTTCTTTTTCTCTGTGACTTATTTCACTTAGAATCATCGTACCTGAATCCACCCATTTTGCTGCTACTGGTCTTATGACATTGATTTCATGGCTGAGGGATATTCCATCGTACGTAAGTACCACAATTTTTTGAACCATGTTTATATTTTCTGGGATACTTAAGGTGTATCCAAGTTGAGGTCCTTGTATGCAGTGCAGCCCTAAATTTTGGGGTGGCTCTGTCTTATTGATTTTCAGTTTTCCCAAGGTATATTCCCTAGACTGGTAGTGCCCTTGGCTCTGTAGCTCTGTTCTTTACTTGTTGTAGGGAACAGAATGCACTCCTCCAGAGAGGCAGTTGGCAATTTACATCCCGCCCATCAGCATAACAAGGCTCCCTGTTCTCCAGGGCCTGTCTTGCCTTTCTTGTTCTTACACATTTTGTGGATGTCCCTTTTGACCGGTGGGAAGTGATACTTCTTTGTAGTGCAGATTTGCATTGCCCGCTTGCTTGCTTGGCCAAAAAGGGCGTATGCGTTTTCTCCTGAATATATTCAGGAGAAAACGCATACGCCCTTTTTGGCCAAGTGCATCATTGTCGAAGTTGTGCCCCTCTTCCTGTGCTTTAAAGGCGATTCCAACGTACCTCTTGAAATCTGTTTCCTGCTATTCTTCCTCGCTTTCAAGTCCGCCTCGTTGCCTTCCCTCAACAGATTTTTGGACGATAGTTGTCCTTTATTACTCGGCCAGTTTGTGAATTGCTGTGCCCCTGAGCTCCATTTTTAAACTCGTTTTTGGTGAGCTGACCGCAAGTCCAAAATTTTGGTTCAGGACCTATACTGGTTCCCGGTGGGTGGCTGAGAATTTGGTTAATTCTTCTTCCTGCCGGGAAATTACAGTGATATGTGCCCGTCCAAATGCCTAACAGCTACTCTCTCATTGGTTCTCCCTCTTCCCTTTCATGCTCTGCCAAATTGGCAACCTGTGCGAACCAAGAGGTTAAAGGGGCTGTCTCTCCAAGTTGGGAGGTTGATAGTAAAGCAGACGGAAAGTCAAACCGGAGCACCAGGAGAGGGACTATTCGTTGAGTTTTAGAAACCTTTCGTATTCACAGTGTGTCCGTTCTCTAGGTTTCCCGCACATGTTATAGCTGTAGTAATATTCCCTTCAACCTGGAGAGTTCGGACCCATGGAATGGGTGCCATGCATTATTGCTTTAAAGGGTCTGCATTTGCTCACCCAATCTCACCAATCGTCTCAGTCCCAAGTGTCCCTCCTTATGCCACATCCAGCTGTCGTTGTAGATAGGGTCATTCCAGCTTTCATCAGAGACCCTGAAGGAATTGTAAAGAATTTCCCAGTTTTTTTGTTTTGTTTTTGAAATTCCTTTTTATAGTGGGTTTGAGCTGATTCTCACTGCCATGTTTATGCCAGTCTAGACACACTTGATTCCCTTACGGAGACATATCAATACATAGGTTTTAAGATTCTTACTTGTCAGATATTTTCCTCTGCGGGAAATATGGGGTTTTGAGTCCCTTTCACTGAGGAAGGTGTAGGTCTTGTCTATTCCATAGTTGGTTTTTGGAACGGTACCTGTGCTTATATCAAACTCTGGTTTTATGCATCACCCCACCTCTCCTTCCCCCTTAAGCAGGTATAAGAGTGTTTTCTAAATGTGAGACACTGTTCTCTTTCCTAACTCAGTTCAAGTGTAGCCATGTTTACAGGATCTTCATAAGTGATATCTTATGATAAGTTTCTTTTTCTCTGTGACTTATTTCACTTAGAATCATCGTACCTGAATCCACCCATTTTGCTGCTACTGGTCTTATGACATTGATTTCATGGCTGAGGGATATTCCATCGTACGTAAGTACCACAATTTTTTGAACCATGTTTATATTTTCTGGGATACTTAAGGTGTATCCAAGTTGAGGTCCTTGTATGCAGTGCAGCCCTAAATTTTGGGGTGGCTCTGTCTTATTGATTTTCAGTTTTCCCAAGGTATATTCCCTAGACTGGTAGTGCCCTTGGCTCTGTAGCTCTGTTCTTTACTTGTTGTAGGGAACAGAATGCACTCCTCCAGAGAGGCAGTTGGCAATTTACATCCCGCCCATCAGCATAACAAGGCTCCCTGTTCTCCAGGGCCTGTCTTGGCTTTCTTGTTCTTACACATTTTGTGGATGTCCCTTTTGACCGGTGGGAAGTGATACTTCTTTGTAGTGCAGATTTGCATTGCCCGCTTGCTTGCTTGGCCAAAAAGGGCGTATGCGTTTTCTCCTGAATATATTCAGGAGAAAACGCATACGCCCTTTTTGGCCAAGTGCATCATTGTCGAAGTTGTGCCCCTCTTCCTGTGCTTTAAAGGCGATTCCAACGTACCTCTTGAAATCTGTTTCCTGCTATTCTGCCTCGCTTTCAAGTCCGCCTCGTTGCCTTCCCTCAACAGATTTTTGGACGATAGTTGTCCTTTATTACTCGGCCAGTTTGTGAATTGCTGTGTCCCTGAGCTCCATTTTTCAACTCGTTTTTGGAGAGCTGACCGCAAGTCCAAAATTTTGGTTCAGGACCTATACTGGTTCCCGGTGGGTGGCTGAGAATTTGGTTAATTCTTCTTCCTGCCGGGAAATTACAGTGATATGTGCCCATCCAAATGCCTAACAGCTACTCTCTCATTGGTTCTCCCTCTTCCCTTTCATCCTCTGCCAAATTGGCAACCTGTGCGAACCAAGAGGTTAAAGGGGCTGTCTCTCCAAGTTGGGAGGTTGATAGTAAAGCAGCCAGAAAGTCAAACCGGAGCACCAGGAGAGGGACTATTCGTTGAGTTTTAGAAACCTTTCGTATTCACAGTGTGTCCGTTCTCTAGGTTTCCCGCACATGTTATAGCTGTAGTAATATTCCCTTCAACCTGGAGAGTTCGGACCCATGGAATGGGTGCCATGCATTATTGCTTTAAAGGGTCTGCATTTGCTCACCCAATCTCACCAATCGTCTCAGTCCCAAGTGTCCCTCCTTATGCCACATCCAGCTGTCGTTGTAGATAGGGTCATTCCAGCTTTCATCAGAGACCCTGAAGGAATTGTAAAGAATTTCCCAGTTTTTTTGTTTTGTTTTTGAAATTCCTTTTTATAGTGGGTTTGAGCTGATTCTCGCTGCCATGTTTATGCCAGTCTAGACACACTTGATTCCCTTACGGAGACATATCAATACATAGGTTTTAAGATTCTTACTTGTCAGATATTTTCCTCTGCGGGAAATATGGGGTTTTGAGTCCCTTTCACTGAGGAAGGTGTAGGTCTTGTCTATTCCATAGTTGGTTTTTGGAACGGTACCTGTGCTTATATCAAACTCTGGTTTTATGCATCACCCCACCTCTCCTTCCCCCTTAAGCAGGTATAAGAGTGTTTTCTAAATGTGAGACACTGTTCTCTTTCCTAACTCAGTTCAAGTGTAGCCATGTTTACAGGATCTTCATAAGTGATATCTTATGATAAGTTTCTTTTTCTGTGTGACTTATTTCACTTAGAATCATCGTACCTGAATCCACCCATTTTGCTGCTACTGGTCTTATGACATTGATTTCATGGCTGAGGGATATTCCATCGTACGTAAGTACCACAATTTTTTGAACCATGTTTATATTTTCTGGGATACTTAAGGTGTATCCAAGTTGAGGTCCTTGTATGCAGTGCAGCCCTAAATTTTGGGGTGGCTCTGTCTTATTGATTTTCAGTTTTCCCAAGGTATATTCCCTAGACTGGTAGTGCCCTTGGCTCTGTAGCTCTGTTCTTTACTTGTTGTAGGGAACAGAATGCACTCCTCCAGAGAGGCAGTTGGCAATTTACATCCCGCCCATCAGCATAACAAGGCTCCCTGTTCTCCAGGGCCTGTCTTGGCTTTCTTGTTCTTACACATTTTGTGGATGTCCCTTTTGACCGGTGGGAAGTGATACTTCTTTGTAGTGCAGATTTGCATTGCCCGCTTGCTTGCTTGGCCAAAAAGGGCGTATGCGTTTTCTCCTGAATATATTCAGGAGAAAACGCATACGCCCTTTTTGGCCAGGTGCATCATTGTCGAAGTTGTGCCCCTCTTCCTGTGCTTTAAAGGCGATTCCAACGTACCTCTTGAAATCTGTTTCCTGCTATTCTGCCTCGCTTTCAAGTCCGCCTCGTTGCCTTCCCTCAACAGATTTTTGGACGATAGTTGTCCTTTATTACTCGGCCAGTTTGTGAATTGCTGTGCCCCTGAGCTCCATTTTTCAACTCGTTTTTGGTGAGCTGACCGCAAGTCCAAAATTTTGGTTCAGGACCTATACTGGTTCCCGGTGGGTGGCTGAGAATTTGGTTAATTCTTCTTCCTGCCGGGAAATTACAGTGATATGTGCCCGTCCAAATGCCTAACAGCTACTCTCTCATTGGTTCTCCCTCTTCCCTTTCATCCTCTGCCAAATTGGCAACCTGTGCGAACCAAGAGGTTAAAGGGGCTGTCTCTCCAAGTTGGGAGGTTGATAGTAAAGCAGCCGGAAAGTCAAACCGGAGCACCAGGAGAGGGACTATTCGTTGAGTTTTAGAAACCTTTCGTATTCACAGTGTGTCCGTTCTCTAGGTTTCCCGCACATGTTATAGCTGTAGTAATATTCCCTTCAACCTGGAGAGTTCGGACCCATGGAATGGGTGCCATGCATTATTGCTTTAAAGGGTCTGCATTTGCTCACCCAATCTCACCAATCGTCTCAGTCCCAAGTGTCCCTCCTTATGCCACATCCAGCTGTCGTTGTAGATAGGGTCATTCCAGCTTTCATCAGACACCCCGAAGGAATTGTAAAGAATTTCCCAGTTTTTTGTTTTGTTTTTGAAATTCCTTTTTATAGTGGGTTTGAGCTGATTCTCGCTGCCATGTTTATGCCAGTCTAGACACACTTGATTCCCTTACGGAGACATATCAATACATAGGTTTTAAGATTCTTACTTGTCAGATATTTTCCTCTGCGGGAAATATGGGGTTCTGAGTCCCTTTCACTGAGGACGGTGTAGGTCTTGTCTATTCCATAGTTGGTTTTTGGAATGGTACCTGTGCTTATATCAAACTCTGGTTTTATGCATCACCCCACCTCTCCTTCCCCCTTAAGCAGGTATAAGAGTGTTTTCTAAATGTGAGACACTGTTCTCTTTCCTAACTCAGTTCAAGTGTAGCCATGTTTACAGGATCTTCATAAGTGATATCTTATGCTAAGTTTCTTTTTCTGTGTGACTTATTTCACTTAGAATCATCGTACCTGAATCCACCCATTTTGCTGCTACTGGTCTTATGACATTGATTTCATGGCTGAGGGATATTCCATCGTACGTAAGTACCACAATTTTTTGAACCATGTTTATATTTTCTGGGATACTTAAGGTGTATCCAAGTTGAGGTCCTTGTATGCAGTGCAGCCCTAAATTTTGGGGTGGCTCTGTCTTATTGATTTTCAGTTTTCCCAAGGTATATTCCCTAGACTGGTAGTGCCCTTGTCTCTGTAGCTCTGTTCTTTACTTGTTGTAGGGAACAGAATGCACTCCTCCAGAGAGGCAGTTGGCAATTTACATCCCGCCCATCAGCATAACAAGGCTCCCTGTTCTCCAGGGCCTGTCTTGGCTTTCTTGTTCTTACACATTTTGTGGATGTCCCTTTTGACCGGTGGGAAGTGATACTTCTTTGTAGTGCAGATTTGCATTGCCCGCTTGCTTGCTTGGCCAAAAAGGGCGTATGCGTTTTCTCCTGAATATATTCAGGAGAAAACGCATACGCCCTTTTTGGCCAAGTGCATCATTGTCGAAGTTGTGCCCCTCTTCCTGTGCTTTAAAGGCGATTCCAACGTACCTCTTGAAATCTGTTTCCTGCTATTCTGCCTCGCTTTCAAGTCCGCCTCGTTGCCTTCCCTCAACAGATTTTTGGACGATAGTTGTCCTTTATTACTCGGCCAGTTTGTGAATTGCTGTGTCCCTGAGCTCCATTTTTCAACTCGTTTTTGGAGAGCTGACCGCAAGTCCAAAATTTTGGTTCAGGACCTATACTGGTTCCCGGTGGGTGGCTGAGAATTTGGTTAATTCTTCTTCCTGCCGGGAAATTACAGTGATATGTTCCCATCCAAATGCCTAACAGCTACTCTCTCATTGGTTCTCCCTATTCCCTTTCATCCTCTGCCAAATTGGCAACCTGTGCGAACCAAGAGGTTAAAGGGGCTGTCTCTCCAAGTTGGGAGGTTGATAGTAAAGCAGCCGGAAAGTCAAACCGGAGCACCAGGAGAGGGACTATTCGTTGAGTTTTAGAAACCTTTCGTATTCACAGTGTGTCCGTTCTCTAGGTTTCCCGCACATGTTATAGCTGTAGTAATATTCCCTTCAACCTGGAGAGTTCGGACCCATGGAATGGGTGCCATGCATTATTGCTTTAAAGGGTCTGCATTTGCTCACCCAATCTCACCAATCGTCTCAGTCCCAAGTGTCCCTCCTTATGCCACATCCAGCTGTCGTTGTAGATAGGGTCATTCCAGCTTTCATCAGACACCCCGAAGGAATTGTAAAGAATTTCCCAGTTTTTTGTTTTGTTTTTGAAATTCCTTTTTATAGTGGGTTTGAGCTGATTCTCGCTGCCATGTTTATGCCAGTCTAGACACACTTGATTCCCTTACGGAGACATATCAATACATAGGTTTTAAGATTCTTACTAGTCAGATATTTTCCTCTGCGGGAAATATGGGGTTCTGAGTCCCTTTCACTGAGGACGGTGTAGGTCTTGTCTATTCCATAGTTGGTTTTTGGAACGGTACCTGTGCTTATATCAAACTCTGGTTTTATGCATCACCCCACCTCTCCTTCCCCCTTAAGCAGGTATAAGAGTGTTTTCTAAATGTGAGACACTGTTCTCTTTCCTAACTCAGTTCAAGTGTAGCCATGTTTACAGGATCTTCATAAGTGATATCTTATGATAAGTTTCTTTTTCTGTGTGACTTATTTCACTTAGAATCATCGTACCTGAATCCACCCATTTTGCTGCTACTGGTCTTATGACATTGATTTCATGGCTGAGGGATATTCCATCGTACGTAAGTACCACAATTTTTTGAACCATGTTTATATTTTCTGGGATACTTAAGGTGTATCCAAGTTGAGGTCCTTGTATGCAGTGCAGCCCTAAATTTTGGGGTGGCTCTGTCTTATTGATTTTCAGTTTTCCCAAGGTATATTCCCTAGACTGGTAGTGCCCTTGGCTCTGTAGCTCTGTTCTTTACTTGTTGTAGGGAACAGAATGCACTCCTCCAGAGAGGCAGTTGGCAATTTACATCCCGCCCATCAGCATAACAAGGCTCCCTGTTCTCCAGGGCCTGTCTTGGCTTTCTTGTTCTTACACATTTTGTGGATGTCCCTTTTGACCGGTGGGAAGTGATACTTCTTTGTAGTGCAGATTTGCATTGCCCGCTTGCTTGCTTGGCCAAAAAGGGCGTATGCGTTTTCTCCTGAATATATTCAGGAGAAAACGCATACGCCCTTTTTGGCCAAGTGCATCATTGTCGAAGTTGTGCCCCTCTTCCTGTGCTTTAAAGGTGATTCCAACGTACCTCTTGAAATCTGTTTCCTGCTATTCTGCCTCGCTTTCAAGTCCGCCTCGTTGCCTTCCCTCAACAGATTTTTGGACGATAGTTGTCCTTTATTACTCGGCCAGTTTGTGAATTGCTGTGTCCCTGAGCTCCATTTTTCAACTCGTTTTTGGAGAGCTGACCGCAAGTCCAAAATTTTGGTTCAGGACCTATACTGGTTCCCGGTGGGTGGCTGAGAATTTGGTTAATTCTTCTTCCTGCCGGGAAATTACAGTGATATGTGCCCATCCAAATGCCTAACAGCTACTCTCTCATTGGTTCTCCCTCTTCCCTTTCATCCTCTGGCAAATTGGCAACCTGTGCGAACCAAGAGGTTAAAGGGGCTGTCTCTCCAAGTTGGGAGGTTGATAGTAAAGCAGCCGGAAAGTCAAACCGGAGCACCAGGAGAGGGACTATTCGTTGAGTTTTAGAAACCTTTCGTATTCACAGTGTGTCCGTTCTCTAGGTTTCCCGCACATGTTATAGCTGTAGTAATATTCCCTTCAACCTGGAGAGTTTGGACCCATGGAATGGGTGCCATGCATTATTGCTTTAAAGGGTCTGCATTTGCTCACCCAATCTCACCAATCGTCTCAGTCCCAAGTGTCCCTCCTTATGCCACATCCAGCTGTCGTTGTAGATAGGGTCATTCCAGCTTTCATCAGACACCCCGAAGGAATTGTAAAGAATTTCCCAGTTTTTTGTTTTGTTTTTGAAATTCCTTTTTATAGTGGGTTTGAGCTGATTCTCGCTGCCATGTTTATGCCAGTCTAGACACACTTGATTCCCTTATGGAGACATATCAATACATAGGTTTTAAGATTCTTACTAGTCAGATATTTTCCTCTGTGGGAAATATGGGGTTTTGAGTCCCTTTCACTGAGGAAGGTGTAGGTCTTGTCTATTCCAGAGTTGGTGTTTGGAACGGTACCTGTGCTTATATCAAACTCTGGTTTTATGCATCACCCCACCTCTCCTTCCCCCTTAAGCAGGTATAAGACTGTTTTCTAAATGTGAGACACTGTTCTCTTTCCTAACTCAGTTCAAGTGTAGCCATGTTTACAGGATCTTCATAAGTGATATCTTATGATAAGTTTCTTTTTCTGTGTGACTTATTTCACTTAGAATCATCGTACCAGAATCCACCCATTTTGCTGCTACTGGTCTTATGACATTGATTTCATGGCTGAGGGATATTCCATCGTACGTAAGTACCACAATTTTTTGAACCATGTTTATATTTTCTGGGATACTTAAGGTGTATCCAAGTTGAGGTCCTTGTATGCAGTGCAGCCCTAAATTTTGGGGTGGCTCTGTCTTATTGATTTTCAGTTTTCCCAAGGTATATTCCCTAGACTGGAAGTGCCCTTGGCTCTGTAGCTCTGTTCTTTACTTGTTTTAGGGAACAGAATGCACTCCTCCAGAGAGGCAGTTGGCAATTTACATCCCGCCCATCAGCATAACAAGGCTCCCTGTTCTCCAGGGCCTGTCTTGCCTTTCTTGTTCTTACACATTTTGTGGATGTCCCTTTTGACCGGTGGGAAGTGATACTTCTTTGTAGTGCAGATTTGCATTGCCCGCTTGCTTGCTTGGCCAAAAAGGGCGTATGTGTTTTCTCCTGAATATATTCAGGAGAAAACGCATACGCCCTTTTTGGCCAAGTGCATCATTGTCGAAGTTGTGCCCCTCTTCCTGTGCTTTAAAGGCGATTCCAACGTACCTCTTGAAATCTGTTTCCTGCTATTCTGCCTCGCTTTCAAGTCCGCCTCGTTGCCTTCCCTCAACAGATTTTTGGACGATAGTTGTCCTTTATTACTCGGCCAGTTTGTGAATTGCTGTGTCCCTGAGCTCCATTTTTCAACTCGTTTTTGGAGAGCTGACCGCAAGTCCAAAATTTTGGTTCAGGACCTATACTGGTTCCCGGTGGGTGGCTGAGAATTTGGTTAATTCTTCTTCCTGCCGGGAAATTACAGTGATATGTTCCCATCCAAATGCCTAACAGCTACTCTCTCATTGGTTCTCCCTATTCCCTTTCATCCTCTGCCAAATTGGCAACCTGTGCGAACCAAGAGGTTAAAGGGGCTGTCTCTCCAAGTTGGGAGGTTGATAGTAAAGCAGCCGGAAAGTCAAACCGGAGCACCAGGAGAGGGACTATTCGTTGAGTTTTAGAAACCTTTCGTATTCACAGTGTGTCCGTTCTCTAGGTTTCCCGCACATGTTATAGCTGTAGTAATATTCCCTTCAACCTGGAGAGTTCGGACACATGGAATGGGTGCCATGCATTATTGCTTTAAAGGGTCTGCATTTGCTCACCCAATCTCACCAATCGTCTCAGTCCCAAGTGTCCCTCCTTATGCCACATCCAGCTGTCGTTGTAGATAGGGTCATTCCAGCTTTCATCAGACACCCCGAAGGAATTGTAAAGAATTTCCCAGTTTTTTGTTTTGTTTTTGAAATTCCTTTTTATAGTGGGTTTGAGCTGATTCTCGCTGCCATGTTTATGCCAGTCTAGACACACTTGATTCCCTTACGGAGACATATCAATACATAGGTTTTAAGATTCTTACTAGTCAGATATTTTCCTCTGCGGGAAATATGGGGTTCTGAGTCCCTTTCACTGAGGACGGTGTAGGTCTTGTCTATTCCATAGTTGGTTTTTGGAACGGTACCTGTGCTTATATCAAACTCTGGTTTTATGCATCACCCCACCTCTCCTTCCCCCTTAAGCAGGTATAAGAGTGTTTTCTAAATGTGAGACACTGTTCTCTTTCCTAACTCAGTTCAAGTGTAGCCATGTTTACAGGATCTTCATAAGTGATATCTTATGATAAGTTTCTTTTTCTGTGTGACTTATTTCACTTAGAATCATCGTACCTGAATCCACCCATTTTGCTGCTACTGGTCTTATGACATTGATTTCATGGCTGAGGGATATTCCATCGTACGTAAGTACCACAATTTTTTGAACCATGTTTATATTTTCTGGGATACTTAAGGTGTATCCAAGTTGAGGTCCTTGTATGCAGTGCAGCCCTAAATTTTGGGGTGGCTCTGTCTTATTGATTTTCAGTTTTCCCAAGGTATATTCCCTAGACTGGTAGTGCCCTTGGCTCTGTAGCTCTGTTCTTTACTTGTTGTAGGGAACAGAATGCACTCCTCCAGAGAGGCAGTTGGCAATTTACATCCCGCCCATCAGCATAACAAGGCTCCCTGTTCTCCAGGGCCTGTCTTGGCTTTCTTGTTCTTACACATTTTGTGGATGTCCCTTTTGACCGGTGGGAAGTGATACTTCTTTGTAGTGCAGATTTGCATTGCCCGCTTGCTTGCTTGGCCAAAAAGGGCGTATGCGTTTTCTCCTGAATATATTCAGGAGAAAACGCATACGCCCTTTTTGGCCAAGTGCATCATTGTCGAAGTTGTGCCCCTCTTCCTGTGCTTTAAAGGTGATTCCAACGTACCTCTTGAAATCTGTTTCCTGCTATTCTGCCTCGCTTTCAAGTCCGCCTCGTTGCCTTCCCTCAACAGATTTTTGGACGATAGTTGTCCTTTATTACTCGGCCAGTTTGTGAATTGCTGTGTCCCTGAGCTCCATTTTTCAACTCGTTTTTGGAGAGCTGACCGCAAGTCCAAAATTTTGGTTCAGGACCTATACTGGTTCCCGGTGGGTGGCTGAGAATTTGGTTAATTCTTCTTCCTGCCGGGAAATTACAGTGATATGTGCCCATCCAAATGCCTAACAGCTACTCTCTCATTGGTTCTCCCTCTTCCCTTTCATCCTCTGGCAAATTGGCAACCTGTGCGAACCAAGAGGTTAAAGGGGCTGTCTCTCCAAGTTGGGAGGTTGATAGTAAAGCAGCCGGAAAGTCAAACCGGAGCACCAGGAGAGGGACTATTCGTTGAGTTTTAGAAACCTTTCGTATTCACAGTGTGTCCGTTCTCTAGGTTTCCCGCACATGTTATAGCTGTAGTAATATTCCCTTCAACCTGGAGAGTTTGGACCCATGGAATGGGTGCCATGCATTATTGCTTTAAAGGGTCTGCATTTGCTCACCCAATCTCACCAATCGTCTCAGTCCCAAGTGTCCCTCCTTATGCCACATCCAGCTGTCGTTGTAGATAGGGTCATTCCAGCTTTCATCAGACACCCCGAAGGAATTGTAAAGAATTTCCCAGTTTTTTGTTTTGTTTTTGAAATTCCTTTTTATAGTGGGTTTGAGCTGATTCTCGCTGCCATGTTTATGCCAGTCTAGACACACTTGATTCCCTTATGGAGACATATCAATACATAGGTTTTAAGATTCTTACTAGTCAGATATTTTCCTCTGTGGGAAATATGGGGTTTTGAGTCCCTTTCACTGAGGAAGGTGTAGGTCTTGTCTATTCCAGAGTTGGTGTTTGGAACGGTACCTGTGCTTATATCAAACTCTGGTTTTATGCATCACCCCACCTCTCCTTCCCCCTTAAGCAGGTATAAGACTGTTTTCTAAATGTGAGACACTGTTCTCTTTCCTAACTCAGTTCAAGTGTAGCCATGTTTACAGGATCTTCATAAGTGATATCTTATGATAAGTTTCTTTTTCTGTGTGACTTATTTCACTTAGAATCATCGTACCAGAATCCACCCATTTTGCTGCTACTGGTCTTATGACATTGATTTCATGGCTGAGGGATATTCCATCGTACGTAAGTACCACAATTTTTTGAACCATGTTTATATTTTCTGGGATACTTAAGGTGTATCCAAGTTGAGGTCCTTGTATGCAGTGCAGCCCTAAATTTTGGGGTGGCTCTGTCTTATTGATTTTCAGTTTTCCCAAGGTATATTCCCTAGACTGGAAGTGCCCTTGGCTCTGTAGCTCTGTTCTTTACTTGTTTTAGGGAACAGAATGCACTCCTCCAGAGAGGCAGTTGGCAATTTACATCCCGCCCATCAGCATAACAAGGCTCCCTGTTCTCCAGGGCCTGTCTTGCCTTTCTTGTTCTTACACATTTTGTGGATGTCCCTTTTGACCGGTGGGAAGTGATACTTCTTTGTAGTGCAGATTTGCATTGCCCGCTTGCTTGCTTGGCCAAAAAGGGCGTATGCGTTTTCTCCTGAATATATTCAGGAGAAAACGCATACGCCCTTTTTGGCCAAGTGCATCATTGTCGAAGTTGTGCCCCTCTTCCTGTGCTTTAAAGGCGATTCCAACGTACCTCTTGAAATCTGTTTCCTGCTATTGTGCCTCGCTTTCAAGTCCGCCTCGTTGTCTTCCCTCAACAGATTTTTGGACGATAGTTGTCCTTTATTACTCGGCCAGTTTGTGAATTGCTGTGCCCCTGAGCTCCATTTTTCAACTCGTTTTTGGTGAGCTGACCGCAAGTCCAAAATTTTGGTTCAGGACCTATACTGGTTCCCGGTGGGTGGCTGAGAATTTGGTTAATTCTTCTTCCTGCCGGGAAATTACAGTGATATGTGCCCGTCCAAATGCCTAACAGCTACTCTCTCATTGGTTCTCCCTCTTCCCTTTCATCCTCTGCCAAATTGGCAACCTGTGCGAACCAAGAGGTTAAAGGGGCTGTCTCTCCAAGTTGGGAGGTTGATAGTAAAGCAGCCAGAAAGTCAAACCGGAGCACCAGGAGAGGGACTATTCGTTGAGTTTTAGAAACCTTTCGTATTCACAGTGTGTCCGTTCTCTAGGTTTCCCGCACATGTTATAGCTGTAGTAATATTCCCTTCAACCTGGAGAGTTCGGACCCATGGAATGGGTGCCATGCATTATTGCTTTAAAGGGTCTGCATTTGCTCACCCAATTTCAAAAATCGTCTCAGTCCCAAGTGTCCCTCCTTATGCCACATCCAGCTGTCGTTGTAGATAGGGTCATTCCAGCTTTCATCAGAGACCCTGAAGGAATTGTAAAGAATTTCCCAGTTTTTTTGTTTTGTTTTTGAAATTCCTTTTTATAGTGGGTTTGAGCTGATTCTCGCTGCCATGTTTATGCCAGTCTAGACACACTTGATTCCCTTACGGAGACATATCAATACATAGGTTTTAAGATTCTTACTTGTCAGATATTTTCCTCTGCGGGAAATATGGGGTTTTGAGTCCCTTTCACTGAGGAAGGTGTAGGTCTTGTCTATTCCATAGTTGGTTTTTGGAACGGTACCTGTGCTTATATCAAACTCTGGTTTTATGCATCACCCCACCTCTCCTTCCCCCTTAAGCAGGTATAAGAGTGTTTTCTAAATGTGAGACACTGTTCTCTTTCCTAACTCAGTTCAAGTGTAGCCATGTTTACAGGATCTTTATAAGTGATATCTTATGATAAGTTTCTTTTTCTGTGTGACTTATTTCACTTAGAATCATCGTACCTGAATCCACCCATTTTGCTGCTACTGGTCTTATGACATTGATTTCATGGCTGAGGGATATTCCATCGTACGTAAGTACCACAATTTTTTGAACCATGTTTATATTTTCTGGGATACTTAAGGTGTATCCAAGTTGAGGTCCTTGTATGCAGTGCAGCCCTAAATTTTGGGGTGGCTCTGTCTTATTGATTTTCAGTTTTCCCAAGGTATATCCCCTAGACTGGTAGTGCCCTTGGCTCTGTAGCTCTGTTCTTTACTTGTTGTAGGGAACAGAATGCACTCCTCCAGAGAGGCAGTTGGCAATTTACATCCCGCCCATCAGCATAACAAGGCTCCCTGTTCTCCAGGGCCTGTCTTGGCTTTCTTGTTCTTACACATTTTGTGGATGTCCCTTTTGACCGGTGGGAAGTGATACTTCTTTTTAGTGCAGATTTGCATTGCCCGCTTGCTTGCTTGGCCAAAAAGGGCGTATGCGTTTTCTCCTGAATATATTCAGGAGAAAACGCATACGCCCTTTTTGGCCAAGTGCATCATTGCCGAAGTTGTGCCCCTCTTCCTGTGCTTTAAAGGCGATTCCAACGTACCTCTTGAAATCTGTTTCCTGCTATTCTGCCTCGCTTTCAAGTCCGCCTCGTTGCCTTCCCTCAACAGATTTTTGGACGATAGTTGTCCTTTATTACTCGGCCAGTTTGTGAATTGCTGTGTCCCTGAGCTCCATTTTTCAACTCGTTTTTGGAGAGCTGACCGCATGTCCAAAATTTTGGTTCAGGACCTATACTGGTTCCCGGTGGGTGGCTGAGAATTTGGTTAATTCTTCTTCCTGCCGGGAAATTACAGTGATATGTGCCCATCCAAATGCCTAACAGCTACTCTCTCATTGGTTCTCCCTCTTCCCTTTCATCCTCTGCCAAATTGGCAACCTGTGCGAACCAAGAGGTTAAAGGGGCTGTCTCTCCAAGTTGGGAGGTTGATAGTAAAGCAGCCGGAAAGTCAAACCGGAGCACCAGGAGAGGGACTATTCGTTGAGTTTTAGAAACCTTTCGTATTCACAGTGTGTCCGTTCTCTAGGTTTCCCGCACATGTTATAGCTGTAGTAATATTCCCTTCAACCTGGAGAGTTCGGACCCATGGAATGGGTGCCATGCATTATTGCTTTAAAGGGTCTGCATTTGCTCACCCAATCTCACCAATCGTCTCAGTCCCAAGTGTCCCTCCTTATGCCACATCCAGCTGTCGTTGTAGATAGGGTCATTCCAGCTTTCATCAGACACCCCGAAGGAATTGTAAAGAATTTCCCAGTTTTTTGTTTTGTTTTTGAAATTCCTTTTTATAGTGGGTTTGAGCTGATTCTCGCTGCCATGTTTATGCCAGTCTAGACACACTTGATTCCCTTACGGAGACATATCAATACATAGGTTTTAAGATTCTTACTAGTCAGATATTTTCCTCTGCGGGAAATATGGGGTTTTGAGTCCCTTTCACTGAGGACGGTGTAGGTCTTGTCTATTCCATAGTTGGTTTTTGGAACGGTACCTGTGCTTATATCAAACTCTGGTTTTATGCATCACCCCACCTCTCCTTCCCCCTTAAGCAGGTATAAGAGTGTTTTCTAAATGTGAGACACTGTTCTCTTTCCTAACTCAGTTCAAGTGTAGCCATGTTTACAGGATCTTCATAAGTGATATCTTATGATAAGTTTCTTTTTCTCTGTGACTTATTTCACTTAGAATCACCGTACCTGAATCCACCCATTTTGCTGCTACTGGTCTTATGACATTGATTTCATGGCTGAGGGATATTCCATCGTACGTAAGTACCACAATTTTTTGAACCATGTTTATATTTTCTGGGATACTTAAGGTGTATCCAAGTTGAGGTCCTTGTATGCAGTGCAGCCCTAAATTTTGGGGTGGCTCTGTCTTATTGATTTTCAGTTTTCCCAAGGTATATTCCCTAGACTGGTAGTGCCCTTGGCTCTGTAGCTCTGTTCTTTACTTGTTGTAGGGAACAGAATGCACTCCTCCAGAGAGGCAGTTGGCAATTTACATCCCGCCCATCAGCATAACAAGGCTCCCTGTTCTCCAGGGCCTGTCTTGGCTTTCTTGTTCTTACACATTTTGTGGATGTCCCTTTTGACCGGTGGGAAGTGATACTTCTTTGTAGTGCAGATTTGCATTGCCCGCTTGCTTGCTTGGCCAAAAAGGGCGTATGCGTTTTCTCCTGAATATATTCAGGAGAAAACGCATACGCCCTTTTTGGCCAAGTGCATCATTGTCGAAGTTGTGCCCCTCTTCCTGTGCTTTAAAGGCGATTCCAACGTACCTCTTGAAATCTGTTTCCTGCTATTCTGCCTCGCTTTCAAGTCCGCCTCGTTGCCTTCCCTCAACAGATTTTTGGACGATAGTTGTCCTTTATTACTCGGCCAGTTTGTGAATTGCTGTGTCCCTGAGCTCCATTTTTCAACTCGTTTTTGGAGAGCTGACCGCAAGTCCAAAATTTTGGTTCAGGACCTATACTGGTTCCCGGTGGGTGGCTGAGAATTTGGTTAATTCTTCTTCCTGCCGGGAAATTACAGTGATATGTGCCCATCCAAATGCCTAACAGCTACTCTCTCATTGGTTCTCCCTCTTCCCTTTCATCCTCTGCCAAATTGGCAACCTGTGCGAACCAAGAGGTTAAAGGGGCTGTCTCTCCAAGTTGGGAGGTTGATAGTAAAGCAGCCGGAAAGTCAAACCGGAGCACCAGGAGAGGGACTATTCGTTGAGTTTTAGAAACCTTTCGTATTCACAGTGTGTCCGTTCTCTAGGTTTCCCGCACATGTTATAGCTGTAGTAATATTCCCTTCAACCTGGAGAGTTCGGACCCATGGAATGGGTGCCATGCATTATTGCTTTAAAGGGTCTGCATTTGCTCACCCAATCTCACCAATCGTGTCAGTCCCAAGTGTCCCTCCTTATGCCACATCCAGCTGTCGTTGTAGATAGGGTCATTCCAGCTTTCATCAGACACCCCGAAGGAATTGTAAAGAATTTCCCAGTTTTTTGTTTTGATTTTGAAATTCCTTTTTATAGTGGGTTTGAGCTGATTCTCGCTGCCATGTTTATGCCAGTCTAGACACACTTGATTCCCTTATGGAGACATATCAATACATAGGTTTTAAGATTCTTACTAGTCAGATATTTTCCTCTGCGGGAAATATGGGGTTTTGAGTCCCTTTCACTGAGGAAGGTGTAGGTCTTGTCTATTCCATAGTTGGTTTTTGGAACGGTACCTGTGCTTATATCAAACTCTGGTTTTATGCATCACCCCACCTCTCCTTCCCCCTTAAGCAGGTATAAGAGTGTTTTCTAAATGTGAGACACTGTTCTCTTTCCTAACTCAGTTCAAGTGTAGCCATGTTTACAGGATCTTCATAAGTGATATCTTATGATAAGTTTCTTTTTCTGTGTGACTTATTTCACTTAGAATCATCGTACCAGAATCCACCCATTTTGCTGCTACTGGTCTTATGACATTGATTTCATGGCTGAGGGATATTCCATCGTACGTAAGTACCACAATTTTTTGAACCATGTTTATATTTTCTGGGATACTTAAGGTGTATCCAAGTTGAGGTCCTTGTATGCAGTGCAGCCCTAAATTTTGGGGTGGCTCTGTCTTATTGATTTTCAGTTTTCCCAAGGTATATTCCCTAGACTGGAAGTGCCCTTGGCTCTGTAGCTCTGTTCTTTACTTGTTTTAGGGAACAGAATGCACTCCTCCAGAGAGGCAGTTGGCAATTTACATCCCGCCCATCAGCATAACAAGGCTCCCTGTTCTCCAGGGCCTGTCTTGGCTTTCTTGTTCTTACACATTTTGTGGATGTCCCTTTTGACCGGTGGGAAGTGATACTTCTTTGTAGTGCAGATTTGCATTGCCCGCTTGCTTGCTTGGCCAAAAAGGGCGTATGCGTTTTCTCCTGAATATATTCAGGAGAAAACGCATATGCCCTTTTTGGCCAGGTGCATCATTGTCGAAGTTGTGCCCCTCTTCCTGTGCTTTAAAGGCGATTCCAACGTACCTCTTGAAATCTGTTTCCTGCTATTCTGCCTCGCTTTCAAGTCCGCCTCGTTGCCTTCCCTCAACAGATTTTTGGACGATAGTTGTCCTTTATTACTCGGCCAGTTTGTGAATTGCTGTGCCCCTGAGCTCCATTTTTCAACTCGTTTTTGGTGAGCTGACCGCAAGTCCAAAATTTTGGTTCAGGACCTATACTGGTTCCCGGTGGGTGGCTGAGAATTTGGTTAATTCTTCTTCCTGCCGGGAAATTACAGTGATATGTGCCCGTCCAAATGCCTAACAGCTACTCTCTCATTGGTTCTCCCTCTTCCCTTTCATCCTCTGCCAAATTGGCAACCTGTGCGAACCAAGAGGTTAAAGGGGCTGTCTCTCCAAGTTGGGAGGTTGATAGTAAAGCAGCCGGAAAGTCAAACCGGAGCACCAGGAGAGGGACTATTCGTTGAGTTTTAGAAACCTTTCGTATTCACAGTGTGTCCGTTCTCTAGGTTTCCCGCACATGTTATAGCTGTAGTAATATTCCCTTCAACCTGGAGAGTTCGGACCCATGGAATGGGTGCCATGCATTATTGCTTTAAAGGGTCTGCATTTGCTCACCCAATCTCAAAAATCGTCTCAGTCCCAAGTGTCCCTCCTTATGCCACATCCAGCTGTCGTTGTAGATAGGGTCATTCCAGCTTTCATCAGAGACCCTGAAGGAATTGTAAAGAATTTCCCAGTTTTTTTGTTTTGTTTTTGAAATTCCTTTTTATAGTGGGTTTGAGCTGATTCTCGCTGCCATGTTTATGCCAGTCTAGACACACTTGATTCCCTTATGAAGACATATCAATACATAGGTTTTATGATTCTTACTTGTCAGATATTTTCCTCTGAGGGAAATATGGGGTTTTGAGTCCCTTTCACTGAGGAAGGTGTACGTCTTGTCTATTCCATAGTTGGTTTTTGGAACGGTACCTGTGCTTATATCAAACTCTGGTTTTATGCATCACCCCACCTCTCCTTCCCCCTTAAGCAGGTATAAGAGTGTTTTCTAAATGTGAGACACTGTTCTCTTTCCTAACTCAGTTCAAGTGTAGCCATGTTTACAGGATCTTCATAAGTGATATCTTATGATAAGTTTCTTTTTCTCTGTGACTTATTTCACTTAGAATCATCGTACCTGAATCCACCCATTTTGCTGCTACTGGTCTTATGACATTGATTTCATGGCTGAGGGATATTCCATCGTACGTAAGTACCACAATTTTTTGAACCATGTTTATATTTTCTGGGATACTTAAGGTGTATCCAAGTTGAGGTCCTTGTATGCAGTGCAGCCCTAAATTTTGGGGTGGCTCTGTCTTATTGATTTTCAGTTTTCCCAAGGTATATTCCCTAGACTGGTAGTGCCCTTGGCTCTGTAGCTCTGTTCTTTACTTGTTTTAGGGAACAGAATGCACTCCTCCAGAGAGGCAGTTGGCAATTTACATCCCACCCATCAGCATAACAATGCTCCCTGTTCTCCAGGGCCTGTCTTGCCTTTCTTGTTCTTACACATTTTGTGGATGTCCCTTTTGACCGGTGGGAAGTGATACTTCTTTGTAGTGCAGATTTGCATTGCCCGCTTGCTTGCTTGGCCAAAAAGGGCGTATGCGTTTTCTCCTGAATATATTCAGGAGAAAACGCATACGCCCTTTTTGGCCAAGTGCGTCATTGTCGAAGTTGTGCCCCTCTTCCTGTGCTTTAAAGGCGATTCCAACGTACCTCTTGAAATCTGTTTCCTGCTATTCTGCCTCACTTTGAAGTCCGCCTCGTTGCCTTCCCTCAACAGATTTTTGGACGATAGTTGTCCTTTATTACTCGGCCAGTTTGTGAATTGCTGTGCCCCTGAGCTCCATTTTTAAACTCGTTTTTTGTGAG
Organism: Hyperoodon ampullatus; assembly: GCF_949752795.1. NCBI lineage: Eukaryota > Metazoa > Chordata > Mammalia > Artiodactyla > Ziphiidae > Hyperoodon > Hyperoodon ampullatus. The sequence goes on along the minus strand of NW_027640901.1, from coordinate 411,194 downwards.
CTGACCGCAAGTCCAAAATTTTGGTTCAGGACCTATACTGGTTCCCGGTGGGTGGCTGAGAATTTGGTTAATTCTTCTTCCTGCCGGGAAATTACAGTGATATGTGCCCGTCCAAATGCCTAACAGCTACTCTCTCATTGGTTCTCCCTCTTCCCTTTCATCCTCTGCCAAATTGGCAACCTGTGCGAACCAAGAGGTTAAAGGGGCTGTCTCTCCAAGTTGGGAGGTTGATAGTAAAGCAGCCGGAAAGTCAAACCGGAGCACCAGGAGAGGGACTATTCGTTGAGTTTTAGAAACCTTTCGTATTCACAGTGTGTCCGTTCTCTAGGTTTCCCGCACATGTTATAGCTGTAGTAATATTCCCTTCAACCTGGAGAGTTCGGACCCATGGAATGGGTGCCATGCATTATTGCTTTAAAGGGTCTGCATTTGCTCACCCAATCTCACCAATCGTCTCAGTCCCAAGTGTCCCTCCTTATGCCACATCCAGCTGTCGTTGTAGATAGGGTCATTCCAGCTTTCATCAGACACCCCGAAGGAATTGTAAAGAATTTCCCAGTTTTTTTGTTTTGTTTTGAAATTCCTTTTTATAGTGGGTTTGAGCTGATTCTCGCTGCCATGTTTATGCCAGTCTAGACACACTTGATTCCCTTACGGAGACATATCAATACATAGGTTTTAAGATTCTTACTAGTCAGATATTTTCCTCTGCGGGAAATATGGGGTTTTGTGTCCCTTTCACTGAGGACGGTGTAGGTCTTGTCTATTCCATAGTTGGTTTTTGGAACGGTACCTGTGCTTATATCAAACTCTGGTTTTATGCATCACCCCACCTCTCCTTCCCCCTTAAGCAGGTATAAGAGTGTTTTCTAAATGTGAGGCACTGTTCTCTTTCCTAACTCAGTTCAAGTGTAGCCATGTTTACAGGATCTTCATAAGTGATATCTTATGATAAGTTTCTTTTTCTCTGTGACTTATTTCACTTAGAATCAACGTACCTGAATCCACCCATTTTGCTGCTACTGGTCTTATGACATTGATTTCATGGCTGAGGGATATTCCATCGTACGTAAGTACCACAATTTTTTGAACCATTTTTATATTTTCTGGGATACTTAAGGTGTATCCAAGTTGAGGTCCTTGTATGCAGTGCAGCCCTAAATTTTGGGGTGGCTCTGTCTTATTGATTTTCAGTTTTCCCAAGGTATATCCCCTAGACTGGTAGTGCCCTTGGCTCTGTAGCTCTGTTCTTTACTTGTTGTAGGGAACAGAATGCACTCCTCCAGAGAGGCAGTTGGCAATTTACATCCCGCCCATCAGCATAACAAGGCTCCCTGTTCTCCAGGGCCTGTCTTGGCTTTCTTGTTCTTACACATTTTGTGGATGTCCCTTTTGACCGGTGGGAAGTGATACTTCTTTGTAGTGCAGATTTGCATTGCCCGCTTGCTTGCTTGGCCAAAAAGGGCGTATGCGTTTTCTCCTGAATATATTCAGGAGAAAACGCATACGCCCTTTTTGGCCAAGTGCATCATTGTCGAAGTTGTGCCCCTCTTCCTGTGCTTTAAAGGCGATTCCAACGTACCTCTTGAAATCTGTTTCCTGCTATTCTGCCTCGCTTTCAAGTCCGCCTCGTTGCCTTCCCTCAACAGATTTTTGGACGATAGTTGTCCTTTATTACTCGGCCAGTTTGTGAATTGCTGTGTCCCTGAGCTCCATTTTTCAACTCGTTTTTGGAGAGCTGACCGCAAGTCCAAAATTTTGGTTCAGGACCTATACTGGTTCCCGGTGGGTGGCTGAGAATTTGGTTAATTCTTCTTCCTGCCGGGAAATTACAGTGATATGTGCCCATCCAAATGCCTAACAGCTACTCTCTCATTGGTTCTCCCTCTTCCCTTTCATCCTCTGGCAAATTGGCAACCTGTGCGAACCAAGAGGTTAAAGGGGCTGTCTCTCCAAGTTGGGAGGTTGATAGTAAAGCAGCCGGAAAGTCAAACCGGAGCACCAGGAGAGGGACTATTCGTTGAGTTTTAGAAACCTTTCGTATTCACAGTGTGTCCGTTCTCTAGGTTTCCCGCACATGTTATAGCTGTAGTAATATTCCCTTCAACCTGGAGAGTTCGGACCCATGGAATGGGTGCCATGCATTATTGCTTTAAAGGGTCTGCATTTGCTCACCCAATCTCACCAACCGTGTCAGTCCCAAGTGTCCCTCCTTATGCCACATCCAGCTGTCGTTGTAGATAGGGTCATTCCAGCTTTCATCAGACACCCCGAAGGAATTGTAAAGAATTTCCCAGTTTTTTGTTTTGTTTTTGAAATTCCTTTTTATAGTGGGTTTGAGCTGATTCTCGCTGCCATGTTTATGCCAGTCTAGACACACTTGATTCCCTTTTGGAGACATATCAATACATAGGTTTTAAGATTCTTACTAGTCAGATATTTTCCTCTGCGGGAAATATGGGGTTTTGAGTCCCTTTCACTGAGGACGGTGTAGGTCTTCTCTATTCCATAGTTGGTTTTTGGAATGGTACCTGTGCTTATATCAAACTCTGGTTTTATGCATCACCCCACCTCTCCTTCCCCCTTAAGCAGGTATAAGAGTGTTTTCTAAATGTGAGACACTGTTCTCTTTCCTAACTCAGTTCAAGTGTAGCCATGTTTACAGGATCTTCATAAGTGATATCTTATGATAAGTTTCTTTTTCTCTGTGACTTATTTCACTTAGAATCATCGTACCTGAATCCACCCATTTTGCTGCTACTGGTCTTATGACATTGATTTCAGGGCTGAGGGATATTCCATCGTACGTAAGTACCACAATTTTTTGAACCATGTTTATATTTTCTGGGATACTTAAGGTGTATCCAAGTTGAGGTCCTTGTATGCAGTGCAGCCCTAAATTTTGGGGTGGCTCTGTCTTATTGATTTTCAGTTTTCCCAAGGTATATCCCCTAGACTGGTAGTGCCCTTGGCTCTGTAGCTCTGTTCTTTACTTGTTGTAGGGAACAGAATGCACTCCTCCAGAGAGGCAGTTGGCAATTTACATCCCGCCCATCAGCATAACAAGGCTCCCTGTTCTCCAGGGCCTGTCTTGGCTTTCTTGTTCTTACACATTTTGTGGATGTCCCTTTTGACCGGTGGGAAGTGATACTTCTTTGTAGTGCAGATTTGCATTGCCCGCTTGCTTGCTTGGCCAAAAAGGGCGTATGCGTTTTCTCCTGAATATATTCAGGAGAAAACGCATACGCCCTTTTTGGCCAAGTGCGTCATTGTCGAAGTTGTGCCCCTCTTCCTGTGCTTTAAAGGCGATTCCAACGTACCTCTTGAAATCTGTTTCCTGCTATTCTGCCTCACTTTCAAGTCCGCCTCGTTGCCTTCCGTCAACAGATTTTTGGACGATAGTTGTCCTTTATTACTCGGCCAGTTTGTGAATTGCTGTGTCCCTGAGCTCCATTTTTCAACTCGTTTTTGGAGAGCTGACCGCAAGTCCAAAATTTTGGTTCCGGACCTATACTGGTTCCCGGTGGGTGGCTGAGAATTTGGTTAATTCTTCTTCCTGCCGGGAAATTACAGTGATATGTGCCCATCCAAATGCCTAACAGCTACTCTCTCATTGGTTCTCCCTCTTCCCTTTCATCCTCTGGCAAATTGGCAACCTGTGCGAACCAAGAGGTTAAAGGGGCTGTCTCTCCAAGTTGGGAGGTTGATAGTAAAGCAGACGGAAAGTCAAACCGGAGCACCAGGAGAGGGACAATTCGTTGAGTTTTAGAAAACTTTCGTATTCACAGTGTGTCCGTTCTCTAGGTTTCCCGCACATGTTATAGCTGTAGTAATATTCCCTTCAACCTGGAGAGTTCGGACCCATGGAATGGGTGCCATGCATTATTGCTTTAAAGGGTCTGCATTTGCTCACCCAATCTCACCAATCGTCTCAGTCCCAAGTGTCCCTCCTTATGCCACATCCAGCTGTCGTTGTAGATAGGGTCATTCCAGCTTTCATCAGACACCCCGAAGGAATTGTAAATAATTTCCCAGTTTTTTTGTTTTGTTTTTGAAATTCCTTTTTATAGTGGGTTTGAGCTGATTCTCGCTGCCATGTTTATGCCAGTCTAGACACACTTGATTCCCTTACGGAGACATATCAATACATAGGTTTTAAGATTCTTACTAGTCAGATATTTTCCACTGCGGGAAATATGGGGTTTTGTGTCCCTTTCACTGAGGACGGTGTAGGTCTTGTCTATTCCATAGTTGGTTTTTGGAACGGTACCTGTGCTTATATCAAACTCTGGTTTTATGCATCACCCCACCTCTCCTTCCCCCTTAAGCAGGTATAAGAGTGTTTTCTAAATGTGAGACACTGTTCTCTTTCTAACTCAGTTCAAGTGTAGCCATGTTTACAGGATCTTCATAAGTGATATCTTATGATAAGTTTCTTTTTCTCTGTGACTTATTTCACTTAGAATCATCGTACCTGAATCCACCCATTTTGCTGCTACTGGTCTTATGACATTGATTTCATGGCTGAGGGATGTTCCATCGTACGTAAGTACCACAGTTTTTTGAACCATGTTTATATTTTCTGGGATACTTAAGGTGTATCCAAGTTGAGGTCCTTGTATGCAGTGCAGCCCTAAATTTTGGGGTGGCTCTGTCTTATTGATTTTCAGTTTTCCCAAGGTATATCCCCTAGACTGGTAGTGCCCTTGGCTCTGTAGCTCTGTTCTTTACTTGTTGTAGGGAACAGAATGCACTCCTCCAGAGAGGCAGTTGGCAATTTACATCCCGCCCATCAGCATAACAAGGCTCCCTGTTCTCCAGGGCCTGTCTTGGCTTTCTTGTTCTTACACATTTTGTGGATGTCCCTTTTGACCGGTGGGAAGTGATACTTCTTTGTAGTGCAGATTTGCATTGCCCGCTTGCTTGCTTGGCCAAAAAGGGCGTATGCGTTTTCTCCTGAATATATTCAGGAGAAAACGCATACGCCCTTTTTGGCCAAGTGCATCATTGTCGAAGTTGTGCCCCTCTTCCTGTGCTTTAAAGGCGATTCCAACGTACCTCTTGAAATCTGTTTCCTGCTATTCTGCCTCACTTTCAAGTCCGCCTCGTTGCCTTCCCTCAACAGATTTTTGGACGATAGTTGTACTTTATTACTCGGCCAGTTTGTGAATTGCTGTGCCCCTGAGCTCCATTTTTCAACTCGTTTTTGGTGAGCTGACCGCAAGTCCAAAATTTTGGTTCAGGACCTATACTGGTTCCCGGTGGGTGGCTGAGAATTTGGTTAATTCTTCTTCCTGCCGGGAAATTACAGTGATATGTGCCCATCCAAATGCCTAACAGCTACTCTCTCATTGGTTCTCCCTCTTCCCTTTCATCCTCTGCCAAATTGGCAACCTGTGCGAACCAAGAGGTTAAAGGAGCTGTCTCTCCAAGTTGGGAGGTTGATAGTAAAGCAGACGGAAAGTCAAACCGGAGCACCAGGAGAGGGACTATTCGTTGAGTTTTAGAAACCTTTCGTATTCACAGTGTGTCCGTTCTCTAGGTTTCCCGCACATGTTATAGCTGTAGTAATATTCCCTTCAACCTGGAGAGTTCGGACCCATGGAATGGGTGCCATGCATTATTGCTTTAAAGGGTCTGCATTTGCTCACCCAATCTCACCAATCGTGTCAGTCCCAAGTGTCCCTCCTTATGCCACATCCAGCTGTCATTGTAGATAGGGTCATTCCAGCTTTCATCAGAGACCCTGAAGGAATTGTAAAGAATTTCCCAGTTTTTTTGTTTTGTTTTTGAAATTCCTTTTTATAGTGGGTTTGAGCTGATTCTCGCTGCCATGTTTATGCCAGTCTAGACACACTTGATTCCCTTACGGAGACATATCAATACATAGGTTTTAAGATTCTTACTAGTCAGATATTTTCCTCTGCGTGAAATATGGGGTTTTGAGTCCCTTTCACTGAGGATGGTGTAGGTCTTGTCTATTCCATAGTTGGTTTTTGGAACGGTACCTGTGCTTATATCAAACTCTGGTTTTATGCATCACCCCACCTCTCCTTCCCCCTTAAGCAGGTATAAGAGTGTTTTCTAAATGTGAGACACTGTTCTCTTTCCTAACTCAGTTCAAGTGTAGCCATGTTTACAGGATCTTCATAAGTGATATCTTATGATAAGTTTCTTTTTCTGTGTGACTTATTTCACTTAGAATCATCGTACCTGAATCCACCCATTTTGCTGCTACTGGTCTTATGACATTGATTTCAGGGCTGAGGGATATTCCATCGTACGTAAGTACCACAATTTTTTGAACCATGTTTATATTTTCTGGGATACTTAAGGTGTATCCAAGTTGAGGTCCTTGTATGCAGTGCAGCCCTAAATTTTGGGGTGGCTCTGTCTTATTGATTTTCAGTTTTCCCAAGGTATATTCCCTAGACTGGTAGTGCCCTTGGCTCTGTAGCTCTGTTCTTTACTTGTTGTAGGGAACAGAATGCACTCCTCCAGAGAGGCAGTTGGCAATTTACATCCCGCCCATCAGCATAACAAGGCTCCCTGTTCTCCAGGGCCTGTCTTGGCTTTCTTGTTCTTACACATTTTGTGGATGTCCCTTTTGACCGGTGGGAAGTGACACTTCTTTATAGTGCAGATTTGCATTGCCCGCTTGCTTGCTTGGCCAAAAAGGGCGTATGCGTTTTCTCCTGAATATATTCAGGAGAAAACGCATACGCCCTTTTTGGCCAAGTGCATCATTGTCGAAGTTGTGCCCCTCTTCCTGTGCTTTAAAGGCGATTCCAACGTACCTCTTGAAATCTGTTTCCTGCTATTCTGCCTCGCTTTCAAGTCCGCCTCGTTGCCTTCCCTCAACAGATTTTTGGACGATAGTTGTCCTTTATTACTCGGCCAGTTTGTGAATTGCTGTGTCCCTGAGCTCCATTTTTCAACTCGTTTTTGGAGAGCTGACCGCAAGTCCAAAATTTTGGTTCAGGACCTATACTGGTTCCCGGTGGGTGGCTGAGAATTTGGTTAATTCTTCTTCCTGCCGGGAAATTACAGTGATATGTGCCCATCCAAATGCCTAACAGCTACTCTCTCATTGGTTCTCCCTCTTCCCTTTCATCCTCTGCCAAATTGGCAACCTGTGCGAACCAAGAGGTTAAAGGGGCTGTCTCTCCAAGTTGGGAGGTTGATAGTAAAGCAGCCGGAAAGTCAAACCGGAGCACCAGGAGAGGGACTATTCGTTGAGTTTTAGAAACCTTTCGTATTCACAGTGTGTCCGTTCTCTAGGTTTCCCGCACATGTTATAGCTGTAGTAATATTCCCTTCAACCTGGAGAGTTCGGACCCATGGAATGGGTGCCATGCATTATTGCTTTAAAGGGTCTGCATTTGCTCACCCAATCTCACCAATCGTCTCAGTCCCAAGTGTCCCTCCTTATGCCACATCCAGCTGTCGTTGTAGATAGGGTCATTCCAGCTTTCATCAGACACCCCGAAGGAATTGTAAAGAATTTCCCAGTTTTTTGTTTTGTTTTTGAAATTCCTTTTTATAGTGGGTTTGAGCTGATTCTCGCTGCCATGTTTATGCCAGTCTAGACACACTTGATTCCCTTACGGAGACATATCAATACATAGGTTTTAAGATTCTTACTAGTCAGATATTTTCCTCTGCGGGAAATATGGGGTTTTGAGTCCCTTTCACTGAGGACGGTGTAGGTCTTGTCTATTCCATAGTTGGTTTTTGGAACGGTACCTGTGCTTATATCAAACTCTGGTTTTATGCATCACCCCACCTCTCCTTCCCCCTTAAGCAGGTATAAGAGTGTTTTCTAAATGTGAGACACTGTTCTCTTTCCTAACTCAGTTCAAGTGTAGCCATGTTTACAGGATCTTCATAAGTGATATCTTATGATAAGTTTCTTTTTCTCTGTGACTTATTTCACTTAGAATCATCGTACCTGAATCCACCCATTTTGCTGCTACTGGTCTTATGACATTGATTTCATGGCTGAGGGATATTCCATCGTACGTAAGTACCACAATTTTTTGAACCATGTTTATATTTTCTGGGATACTTAAGGTGTATCCAAGTTGAGGTCCTTGTATGCAGTGCAGCCCTAAATTTTGGGGTGGCTCTGTCTTATTGATTTTCAGTTTTCCCAAGGTATATTCCCTAGACTGGTAGTGCCCTTGGCTCTGTAGCTCTGGTCTTTACTTGTTGTAGGGAACAGAATGCACTCCTCCAGAGAGGCAGTTGGCAATTTACATCCCGCTCATCAGCATAACAAGGCTCCCTGTTCTCCAGGGCCTGTCTTGGCTTTCTTGTTCTTACACATTTTGTGGATGTCCCTTTTGACCGGTGGGAAGTGATACTTCTTTGTAGTGCAGATTTGCATTGCCCGCTTGCTTGCTTGGCCAAAAAGGGCGTATGTGTTTTCTCCTGAATATATTCTGGAGAAAACGCATACGCCCTTTTTGGCCAAGTGCGTCATTGTCGAAGTTGTGCCCCTCTTCCTGTGCTTTAAAGGCGATTCCAACGTACCTCTTGAAATCTGTTTCCTGCTATTCTGCCTCACTTTCAAGTCCGCCTCGTTGCCTTCCCTCAACAGATTTTTGGACGATAGTTGTCCTTTATTACTCGGCCAGTTTGTGAATTGCTGTGCCCCTGAGCTCCATTTTTAAACTCGTTTTTTGTGAGCTGACCGCAAGTCCAAATTTTGGTTCAGGACCTATACTGGTTCCCGGTGGGTGGCTGAGAATTTGGTTAATTCTTCTTCTTGCCAGGAAATTACAGTGATATGTGCCCATCCAAATGCCTAACAGCTACTCTCTCATTGGTTCTCCCTCTTCCCTTTCATCCTCTGCCAAATTGGCAACCTGTGCGAACCAAGAGGTTAAAGGGGCTGTCTCTCCAAGTTGGGAGGTTGATAGTAAAGCAGACGGAAAGTCAAACCGGAGCACCAGGAGAGGGACTATTCGTTGAGTTTTAGAAACCTTTCGTATTCACAGTGTGTCCGTTCTCTAGGTTTCCCGCACATGTTATAGCTGTAGTAATATTCCCTTCAACCTGGAGAGTTCGGACCCATGGAATGGGTGCCATGCATTATTGCTTTAAAGGGTCTGCATTTGCTCACCCAATCTCACCAATCGTCTCAGTCCCAAGTGTCCCTCCTTATGCCACATCCAGCTGTCGTTGTAGATAGGGTCATTCCAGCTTTCATCAGACACCCCGAAGGAATTGTAAAGAATTTCCCAGTTTTTTTGTTTTGTTTTTGAAATTCCTTTTTATAGTGGGTTTGAGCTGATTCTCGCTGCCATGTTTATGCCAGTCTAGACACACTTGATTCCCTTATGGAGACATATCAATACATAGGTTTTAAGATTCTTACTAGTCAGATATTTTCCTCTGCGGGAAATATGGGGTTTTGAGTCCCTTTCACTGAGGACGGTGTAGGTCTTGTCTATTCCATAGTTGGTTTTTGGAACGGTACCTGTGCTTATATCAAACTCTGGTTTTATGCATCACCCCACCTCTCCTTCCCCCTTAAGCAGGTATAAGAGTGTTTTCTAAATGTGAGACACTGTTCTCTTTCTAACTCAGTTCAAGTGTAGCCATGTTTACAGGATCTTCATAAGTGATATCTTATGATAAGTTTCTTTTTCTCTGTGACTTATTTCACTTAGAATCATCGTACCTGAATCCACCCATTTTGCTTCTACTGGTCTTATGACATTGATTTCATGGGTAAGGGATGTTCCATCGTACGTAAGTACCACAATTTTTTGAACCATGTTTATATTTTCTGGGATACTTAAGGTGTATCCAAGTTGAGGTCCTTGTATGCAGTGCAGCCCTAAATTTTGGGGTGGCTCTGTCTTATTGATTTTCAGTTTTCCCAAGGTATATTCCCTAGACTGGTAGTGCCCTTGGCTCTGTAGCTCTGTTCTTTACTTGTTGTAGGGAACAGAATGCACTCCTCCAGAGAGGCAGTTGGCAATTTACATCCCGCCCATCAGCATAACAAGGCTCCCTGTTCTCCAGGGCCTGTCTTGGCTTTCTTGTTCTTACACATTTTGTGGATGTCCCTTTTGACCCGTGGGAAGTGATACTTCTTTGTAGTGCAGATTTGCATTGCCCGCTTGCTTGCTTGGCCAAAAAGGGCGTATGCGTTTTCTCCTGAATATATTCAGGAGAAAACGCATACGCCCTTTTTGGCCAAGTGCATCATTGTCGAAGTTGTGCCCCTCTTCCTGTGCTTTAAAGGCGATTCCAACGTACCTCTTGAAATCTGTTTCCTGCTATTCTGCCTCGCTTTCAAGTCCGCCTCATTGCCTTCCGTCAACAGATTTTTGGACGATAGTTGTCCTTTATTACTCGGCCAGTTTGTGAATTGCTGTGTCCCTGAGCTCCATTTTTCAACTCGTTTTTGGAGAGCTGACCGCAAGTCCAAAATTTTGGTTCAGGACCTATACTGGTTCCCGGTGGGTGGCTGAGAATTTGGTTAATTCTTCTTCCTGCCGGGAAATTACAGTGATATGTGCCCATCCAAATGCCTAACAGCTACTCTCTCATTGGTTCTCCCTCTTCCCTTTCATCCTCTGCCAAATTGGCAACCTGTGCGAACCAAGAGGTTAAAGGGGCTGTCTCTCCAAGTTGGGAGGTTGATAGTAAAGCAGCCGGAAAGTCAAACCAGAGCACCAGGAGAGGGACAATTCGTTGAGTTTTAGAAACCTTTCGTATTCACAGTGTGTCCGTTCTCTAGGTTTCCCGCACATGTTATAGCTGTAGTAATATTCCCTTCAACCTGGAGAGTTCGGACCCATGGAATGGGTGCCATGCATTATTGCTTTAAAGGGTCTGCATTTGCTCACCCAATCTCACCAATCGTCTCAGTCCCAAGTGTCCCTCCTTATGCCACATCCAGCTGTCGTTGTAGATAGGGTCATTCCAGCTTTCATCAGACACCCCGAAGGAATTGTAAAGAATTTCCCAGTTTTTTGTTTTGTTTTTGAAATTCCTTTTTATAGTGGGTTTGAGCTGATTCTCGCTGCCATGTTTATGCCAGTCTAGACACACTTGATTCCCTTACGGAGACATATCAATACATAGGTTTTAAGATTCTTACTAGTCAGATATTTTCCTCTGCGGGAAATATGGGGTTTTGAGTCCCTTTCACTGAGGACGGTGTAGGTCTTGTCTATTCCATAGTTGGTTTTTGGAACGGTACCTGTGCTTATATCAAACTCTGGTTTTATGCATCACCCCACCTCTCGTTCCCACTTAAGCAGGTATAAGAGTGTTTTCTAAATGTGAGACACTGTTCTCTTTCCTAACTCAGTTCAAGTGTAGCCATGTTTACAGGATCTTCATAAGTGATATCTTATGATAAGTTTCTTTTTCTGTGTGACTTATTTCACTTAGAATCATCGTACCTGAATCCACCCATTTTGCTGCTACTGGTCTTATGACATTGATTTCAGGGCTGAGGGATATTCCATCGTACGTAAGTACCACAATTTTTTGAACCATGTTTATATTTTCTGGGATACTTAAGGTGTATCCAAGTTGAGGTCCTTGTATGCAGTGCAGCCCTAAATTTTGGGGTGGCTCTGTCTTATTGATTTTCAGTTTTCCCAAGGTATATTCCCTAGACTGGTAGTGCCCTTGGCTCTGTAGCTCTGTTCTTTACTTGTTGTAGGGAACAGAATGCACTCCTCCAGAGAGGCAGTTGGCAATTTACATCCCGCCCATCAGCATAACAAGGCTCCCTGTTCTCCAGGGCCTGTCTTGGCTTTCTTGTTCTTACACATTTTGTGGATGTCCCTTTTGACCGGTGGGAAGTGATACTTCTTTGTAGTGCAGATTTGCATTGCCCGCTTGCTTGCTTGGCCAAAAAGGGCGTATGCGTTTTCTCCTGAATATATTCAGGAGAAAACGCATACGCCCTTTTTGGCCAAGTGCATCATTGTCGAAGTTGTGCCCCTCTTCCTGTGCTTTAAAGGCGATTCCAACGTACCTCTTGAAATCTGTTTCCTGCTATTCTGCCTCGCTTTCAAGTCCGCCTCGTTGCCTTCCCTCAACAGATTTTTGGACGATAGTTGTCCTTTATTACTCGGCCAGTTTGTGAATTGCTGTGTCCCTGAGCTCCATTTTTCAACTCGTTTTTGGAGAGCTGACCGCAAGTCCAAAATTTTGGTTCAGGACCTATACTGGTTCCCGGTGGGTGGCTGAGAATTTGGTTAATTCTTCTTCCTGCCGGGAAATTACAGTGATATGTGCCCATCCAAATGCCTAACAGCTACTCTCTCATTGGTTCTCCCTCTTCCCTTTCATCCTCTGCCAAATTGGCAACCTGTGCGAACCAAGAGGTTAAAGGGGCTGTCTCTCCAAGTTGGGAGGTTGATAGTAAAGCAGCCGGAAAGTCAAACCGGAGCACCAGGAGAGGGACTATTCGTTGAGTTTTAGAAACCTTTCGTATTCACAGTGTGTCCGTTCTCTAGGTTTCCCGCACATGTTATAGCTGTAGTAATATTCCCTTCAACCTGGAGAGTTCGGACCCATGGAATGGGTGCCATGCATTATTGCTTTAAAGGGTCTGCATTTGCTCACCCAATCTCACCAATCGTCTCAGTCCCAAGTGTCCCTCCTTATGCCACATCCAGCTGTCGTTGTAGATAGGGTCATTCCAGCTTTCATCAGACACCCCGAAGGAATTGTAAAGAATTTCCCAGTTTTTTGTTTTGTTTTTGAAATTCCTTTTTATAGTGGGTTTGAGCTGATTCTCGCTGCCATGTTTATGCCAGTCTAGACACACTTGATTCCCTTACGGAGACATATCAATACATAGGTTTTAAGATTCTTACTAGTCAGATATTTTCCTCTGCGGGAAATATGGGGTTTTGAGTCCCTTTCACTGAGGACGGTGTAGGTCTTGTCTATTCCATAGTTGGTTTTTGGAACGGTACCTGTGCTTATATCAAACTCTGGTTTTATGCATCACCCCACCTCTCCTTCCCCCTTAAGCAGGTATAAGAGTGTTTTCTAAATGTGAGACACTGTTCTCTTTCCTAACTCAGTTCAAGTGTAGCCATGTTTACAGGATCTTCATAAGTGATATCTTATGATAAGTTTCTTTTTCTCTGTGACTTATTTCACTTAGAATCATCGTACCTGAATCCACCCATTTTGCTGCTACTGGTCTTATGACATTGATTTCATGGCTGAGGGATATTCCATCGTACGTAAGTACCACAATTTTTTGAACCATGTTTATATTTTCTGGGATACTTAAGGTGTATCCAAGTTGAGGTCCTTGTATGCAGTGCAGCCCTAAATTTTGGGGTGGCTCTGTCTTATTGATTTTCAGTTTTCCCAAGGTATATTCCCTAGACTGGTAGTGCCCTTGGCTCTGTAGCTCTGTTCTTTACTTGTTTTAGGGAACAGAATGCACTCCTCCAGAGAGGCAGTTGGCAATTTACATCCCGCCCATCAGCATAACAAGGCTCCCTGTTCTCCAGGGCCTGTCTTGCCTTTCTTGTTCTTACACATTTTGTGGATGTCCCTTTTGACCGGTGGGAAGTGATACTTCTTTGTAGTGCAGATTTGCATTGCCCGCTTGCTTGCTTGGCCAAAAAGGGCGTATGTGTTTTCTCCTGAATATATTCAGGAGAAAACGCATACGCCCTTTTTGGCCAAGTGCGTCATTGTCGAAGTTGTGCCCCTCTTCCTGTGCTTTAAAGGCGATTCCAACGTACCTCTTGAAATCTGTTTCCTGCTATTCTGCCTCGCTTTCAAGTCCGCCTCGTTGCCTTCCCTCAACAGATTTTTGGACGATAGTTGTCCTTTATTACTCGGCCAGTTTGTGAATTGCTGTGTCCCTGAGCTCCATTTTTCAACTCGTTTTTGGAGAGCTGACCGCAAGTCCAAAATTTTGGTTCAGGACCTATACTGGTTCCCGGTGGGTGGCTGAGAATTTGGTTAATTCTTCTTCCTGCCGGGAAATTACAGTGATATGTGCCCATCCAAATGCCTAACAGCTACTCTCTCATTGGTTCTCCCTCTTCCCTTTCATCCTCTGCCAAATTGGCAACCTATGCGAACCAAGAGGTTAAAGGGGCTGTCTCTCCAAGTTGGGAGGTTGATAGTAAAGCAGCCGGAAAGTCAAACCGGAGCACCAGGAGAGGGACTATTCGTTGAGTTTTAGAAACCTTTCGTATTCACAGTCTGTCCGTTCTCTAGGTTTCCCGCACATGTTATAGCTGTAGTAATATTCCCTTCAACCTGGAGAGTTCGGACCCATGGAATGGGTGCCATGCATTATTGCTTTAAAGGGTCTGCATTTGCTCACCCAATCTCACCAATCGTCTCAGTCCCAAGTGTCCCTCCTTATGCCACATCCAGCTGTCGTTGTAGATAGGGTCATTCCAGCTTTCATCAGACACCCCGAAGGAATTGTAAAGAATTTCCCAGTTTTTTGTTTTGTTTTTGAAATTCCTTTTTATAGTGGGTTTGAGCTGATTCTCGCTGCCATGTTTATGCCAGTCTAGACACACTTGATTCCCTTACGGAGACATATCAATACATAGGTTTTAAGATTCTTACTAGTCAGATATTTTCCTCTGCGGGAAATATGGGGTTTTGAGTCCCTTTCACTGAGGACGGTGTAGGTCTTGTCTATTCCATAGTTGGTTTTTGGAACGGTACCTGTGCTTATATCAAACTCTGGTTTTATGCATCACCCCACCTCTCCTTCCCCCTTAAGCAGGTATAAGAGTGTTTTCTAAATGTGAGACACTGTTCTCTTTCCTAACTCAGTTCAAGTGTAGACATGTTTACAGGATCTTCATAAGTGATATCTTATGATAAGTTTCTTTTTCTCTGTGACTTATTTCACTTAGAATCATCGTACCTGAATCCACCCATTTTGCTGCTACTGGTCTTATGACATTGATTTCAGGGCTGAGGGATATTCCATCGTACGTAAGTACCACAATTTTTTGAACCATGTTTATATTTTCTGGGATACTTAAGGTGTATCCAAGTTGAGGTCCTTGTATGCAGTGCAGCCCTAAATTTTGGGGTGGCTCTGTCTTATTGATTTTCAGTTTTCCCAAGGTATATTCCCTAGACTGGTAGTGCCCTTGGCTCTGTAGCTCTGTTCTTTACTTGTTGTAGGGAACAGAATGCACTCCTCCAGAGAGGCAGTTGGCAATTTACATCCCGCTCATCAGCATAGCAAGGCTCCCTGTTCTCCAGGGCCTGTCTTGGCTTTCTTGTTCTTACACATTTTGTGGATGTCCCTTTTGACCGGTGGGAAGTGATACTTCTTTGTAGTGCAGATTTGCATTGCCCGCTTGCTTGCTTGGCCAAAAAGGGCGTATGCGTTTTCTCCTGAATATATTCAGGAGAAAACGCATACGCCCTTTTTGGCCAAGTGCATCATTGTCGAAGTTGTGCCCCTCTTCCTGTGCTTTAAAGGCGATTCCAACGTACCTCTTGAAATCTGTTTCCTGCTATTCTGCCTCGCTTTCAAGTCCGCCTCGTTGCCTTCCCTCAACAGATTTTTGGACGATAGTTGTCCTTTATTACTCGGCCAGTTTGTGAATTGCTGTGTCCCTGAGCTCCATTTTTCAACTCGTTTTTGGAGAGCTGACCGCAAGTCCAAAATTTTGGTTCAGGACCTATACTGGTTCCCGGTGGGTGGCTGAGAATTTGGTTAATTCTTCTTCCTGCCAGGAAATTACAGTGATATGTGCCCATCCAAATGCCTAACAGCTACTCTCTCATTGGTTCTCCCTCTTCCCTTTCATCCTCTGCCAAATTGGCAACCTGTGCGAACCAAGAGGTTAAAGGGGCTGTCTCTCCAAGTTGGGAGGTTGATAGTAAAGCAGCCGGAAAGTCAAACCGGAGCACCAGGAGAGGGACTATTCGTTGAGTTTTAGAAACCTTTCGTATTCACAGTGTGTCCGTTCTCTAGGTTTCCCGCACATGTTATAGCTGTAGTAATATTCCCTTCAACCTGGAGAGTTCGGACCCATGGAATGGGTGCCATGCATTATTGCTTTAAAGGGTCTGCATTTGCTCACCCAATCTCACCAATCGTCTCAGTCCCAAGTGTCCCTCCTTATGCCACATCCAGCTGTCGTTGTAGATAGGGTCATTCCAGCTTTCATCAGACACCCCGAAGGAATTGTAAAGAATTTCCCAGTTTTTTGTTTTGTTTTTGAAATTCCTTTTTATAGTGGGTTTGAGCTGATTCTCGCTGCCATGTTTATGCCAGTCTAGACACACTTGATTCCCTTACGGAGACATATCAATACATAGGTTTTAAGATTCTTACTAGTCAGATATTTTCCTCTGCGGGAAATATGGGGTTTTGAGTCCCTTTCACTGAGGACGGTGTAGGTCTTGTCTATTCCATAGTTGGTTTTTGGAACGGTACCTGTGCTTATATCAAACTCTGGTTTTATGCATCACCCCACCTCTCCTTCCCCCTTAAGCAGGTATAAGAGTGTTTTCTAAATGTGAGACACTGTTCTCTTTCCTAACTCAGTTCAAGTGTAGCCATGTTTACAGGATCTTCATAAGTGATATCTTATGATAAGTTTCTTTTTCTCTGTGACTTATTTCACTTAGAATCATCGTACCTGAATCCACCCATTTTGCTGCTACTGGTCTTATGACATTGATTTCATGGCTGAGGGATATTCCATCGTACGTAAGTACCACAATTTTTTGAACCATGTTTATATTTTCTGGGATACTTAAGGTGTATCCAAGTTGAGGTCCTTGTATGCAGTGCAGCCCTAAATTTTGGGGTGGCTCTGTCTTATTGATTTTCAGTTTTCCCAAGGTATATTCCCTAGACTGGTAGTGCCCTTGGCTCTGTAGCTCTGTTCTTTACTTGTTTTAGGGAACAGAATGCACTCCTCCAGAGAGGCAGTTGGCAATTTACATCCCGCCCATCAGCATAACAAGGCTCCCTGTTCTCCAGGGCCTGTCTTGCCTTTCTTGTACTTACACATTTTGTGGATGTCCCTTTTGACCGGTGGGAAGTGATACTTCTTTGTAGTGCAGATTTGCATTGCCCGCTTGCTTGCTTGGCCAAAAAGGGCGTATGTGTTTTCTCCTGAATATATTCAGGAGAAAACGCATACGCCCTTTTTGGCCAAGTGCGTCATTGTCGAAGTTGTGCCCCTCTTCCTGTGCTTTAAAGGCGATTCCAACGTACCTCTTGAAATCTGTTTCCTGCTATTCTGCCTCACTTTCAAGTCCGCCTCGTTGCCTTCCCTCAACAGATTTTTGGACGATAGTTGTCCTTTATTACTCGGCCAGTTTTTGAATAGCTGTGCCCCTGAGCTCCATTTTTAAACTCGTTTTTTGTGAGCTGACCGCAAGTCCAAATTTTGGTTCAGGACCTATACTGGTTCCCGGTGGGTGGCTGAGAATTTGGTTAATTCTTCTTCCTGCCGGGAAATTACAGTGATATGTGCCCCTCCAAATGCCTAACAGCTACTCTCTCATTGGTTCTCCCTCTTCCCTTTCATCCTCTGGCAAATTGGCAACCTGTGCGAACCAAGAGGTTAAAGGGGCTGTCTCTCCAAGTTGGGAGGTTGATAGTAAAGCAGACGGAAAGTCAAACCGGAGCACCAGGAGAGGGACTATTCGTTGAGTTTTAGAAACCTTTCGTATTCACAGTGTGTCCGTTCTCTAGGTTTCCCGCACATGTTATAGCTGTAGTAATATTCCCTTCAACCTGGAGAGTTCGGACCCATGGAATGGGTGCCATGCATTATTGCTTTAAAGGGTCTGCATTTGCTCACCCAATCTCACCAATCGTCTCAGTCCCAAGTGTCCCTCCTTATGCCACATCCAGCTGTCGTTGTAGATAGGGTCATTCCAGCTTTCATCAGACACCCCGAAGGAATTGTAAAGAATTTCCCAGTTTTTTTGTTTTGTTTTTGAAATTCCTTTTTATAGTGGGTTTGAGCTGATTCTCGCTGCCATGTTTATGCCAGTCTAGACACACTTGATTCCCTTATGGAGACATATCAATACATAGGTTTTAAGATTCTTACTAGTCAGATATTTTCCTCTGCGGGAAATATGGGGTTTTGAGTCCCTTTCACTGAGGACGGTGTAGGTCTTGTCTATTCCATAGTTGGTTTTTGGAACGGTACCTGTGCTTATATCAAACTCTGGTTTTATGCATCACCCCACCTCTCCTTCCCCCTTAAGCAGGTATAAGAGTGTTTTCTAAATGTGAGACACTGTTCTCTTTCTAACTCAGTTCAAGTGTAGCCATGTTTACAGGATCTTCATAAGTGATATCTTATGATAAGTTTCTTTTTCTCTGTGACTTATTTCACTTAGAATCATCGTACCTGAATCCACCCATTTTGCTTCTACTGGTCTTATGACATTGATTTCATGGCTGAGGGATGTTCCATCGTACGTAAGTACCACAATTTTTTGAACCATGTTTATATTTTCTGGGATACTTAAGGTGTATCCAAGTTGAGGTCCTTGTATGTAGTGCAGCCCTAAATTTTGGGGTGGCTCTGTCTTATTGATTTTCAGTTTTCCCAAGGTATATTCCCTAGACTGGTAGTGCCCTTGGCTCTGTAGCTCTGTTCTTTACTTGTTGTAGGGAACAGAATGCACTCCTCCAGAGAGGCAGTTGGCAATTTACATCCCGCCCATCAGCATAACAAGGCTCCCTGTTCTCCAGGGCCTGTCTTGGCTTTCTTGTTCTTACACATTTTGTGGATGTCCCTTTTGACCGGTGGGAAGTGATACTTCTTTGTAGTGCAGATTTGCATTGCCCGCTTGCTTGCTTGGCCAAAAAGGGGCGTATGCGTTTTCTCCTGAATATATTCAGGAGAAAACGCATACGCCCTTTTTGGCCAAGTGCATCATTGTCGAAGTTGTGCCCCTCTTCCTGTGCTTTAAAGGCGATTCCAACGTACCTCTTGAAATCTGTTTCCTGCTATTCTGCCTCGCTTTCAAGTCCGCCTCGTTGCCTTCCCTCAACAGATTTTTGGACGATAGTTGTCCTTTATTACTCGGCCAGTTTGTGAATTGCTGTGTCCCTGAGCTCCATTTTTCAACTCGTTTTTGGAGAGCTGACCGCAAGTCCAAAATTTTGGTTCAGGACCTATACTGGTTCCCGTGGGTGGCTGAGAATTTGGTTAATTCTTCTTCCTGCCGGGAAATTACAGTGATATGTGCCCATCCAAATGCCTAACAGCTACTCTCTCATTGGTTCTCCCTCTTCCCTTTCATCCTCTGCCAAATTGGCAACCTGTGCGAACCAAGAGGTTAAAGGGGCTGTCTCTCCAAGTTGGGAGGTTGATAGTAAAGCAGCCGGAAAGTCAAACCGGAGCACCAGGAGAGGGACTATTCGTTGAGTTTTAGAAACCTTTCGTATTCACAGTGTGTCCGTTCTCTAGGTTTCCCGCACATGTTATAGCTGTAGTAATATTCCCTTCAACCTGGAGAGTTCGGACCCCTGGAATGGGTGCCATGCATTATTGCTTTAAAGGGTCTGCATTTGCTCACCCAATCTCACCAATCGTCTCAGTCCCAAGTGTCCCTCCTTATGCCACATCCAGCTGTCGTTGTAGATAGGGTCATTCCAGCTTTCATCAGACACCCCGAAGGAATTGTAAAGAATTTCCCAGTTTTTTGTTTTGTTTTTGAAATTCCTTTTTATAGTGGGTTTGAGCTGATTCTCGCTGCCATGTTTATGCCAGTCTAGACACACTTGATTCCCTTACGGAGACATATCAATACATAGGTTTTAAGATTCTTACTAGTCAGATATTTTCCTCTGCGGGAAATATGGGGTTTTGAGTCCCTTTCACTGAGGACGGTGTAGGTCTTGTCTATTCCATAGTTGGTTTTTGGAACGGTACCTGTGCTTATATCAAACTCTGGTTTTATGCATCACCCCACCTCTCCTTCCCCCTTAAGCAGGTATAAGAGTGTTTTCTAAATGTGAGACACTGTTCTCTTTCCTAACTCAGTTCAAGTGTAGCCATGTTTACAGGATCTTCATAAGTGATATCTTATGATAAGTTTCTTTTTCTCTGTGACTTATTTCACTTAGAATCATCGTACCTGAATCCACCCATTTTGCTGCTACTGGTCTTATGACATTGATTTCATGGCTGAGGGATATTCCATCGTACGTAAGTACCACAATTTTTTGAACCATGTTTATATTTTCTGGGATACTTAAGGTGTATCCAAGTTGAGGTCCTTGTATGCAGTGCAGCCCTAAATTTTGGGGTGGCTCTGTCTTATTGATTTTCAGTTTTCCCAAGGTATATTCCCTAGACTGGTAGTGCCCTTGGCTCTGTAGCTCTGTTCTTTACTTGTTTTAGGGAACAGAATGCACTCCTCCAGAGAGGCAGTTGGCAATTTACATCCCGCCCATCAGCATAACAAGGCTCCCTGTTCTCCAGGGCCTGTCTTGCCTTTCTTGTACTTACACATTTTGTGGATGTCCCTTTTGACCGGTGGGAAGTGATACTTCTTTGTAGTGCAGATTTGCATTGCCCGCTTGCTTGCTTGGCCAAAAAGGGCGTATGTGTTTTCTCCTGAATATATTCAGGAGAAAACGCATACGCCCTTTTTGGCCAAGTGCGTCATTGTCGAAGTTGTGCCCCTCTTCCTGTGCTTTAAAGGCGATTCCAACGTACCTCTTGAAATCTGTTTCCTGCTATTCTGCCTCACTTTCAAGTCCGCCTCGTTGCCTTCCCTCAACAGATTTTTGGACGATAGTTGTCCTTTATTACTCGGCCAGTTTTTGAATTGCTGTGCCCCTGAGCTCCATTTTTAAACTCGTTTTTTGTGAGCTGACCGCAAGTCCAAATTTTGGTTCAGGACCTATACTGGTTCCCGGTGGGTGGCTGAGAATTTGGTTAATTCTTCTTCCTGCCGGGAAATTACAGTGATATGTGCCCCTCCAAATGCCTAACAGCTACTCTCTCATTGGTTCTCCCTCTTCCCTTTCATCCTCTGGCAAATTGGCAACCTGTGCGAACCAAGAGGTTAAAGGGGCTGTCTCTCCAAGTTGGGAGGTTGATAGTAAAGCAGACGGAAAGTCAAACCGGAGCACCAGGAGAGGGACTATTCGTTGAGTTTTAGAAACCTTTCGTATTCACAGTGTGTCCGTTCTCTAGGTTTCCCGCACATGTTATAGCTGTAGTAATATTCCCTTCAACCTGGAGAGTTCGGACCCATGGAATGGGTGCCATGCATTATTGCTTTAAAGGGTCTGCATTTGCTCACCCAATCTCACCAATCGTCTCAGTCCCAAGTGTCCCTCCTTATGCCACATCCAGCTGTCGTTGTAGATAGGGTCATTCCAGCTTTCATCAGACACCCCGAAGGAATTGTAAAGAATTTCCCAGTTTTTTTGTTTTGTTTTTGAAATTCCTTTTTATAGTGGGTTTGAGCTGATTCTCGCTGCCATGTTTATGCCAGTCTAGACACACTTGATTCCCTTATGGAGACATATCAATACATAGGTTTTAAGATTCTTACTAGTCAGATATTTTCCTCTGCGGGAAATATGGGGTTTTGAGTCCCTTTCACTGAGGACGGTGTAGGTCTTGTCTATTCCATAGTTGGTTTTTGGAACGGTACCTGTGCTTATATCAAACTCTGGTTTTATGCATCACCCCACCTCTCCTTCCCCCTTAAGCAGGTATAAGAGTGTTTTCTAAATGTGAGACACTGTTCTCTTTCTAACTCAGTTCAAGTGTAGCCATGTTTACAGGATCTTCATAAGTGATATCTTATGATAAGTTTCTTTTTCTCTGTGACTTATTTCACTTAGAATCATCGTACCTGAATCCACCCATTTTGCTTCTACTGGTCTTATGACATTGATTTCATGGCTGAGGGATGTTCCATCGTACGTAAGTACCACAATTTTTTGAACCATGTTTATATTTTCTGGGATACTTAAGGTGTATCCAAGTTGAGGTCCTTGTATGTAGTGCAGCCCTAAATTTTGGGGTGGCTCTGTCTTATTGATTTTCAGTTTTCCCAAGGTATATTCCCTAGACTGGTAGTGCCCTTGGCTCTGTAGCTCTGTTCTTTACTTGTTGTAGGGAACAGAATGCACTCCTCCAGAGAGGCAGTTGGCAATTTACATCCCGCCCATCAGCATAACAAGGCTCCCTGTTCTCCAGGGCCTGTCTTGGCTTTCTTGTTCTTACACATTTTGTGGATGTCCCTTTTGACCGGTGGGAAGTGATACTTCTTTGTAGTGCAGATTTGCATTGCCCGCTTGCTTGCTTGGCCAAAAAGGGCGTATGCGTTTTCTCCTGAATATATTCAGGAGAAAACGCATACGCCCTTTTTGGCCAAGTGCATCATTGTCGAAGTTGTGCCCCTCTTCCTGTGCTTTAAAGGCGATTCCAACGTACCTCTTGAAATCTGTTTCCTGCTATTCTGCCTCGCTTTCAAGTCCGCCTCGTTGCCTTCCCTCAACAGATTTTTGGACGATAGTTGTCCTTTATTACTCGGCCAGTTTGTGAATTGCTGTGTCCCTGAGCTCCATTTTTCAACTCGTTTTTGGAGAGCTGACCGCAAGTCCAAAATTTTGGTTCAGGACCTATACTGGTTCCCGGTGGGTGGCTGAGAATTTGGTTAATTCTTCTTCCTGCCGGGAAATTACAGTGATATGTGCCCATCCAAATGCCTAACAGCTACTCTCTCATTGGTTCTCCCTCTTCCCTTTCATCCTCTGGCAAATTGGCAACCTGTGCGAACCAAGAGGTTAAAGGGGCTGTCTCTCCAAGTTGGGAGGTTGATAGTAAAGCAGACGGAAAGTCAAACCGGAGCACCAGGAGAGGGACTATTCGTTGAGTTTTAGAAACCTTTCGTATTCACAGTGTGTCCGTTCTCTAGGTTTCCCGCACATGTTATAGCTGTAGTAATATTCCCTTCAACCTGGAGAGTTCGGACCCATGGAATGGGTGCCATGCATTATTGCTTTAAAGGGTCTGCATTTGCTCACCCAATCTCACCAATCGTCTCAGTCCCAAGTGTCCCTCCTTATGCCACATCCAGCTGTCGTTGTAGATAGGGTCATTCCAGCTTTCATCAGACACCCCGAAGGAATTGTAAAGAATTTCCCAGTTTTTTGTTTTGTTTTTGAAATTCCTTTTTATAGTGGGTTTGAGCTGATTCTCGCTGCCATGTTTATGCCAGTCTAGACACACTTGATTCCCTTACGGAGACATATCAATACATAGGTTTTAAGATTCTTACTAGTCAGATATTTTCCTGTGCGGGAAATATGGGGTTTTGAGTCCCTTTCACTGAGGACGGTGTAGGTCTTGTCTATTCCATAGTTGGTTTTTGGAACGGTACCTGTGCTTATATCAAACTCTGGTTTTATGCATCACCCCACCTCTCCTTCCCCCTTAAGCAGGTATAAGAGTGTTTTCTAAATGTGAGACACTGTTCTCTTTCCTAACTCAGTTCAAGTGTAGACATGTTTACAGGATCTTCATAAGTGATATCTTATGATAAGTTTCTTTTTCTCTGTGACTTATTTCACTTAGAATCATCGTACCTGAATCCACCCATTTTGCTGCTACTGGTCTTATGACATTGATTTCATGGCTGAGGGATATTCCATCGTACGTAAGTACCACAATTTTTTGAACCATGTTTATATTTTCTGGGATACTTAAGGTGTATCCAAGTTGAGGTCCTTGTATGCAGTGCAGCCCTAAATTTTGGGGTGGCTCTGTCTTATTGATTTTCAGTTTTCCCAAGGTATATTCCCTAGACTGGTAGTGCCCTTGGCTCTGTAGCTCTGTTCTTTACTTGTTTTAGGGAACAGAATGCACTCCTCCAGAGAGGCAGTTGGCAATTTACATCCCGCCCATCAGCATAACAAGGCTCCCTGTTCTCCAGGGCCTGTCTTGCCTTTCTTGTTCTTACACATTTTGTGGATGTCCCTTTTGACCGGTGGGAAGTGATACTTCTTTGTAGTGCAGATTTGCATTGCCCGCTTGCTTGCTTGGCCAAAAAGGGCGTATGCGTTTTCTCCTGAATATATTCAGGAGAAAACGCATACGCCCTTTTTGGCCAAGTGCATCATTGTCGAAGTTGTGCCCCTCTTCCTGTGCTTTAAAGGCGATTCCAACGTACCTCTTGAAATCTGTTTCCTGCTATTCTGCCTCACTTTCAAGTCCGCCTCGTTGCCTTCCCTCAACAGATTTTTGGACGATAGTTGTCCTTTATTACTCGGCCAGTTTTTGAATTGCTGTGCCCCTGAGCTCCATTTTTAAACTCGTTTTTTGTGAGCTGACCGCAAGTCCAAATTTTGGTTCAGGACCTATACTGGTTCCCGGTGGGTGGCTGAGAATTTGGTTAATTCTTCTTCCTGCCGGGAAATTACAGTGATATGTGCCCCTCCAAATGCCTAACAGCTACTCTCTCATTGGTTCTCCCTCTTCCCTTTCATCCTCTGGCAAATTGGCAACCTGTGCGAACCAAGAGGTTAAAGGGGCTGTCTCTCCAAGTTGGGAGGTTGACAGTAAAGCAGACGGAAAGTCAAACCGGAGCACCAGGAGAGGGACTATTCGTTGAGTTTTAGAAACCTTTCGTATTCACAGTGTGTCCGTTCTCTAGGTTTCCCGCACATGTTATAACTGTAGTAATATTCCCTTCAACCTGGAGAGTTCGGACCCATGGAATGGGTGCCATGCATTATTGCTTTAAAGGGTCTGCATTTGCTCACCCAATCTCACCAATCGTCTCAGTCCCAAGTGTCCCTCCTTATGCCACATCCAGCTGTCATTGTAGATAGGGTCATTCCAGCTTTCATCAGACACCCCGAAGGAATTGTAAAGAATTTCCCAGTTTTTTTGTTTTGTTTTTGAAATTCCTTTTTATAGTGGGTTTGAGCTGATTCTCGCTGCCATGTTTATGCCAGTCTAGACACACTTGATTCCCTTATGGAGACATATCAATACATAGGTTTTAAGATTCTTACTAGTCAGATATTTTCCTCTGCGGGAAATATGGGGTTTTGAGTCCCTTTCACTGAGGACGGTGTAGGTCTTGTCTATTCCATAGTTGGTTTTTGGAACGGTACCTGTGCTTATATCAAACTCTGGTTTTATGCATCACTCCTCCTCTCCTTCCCCCTTAAGCAGGTATAAGAGTGTTTTCTAAATGTGAGACACTGTTCTCTTTCTAACTCAGTTCAAGTGTAGCCATGTTTACAGGATCTTCATAAGTGATATCTTATGATAAGTTTCTTTTTCTCTGTGACTTATTTCACTTAGAATCATCGTACCTGAATCCACCCATTTTGCTTCTACTGGTCTTATGACATTGATTTCATGGCTGAGGGATGTTCCATCGTACGTAAGTACCACAATTTTTTGAACCATGTTTATATTTTCTGGGATACTTAAGGTGTATCCAAGTTGAGGTCCTTGTATGCAGTGCAGCCCTAAATTTTGGGGTGGCTCTGTCTTATTGATTTTCAGTTTTCCCAAGGTATATTCCCTAGACTGGTAGTGCCCTTGGCTCTGTAGCTCTGTTCTTTACTTGTTTTAGGGAACAGAATGCACTCCTCCAGAGAGGCAGTTGGCAATTTACATCCCGCCCATCAGCATAACAAGGCTCCCTGTTCTCCAGGGCCTGTCTTGGCTTTCTTGTTCTTACACATTTTGTGGATGTCCCTTTTGACCGGTGGGAAGTGATACTTCTTTGTAGTGCAGATTTGCATTGCCCGCTTGCTTGCTTGGCCAAAAAGGGCGTATGCGTTTTCTCCTGAATATATTCAGGAGAAAACGCATACGCCCTTTTTGGCCAAGTGCATCATTGTCGAAGTTGTGCCCCTCTTCCTGTGCTTTAAAGGCGATTCCAACGTACCTCTTGAAATCTGTTTCCTGCTATTCTGCCTCGCTTTCAAGTCCGCCTCGTTGCCTTCCCTCAACAGATTTTTGGACGATAGTTGTCCTTTATTACTCGGCCAGTTTGTGAATTGCTGTGTCCCTGAGCTCCATTTTTCAACTCGTTTTTGGAGAGCTGACCGCAAGTCCAAAATTTTGGTTCAGGACCTATACTGGTTCCCGGTGGGTGGCTGAGAATTTGGTTAATTCTTCTTCCTGCCGGGAAATTACAGTGATATGTGCCCATCCAAATGCCTAACAGCTACTCTCTCATTGGTTCTCCCTCTTCCCTTTCATCCTCTGCCAAATTGGCAACCTGTGCGAACCAAGAGGTTAAAGGGGCTGTCTCTCCAAGTTGGGAGGTTGATAGTAAAGCAGCCGGAAAGTCAAACCGGAGCACCAGGAGAGGGACTATTCGTTGAGTTTTAGAAACCTTTCGTATTCACAGTGTGTCCGTTCTCTAGGTTTCCCGCACATGTTATAGCTGTAGTAATATTCCCTTCAACCTGGAGAGTGCGGACCCATGGAATGGGTGCCATGCATTATTGCTTTAAAGGGTCTGCATTTGCTCACCCAATCTCACCAATCGTCTCAGTCCCAAGTGTCCCTCCTTATGCCACATCCAGCTGTCGTTGTAGATAGGGTCATTCCAGCTTTCATCAGACACCCCGAAGGAATTGTAAAGAATTTCCCAGTTTTTTGTTTTGTTTTTGAAATTCCTTTTTATAGTGGGTTTGAGCTGATTCTCGCTGCCATGTTTATGCCAGTCTAGACACACTTGATTCCCTTACGGAGACATATCAATACATAGGTTTTAAGATTCTTACTAGTCAGATATTTTCCTCTGCGGGAAATATGGGGTTTTGAGTCCCTTTCACTGAGGACGGTGTAGGTCTTGTCTATTCCATAGTTGGTTTTTGGAACGGTACCTGTGCTTATATCAAACTCTGGTTTTATGCATCACCCCACCTCTCCTTCCCCCTTAAGCAGGTATAAGAGTGTTTTCTAAATGTGAGACACTGTTCTCTTTCCTAACTCAGTTCAAGTGTAGCCATGTTTACAGGATCTTCATAAGTGATATCTTATGATAAGTTTCTTTTTCTGTGTGACTTATTTCACTTAGAATCATCGTACCTGAATCCACCCATTTTGCTGCTACTGGTCTTATGACATTGATTTCAGGGCTGAGGGATATTCCATCGTACGTAAGTACCACAATTTTTTGAACCATGTTTATATTTTCTGGGATACTTAAGGTGTATCCAAGTTGAGGTCCTTGTATGCAGTGCAGCCCTAAATTTTGGGGTGGCTCTGTCTTATTGATTTTCAGTTTTCCCAAGGTATATTCCCTAGACTGGTAGTGCCCTTGGCTCTGTAGCTCTGTTCTTTACTTGTTTTAGGGAACAGAATGCACTCCTCCAGAGAGGCAGTTGGCAATTTACATCCCGCCCATCAGCATAACAAGGCTCCCTGTTCTCCAGGGCCTGTCTTGCCTTTCTTGTTCTTACACATTTTGTGGATGTCCCTTTTGACCGGTGGGAAGTGATACTTCTTTGTAGTGCAGATTTGCATTGCCCGCTTGCTTGCTTGGCCAAAAAGGGCGTATGTGTTTTCTCCTGAATATATTCAGGAGAAAACGCATACGCCCTTTTTGGCCAAGTGCGTCATTGTCGAAGTTGTGCCCCTCTTCCTGTGCTTTAAAGGCGATTCCAACGTACCTCTTGAAATCTGTTTCCTGCTATTCTGCCTCACTTTCAAGTCCGCCTCGTTGCCTTCCCTCAACAGATTTTTGGACGATAGTTGTCCTTTATTACTCGGCCAGCTTGTGAATTGCTGTGTCCCTGAGCTCCATTTTTCAACTCGTTTTTGGAGAGCTGACCGCAAGTCCAAAATTTTGGTTCAGGACCTATACTGGTTCCCGGTGGGTGGCTGAGAATTTGGTTAATTCTTCTTCCTGCCGGGAAATTACAGTGATATGTGCCCATCCAAATGCCTAACAGCTACTCTCTCATTGGTTCTCCCTCTTCCCTTTCATCCTCTGCCAAATTGGCAACCTGTGCGAACCAAGAGGTTAAAGGGGCTGTCTCTCCAAGTTGGGAGGTTGATAGTAAAGCAGACGGAAAGTCAAACCGGAGCACCAGGAGAGGGACTATTCGTTGAGTTTTAGAAACCTTTCGTATTCACAGTGTGTCCGTTCTCTAGGTTTCCCGCACATGTTATAGCTGTAGTAATATTCCCTTCAACCTGGAGAGTTCGGACCCATGGAATGGGTGCCATGCATTATTGCTTTAAAGGGTCTGCATTTGCTCACCCAATCTCACCAATCGTCTCAGTCCCAAGTGTCCCTCCTTATGCCACATCCAGCTGTCGTTGTAGATAGGGTCATTCCAGCTTTCATCAGACACCCCGAAGGAATTGTAAAGAATTTCCCAGTTTTTTGTTTTGTTTTTGAAATTCCTTTTTATAGTGGGTTTGAGCTGATTCTCGCTGCCATGTTTATGCCAGTCTAGACACACTTAATTCCCTTACGGAGACATATCAATACATAGGTTTTAAGATTCTTACTAGTCAGATATTTTCCTCTGCGGGAAATATGGGGTTTTGAGTCCCTTTCACTGAGGACGGTGTAGGTCTTGTCTATTCCATAGTTGGTTTTTGGAACGGTACCTGTGCTTATATCAAACTCTGGTTTTATGCATCACCCCACCTCTCCTTCCCCCTTAAGCAGGTATAAGAGTGTTTTCTAAATGTGAGACACTGTTCTCTTTCCTAACTCAGTTCAAGTGTAGCCATGTTTACAGGATCTTCATAAGTGATATCTTATGATAAGTTTCTTTTTCTCTGTGACTTATTTCACTTAGAATCATCGTACCTGAATCCACCCATTTTGCTGCTACTGGTCTTATGACATTGATTTCAGGGCTGAGGGATATTCCATCGTACGTAAGTACCACAATTTTTTGAACCATGTTTATATTTTCTGGGATACTTAAGGTGTATCCAAGTTGAGGTCCTTGTATGCAGTGCAGCCCTAAATTTTGGGGTGGCTCTGTCTTATTGATTTTCAGTTTTCCCAAGGTATATTCCCTAGACTGGTAGTGCCCTTGGCTCTGTAGCTCTGTTCTTTACTTGTTTTAGGGAACAGAATGCACTCCTCCAGAGAGGCAGTTGGCAATTTACATCCCGCCCATCAGCATAACAAGGCTCCCTGTTCTCCAGGGCCTGTCTTGCCTTTCTTGTTCTTACACATTTTGTGGATGTCCCTTTTGACCGGTGGGAAGTGATACTTCTTTGTAGTGCAGATTTGCATTGCCCGCTTGCTTGCTTGGCCAAAAAGGGCGTATGTGTTTTCTCCTGAATATATTCAGGAGAAAACGCATACGCCCTTTTTGGCCAAGTGCGTCATTGTCGAAGTTGTGCCCCTCTTCCTGTGCTTTAAAGGCGATTCCAACGTACCTCTTGAAATCTGTTTCCTGCTATTCTGCCTCACTTTCAAGTCCGCCTCGTTGCCTTCCCTCAACAGATTTTTGGACGATAGTTGTCCTTTATTACTCGGCCAGTTTGTGAATTGCTGTGCCCCTGAGCTCCATTTTTAAACTCGTTTTTTGTGAGCTGACCGCAAGTCCAAATTTTGGTTCAGGACCTATACTGGTTCCCGGTGGGTGGCTGAGAATTTGGTTAATTCTTCTTCCTGCCGGGAAATTACAGTGATATGTGCCCATCCAAATGCCTAACAGCTACTCTCTCATTGGTTCTCCCTCTTCCCTTTCATCCTCTGCCAAATTGGCAACCTGTGCGAACCAAGAGGTTAAAGGGGCTGTCTCTCCAAGTTGGGAGGTTGATAGTAAAGCAGCCGGAAAGTCAAACCGGAGCACCAGGAGAGGGACTATTCGTTGAGTTTTAGAAACCTTTCGTATTCACAGTGTGTCCGTTCTCTAGGTTTCCCGCACATGTTATAGCTGTAGTAATATTCCCTTCAACCTGGAGAGTTCGGACCCATGGAATGGGTGCCATGCATTATTGCTTTAAAGGGTCTGCATTTGCTCACCCAATCTCACCAATCGTCTCAGTCCCAAGTGTCCCTCCTTATGCCACATCCAGCTGTCGTTGTAGATAGGGTCATTCCAGCTTTCATCAGACACCCCGAAGGAATTGTAAAGAATTTCCCAGTTTTTTTGTTTTGTTTTTGAAATTCCTTTTTATAGTGGGTTTGAGCTGATTCTCGCTGCCATGTTTATGCCAGTCTAGACACACTTGATTCCCTTATGGAGACATATCAATACATAGGTTTTAAGATTCTTACTAGTCAGATATTTTCCTCTGCGGGAAATATGGGGTTTTGAGTCCCTTTCACTGAGGACGGTGTAGGTCTTGTCTATTCCATAGTTGGTTTTTGGAACGGTACCTGTGCTTATATCAAACTCTGGTTTTATGCATCACCCCACCTCTCCTTCCCCCTTAAGCAGGTATAAGAGTGTTTTCTAAATGTGAGACACTGTTCTCTTTCTAACTCAGTTCAAGTGTAGCCATGTTTACAGGATCTTCATAAGTGATATCTTATGATAAGTTTCTTTTTCTCTGTGACTTATTTCACTTAGAATCATCGTACCTGAATCCACCCATTTTGCTTCTACTGGTCTTATGACATTGATTTCATGGCTGAGGGATGTTCCATCGTACGTAAGTACCACAATTTTTTGAACCATGTTTATATTTTCTGGGATACTTAAGGTGTATCCAAGTTGAGGTCCTTGTATGCAGTGCAGCCCTAAATTTTGGGGTGGCTCTGTCTTATTGATTTTCAGTTTTCCCAAGGTATATTCCCTAGACTGGTAGTGCCCTTGGCTCTGTAGCTCTGTTCTTTACTTGTTTTAGGGAACAGAATGCACTCCTCCAGAGAGGCAGTTGGCAATTTACATCCCGCCCATCAGCATAACAAGGCTCCCTGTTCTCCAGGGCCTGTCTTGGCTTTCTTGTTCTTACACATTTTGTGGATGTCCCTTTTGACCGGTGGGAAGTGATACTTCTTTGTAGTGCAGATTTGCATTGCCCGCTTGCTTGCTTGGCCAAAAAGGGCGTATGCGTTTTCTCCTGAATATATTCAGGAGAAAACGCATACGCCCTTTTTGGCCAAGTGCATCATTGTCGAAGTTGTGCCCCTCTTCCTGTGCTTTAAAGGCGATTCCAACGTACCTCTTGAAATCTGTTTCCTGCTATTCTGCCTCGCTTTCAAGTCCGCCTCGTTGCCTTCCCTCAACAGATTTTTGGACGATAGTTGTCCTTTATTACTCGGCCAGTTTGTGAATTGCTGTGTCCCTGAGCTCCATTTTTCAACTCGTTTTTGGAGAGCTGACCGCAAGTCCAAAATTTTGGTTCAGGACCTATACTGGTTCCCGGTGGGTGGCTGAGAATTTGGTTAATTCTTCTTCCTGCCGGGAAATTACAGTGATATGTGCCCATCCAAATGCCTAACAGCTACTCTCTCATTGGTTCTCCCTCTTCCCTTTCATCCTCTGCCAAATTGGCAACCTGTGCGAACCAAGAGGTTAAAGGGGCTGTCTCTCCAAGTTGGGAGGTTGATAGTAAAGCAGCCGGAAAGTCAAACCGGAGCACCAGGAGAGGGACTATTCGTTGAGTTTTAGAAACCTTTCGTATTCACAGTGTGTCCGTTCTCTAGGTTTCCCGCACATGTTATAGCTGTAGTAATATTCCCTTCAACCTGGAGAGTGCGGACCCATGGAATGGGTGCCATGCATTATTGCTTTAAAGGGTCTGCATTTGCTCACCCAATCTCACCAATCGTCTCAGTCCCAAGTGTCCCTCCTTATGCCACATCCAGCTGTCGTTGTAGATAGGGTCATTCCAGCTTTCATCAGACACCCCGAAGGAATTGTAAAGAATTTCCCAGTTTTTTGTTTTGTTTTTGAAATTCCTTTTTATAGTGGGTTTGAGCTGATTCTCGCTGCCATGTTTATGCCAGTCTAGACACACTTGATTCCCTTACGGAGACATATCAATACATAGGTTTTAAGATTCTTACTAGTCAGATATTTTCCTCTGCGGGAAATATGGGGTTTTGAGTCCCTTTCACTGAGGACGGTGTAGGTCTTGTCTATTCCATAGTTGGTTTTTGGAACGGTACCTGTGCTTATATCAAACTCTGGTTTTATGCATCACCCCACCTCTCCTTCCCCCTTAAGCAGGTATAAGAGTGTTTTCTAAATGTGAGACACTGTTCTCTTTCCTAACTCAGTTCAAGTGTAGCCATGTTTACAGGATCTTCATAAGTGATATCTTATGATAAGTTTCTTTTTCTGTGTGACTTATTTCACTTAGAATCATCGTACCTGAATCCACCCATTTTGCTGCTACTGGTCTTATGACATTGATTTCAGGGCTGAGGGATATTCCATCGTACGTAAGTACCACAATTTTTTGAACCATGTTTATATTTTCTGGGATACTTAAGGTGTATCCAAGTTGAGGTCCTTGTATGCAGTGCAGCCCTAAATTTTGGGGTGGCTCTGTCTTATTGATTTTCAGTTTTCCCAAGGTATATTCCCTAGACTGGTAGTGCCCTTGGCTCTGTAGCTCTGTTCTTTACTTGTTTTAGGGAACAGAATGCACTCCTCCAGAGAGGCAGTTGGCAATTTACATCCCGCCCATCAGCATAACAAGGCTCCCTGTTCTCCAGGGCCTGTCTTGCCTTTCTTGTTCTTACACATTTTGTGGATGTCCCTTTTGACCGGTGGGAAGTGATACTTCTTTGTAGTGCAGATTTGCATTGCCCGCTTGCTTGCTTGGCCAAAAAGGGCGTATGTGTTTTCTCCTGAATATATTCAGGAGAAAACGCATACGCCCTTTTTGGCCAAGTGCGTCATTGTCGAAGTTGTGCCCCTCTTCCTGTGCTTTAAAGGCGATTCCAACGTACCTCTTGAAATCTGTTTCCTGCTATTCTGCCTCACTTTCAAGTCCGCCTCGTTGCCTTCCCTCAACAGATTTTTGGACGATAGTTGTCCTTTATTACTCGGCCAGTTTGTGAATTGCTGTGCCCCTGAGCTCCATTTTTAAACTCGTTTTTTGTGAGCTGACCGCAAGTCCAAATTTTGGTTCAGGACCTATACTGGTTCCCGGTGGGTGGCTGAGAATTTGGTTAATTCTTCTTCCTGCCGGGAAATTACAGTGATATGTGCCCCTCCAAATGCCTAACAGCTACTCTCTCATTGGTTCTCCCTCTTCCCTTTCATCCTCTGGCAAATTGGCAACCTGTGCGAACCAAGAGGTTAAAGGGGCTGTCTCTCCAAGTTGGGAGGTTGATAGTAAAGCAGACGGAAAGTCAAACCGGAGCACCAGGAGAGGGACTATTCGTTGAGTTTTAGAAACCTTTCGTATTCACAGTGTGTCCGTTCTCTAGGTTTCCCGCACATGTTATAGCTGTAGTAATATTCCCTTCAACCTGGAGAGTTCGGACCCATGGAATGGGTGCCATGCATTATTGCTTTAAAGGGTCTGCATTTGCTCACCCAATCTCACCAATCGTCTCAGTCCCAAGTGTCCCTCCTTATGCCACATCCAGCTGTCGTTGTAGATAGGGTCATTCCAGCTTTCATCAGACACCCCGAAGGAATTGTAAAGAATTTCCCAGTTTTTTGTTTTGTTTTTGAAATTCCTTTTTATAGTGGGTTTGAGCTGATTCTCGCTGCCATGTTTATGCCAGTCTAGACACACTTGATTCCCTTATGGAGACATATCAATACATAGGTTTTAAGATTCTTACTAGTCAGATATTTTCCTCTGCGGGAAATATGGGGTTTTGAGTCCCTTTCACTGAGGACGGTGTAGGTCTTGTCTATTCCATAGTTGGTTTTTGGAACGGTACCTGTGCTTATATCAAACTCTGGTTTTATGCATCACCCCACCTCTCCTTCCCCCTTAAGCAGGTATAAGAGTGTTTTCTAAATGTGAGACACTGTTCTCTTTCTAACTCAGTTCAAGTGTAGCCATGTTTACAGGATCTTCATAAGTGATATCTTATGATAAGTTTCTTTTTCTCTGTGACTTATTTCACTTAGAATCATCGTACCTGAATCCACCCATTTTGCTTCTACTGGTCTTATGACATTGATTTCATGGCTGAGGGATGTTCCATCGTACGTAAGTACCACAATTTTTTGAACCATGTTTATATTTTCTGGGATACTTAAGGTGTATCCAAGTTGAGGTCCTTGTATGCAGTGCAGCCCTAAATTTTGGGGTGGCTCTGTCTTATTGATTTTCAGTTTTCCCAAGGTATATTCCCTAGACTGGTAGTGCCCTTGGCTCTGTAGCTCTGTTCTTTACTTGTTGTAGGGAACAGAATGCACTCCTCCAGAGAGGCAGTTGGCAATTTACATCCCGCCCATCAGCATAACAAGGCTCCCTGTTCTCCAGGGCCTGTCTTGCCTTTCTTGTTCTTACACATTTTGTGGATGTCCCTTTTGACCGGTGGGAAGTGATACTTCTTTGTAGTGCAGATTTGCATTGCCCGCTTGCTTGCTTGGCCAAAAAGGGCGTATGCGTTTTCTCCTGAATATATTCAGGAGAAAACGCATACGCCCTTTTTGGCCAAGTGCATCATTGTCGAAGTTGTGCCCCTCTTCCTGTGCTTTAAAGGCGATTCCAACGTACCTCTTGAAATCTGTTTCCTGCTATTCTGCCTCGCTTTCAAGTCTGCCTCGTTGCCTTCCCTCAACAGATTTTTGGACGATAGTTGTCCTTTATTACTCGGCCAGTTTGTGAATTGCTGTGTCCCTGAGCTCCATTTTTCAACTCGTTTTTGGAGAGCTGACCGCAAGTCCAAAATTTTGGTTCAGGACCTATACTGGTTCCCGGTGGGTGGCTGAGAATTTGGTTAATTCTTCTTCCTGCCGGGAAATTACAGTGATATGTGCCCATCCAAATGCCTAACAGCTACTCTCTCATTGGTTCTCCCTCTTCCCTTTCATCCTCTGCCAAATTGGCAACCTGTGCGAACCAAGAGGTTAAAGGGGCTGTCTCTCCAAGTTGGGAGGTTGATAGTAAAGCAGCCGGAAAGTCAAACCGGAGCACCAGGAGAGGGACTATTCGTTGAGTTTTAGAAACCTTTCGTATTCACAGTGTGTCCGTTCTCTAGGTTTCCCGCACATGTTATAGCTGTAGTAATATTCCCTTCAACCTGGAGAGTTCGGACCCATGGAATGGGTGCCATGCATTATTGCTTTAAAGGGTCTGCATTTGCTCACCCAATCTCACCAATCGTCTCAGTCCCAAGTGTCCCTCCTTATGCCACACCCAGCTGTCGTTGTAGATAGGGTCATTCCAGCTTTCATCAGACACCCCGAAGGAATTGTAAAGAATTTCCCAGTTTTTTGTTTTGTTTTTGAAATTCCTTTTTATAGTGGGTTTGAGCTGATTCTCGCTGCCATGTTTATGCCAGTCTAGACACACTTGATTCCCTTACGGAGACATATCAATACATAGGTTTTAAGATTCTTACTAGTCAGATATTTTCCTCTGCGGGAAATATGGGGTTTTGAGTCCCTTTCACTGAGGACAGTGTAGGCCTTGTCTATTCCATAGTTGGTTTTTGGAACGGTACCTGTGCTTATATCAAACTCTGGTTTTATGCATCACCCCACCTCTCCTTCCCCCTTAAGCAGGTATAAGAGTGTTTTCCAAATGTGAGACACTGTTCTCTTTCCTAACTCAGTTCAAGTGTAGCCATGTTTACAGGATCTTCATAAGTGATATCTTATGATAAGTTTCTTTTTCTCTGTGACTTATTTCACTTAGAATCATCGTACCTGAATCCACCCATTTTGCTGCTACTGGTCTTATGACATTGATTTCATGGCTGAGGGATATTCCATCGTACGTAAGTACCACAATTTTTTGAACCATGTTTATATTTTCTGGGATACTTAAGGTGTATCCAAGTTGAGGTCCTTGTATGCAGTGCAGCCCTAAATTTTGGGGTGGCTCTGTCTTATTGATTTTCAGTTTTCCCAAGGTATATTCCCTAGACTGGTAGTGCCCTTGGCTCTGTAGCTCTGTTCTTTACTTGTTTTAGGGAACAGAATGCACTCCTCCAGAGAGGCAGTTGGCAATTTACATCCCGCCCATCAGCATAACAAGGCTCCCTGTTCTCCAGGGCCTGTCTTGCCTTTCTTGTTCTTACACATTTTGTGGATGTCCCTTTTGACCGGTGGGAAGTGATACTTCTTTGTAGTGCAGATTTGCATTGCCCGCTTGCTTGCTTGGCCAAAAAGGGCGTATGTGTTTTCTCCTGAATATATTCAGGAGAAAACGCATACGCCCTTTTTGGCCAAGTGCGTCATTGTCGAAGTTGTGCCCCTCTTCCTGTGCTTTAAAGGCGATTCCAACGTACCTCTTGAAATCTGTTTCCTGCTATTCTGCCTCACTTTCAAGTCCGCCTCGTTGCCTTCCCTCAACAGATTTTTGGACGATAGTTGTCCTTTATTACTCGGCCAGTTTGTGAATTGCTGTGCCCCTGAGCTCCATTTTTAAACTCGTTTTTTGTGAGCTGACCGCAAGTCCAAATTTTGGATCAGGACCTATACTGGTTCCCGGTGGGTGGCTGAGAATTTGGTTAATTCTTCTTCCTGCCGGGAAATTACAGTGATATGTGCCCATCCAAATGCCTAACAGCTACTCTCTCATTGGTTCTCCCTCTTCCCTTTCATCCTCTGCCAAATTGGCAACCTGTGCGAACCAAGAGGTTAAAGGGGCTGTCTCTCCAAGTTGGGAGGTTGATAGTAAAGCAGACGGAAAGTCAAACCGGAGCACCAGGAGAGGGACTATTCGTTGAGTTTTAGAAACCTTTCGTATTCACAGTGTGTCCGTTCTCTAGGTTTCCCGCACATGTTATAGCTGTAGTAATATTCCCTTCAACCTGGAGAGTTCGGACCCATGGAATGGGTGCCATGCATTATTGCTTTAAAGGGTCTGCATTTGCTCACCCAATCTCACCAATCGTCTCAGTCCCAAGTGTCCCTCCTTATGCCACATCCAGCTGTCGTTGTAGATAGGGTCATTCCAGCTTTCATCAGACACCCCGAAGGAATTGTAAAGAATTTCCCAGTTTTTTTGTTTTGTTTTTGAAATTCCTTTTTATAGTGGGTTTGAGCTGATTCTCGCTGCCATGTTTATGCCAGTCTAGACACACTTGATTCCCTTATGGAGACATATCAATACATAGGTTTTAAGATTCTTACTAGTCAGATATTTTCCTCTGCGGGAAATATGGGGTTTTGAGTCCCTTTCACTGAGGACGGTGTAGGTCTTGTCTATTCCATAGTTGGTTTTTGGAACGGTACCTGTGCTTATATCAAACTCTGGTTTTATGCATCACCCCACCTCTCCTTCCCCCTTAAGCAGGTATAAGAGTGTTTTCTAAATGTGAGACACTGTTCTCTTTCTAACTCAGTTCAAGTGTAGCCATGTTTACAGGATCTTCATAAGTGATATCTTATGATAAGTTTCTTTTTCTCTGTGACTTATTTCACTTAGAATCATCGTACCTGAATCCACCCATTTTGCTTCTACTGGTCTTATGACATTGATTTCATGGCTGAGGGATGTTCCATCGTACGTAAGTACCACAATTTTTTGAACCATGTTTATATTTTCTGGGATACTTAAGGTGTATCCAAGTTGAGGTCCTTGTATGCAGTGCAGCCCTAAATTTTGGGGTGGCTGTGTCTTTTTGATTTTCAGTTTTCCCAAGGTATATTCCCTAGACTGGTAGTGCCCTTGGCTCTGTAGCTCTGTTCTTTACTTGTTGTAGGGAACAGAATGCACTCCTCCAGAGAGGCAGTTGGCAATTTACATCCCGCCCATCAGCATAACAAGGCTCCCTGTTCTCCAGGGCCTGTCTTGCCTTTCTTGTTCTTACACATTTTGTGGATGTCCCTTTTGACCGGTGGGAAGTGATACTTCTTTGTAGTGCAGATTTGCATTGCCCGCTTGCTTGCTTGGCCAAAAAGGGCGTATGCGTTTTCTCCTGAATATATTCAGGAGAAAACGCATACGCCCTTTTTGGCCAAGTGCATCATTGTCGAAGTTGTGCCCCTCTTCCTGTGCTTTAAAGGCGATTCCAACGTACCTCTTGAAATCTGTTTCCTGCTATTCTGCCTCGCTTTCAAGTCCGCCTCGTTGCCTTCCCTCAACAGATTTTTGGACGATAGTTGTCCTTTATTACTCGGCCAGTTTGTGAATTGCTGTGTCCCTGAGCTCCATTTTTCAACTCGTTTTTGGAGAGCTGACCGCAAGTCCAAAATTTTGGTTCAGGACCTATACTGGTTCCCGGTGGGTGGCTGAGAATTTGGTTAATTCTTCTTCCTGCCGGGAAATTACAGTGATATGTGCCCATCCAAATGCCTAACAGCTACTCTCTCATTGGTTCTCCCTCTTCCCTTTCATCCTCTGCCAAATTGGCAACCTGTGCGAACCAAGAGGTTAAAGGGGCTGTCTCTCCAAGTTGGGAGGTTGATAGTAAAGCAGCCGGAAAGTCAAACCGGAGCATCAGGAGAGGGACTATTCGTTGAGTTTTAGAAACCTTTCGTATTCACAGTGTGTCCGTTCTCTAGGTTTCCCGCACATGTTATAGCTGTAGTAATATTCCCTTCAACCTGGAGAGTTCGGACCCATGGAATGGGTGCCATGCATTATTGCTTTAAAGGGTCTGCATTTGCTCACCCAATCTCACCAATCGTCTCAGTCCCAAGTGTCCCTCCTTATGCCACATCCAGCTGTCGTTGTAGATAGGGTCATTCCAGCTTTCATCAGACACCCCGAAGGAATTGTAAAGAATTTCCCAGTTTTTTGTTTTGTTTTTGAAATTCCTTTTTATAGTGGGTTTGAGCTGATTCTCGCTGCCATGTTTATGCCAGTCTAGACACACTTGATTCCCTTACGGAGACATATCAATACATAGGTTTTAAGATTCTTACTAGTCAGATATTTTCCTCTGCGGGAAATATGGGGTTTTGAGTCCCTTTCACTGAGGACGGTGTAGGTCTTGTCTATTCCATAGTTGGTTTTTGGAACGGTACCTGTGCTTATATCAAACTCTGGTTTTATGCATCACCCCACCTCTCCTTCCCCCTTAAGCAGGTATAAGAGTGTTTTCTAAATGTGAGACACTGTTCTCTTTCCTAACTCAGTTCAAGTGTAGCCATGTTTACAGGATCTTCATAAGTGATATCTTATGATAAGTTTCTTTTTCTCTGTGACTTATTTCACTTAGAATCATCGTACCTGAATCCACCCATTTTGCTGCTACTGGTCTTATGACATTGATTTCATGGCTGAGGGATATTCCATCGTACGTAAGTACCACAATTTTTTGAACCATGTTTATATTTTCTGGGATACTTAAGGTGTATCCAAGTTGAGGTCCTTGTATGCAGTGCAGCCCTAAATTTTGGGGTGGCTCTGTCTTATTGATTTTCAGTTTTCCCAAGGTATATTCCCTAGACTGGTAGTGCCCTTGGCTCTGTAGCTCTGTTCTTTACTTGTTTTAGGGAACAGAATGCACTCCTCCAGAGAGGCAGTTGGCAATTTACATCCCGCCCATCAGCATAACAAGGCTCCCTGTTCTCCAGGGCCTGTCTTGCCTTTCTTGTTCTTACACATTTTGTGGATGTCCCTTTTGACCGGTGGGAAGTGATACTTCTTTGTAGTGCAGATTTGCATTGCCCGCTTGCTTGCTTGGCCAAAAAGGGCGTATGTGTTTTCTCCTGAATATATTCAGGAGAAAACGCATACGCCCTTTTTGGCCAAGTGCGTCATTGTCGAAGTTGTGCCCCTCTTCCTGTGCTTTAAAGGCGATTCCAACGTACCTCTTGAAATCTGTTTCCTGCTATTCTGCCTCACTTTCAAGTCCGCCTCGTTGCCTTCCCTCAACAGATTTTTGGACGATAGTTGTCCTTTATTACTCGGCCAGTTTGTGAATTGCTGTGCCCCTGAGCTCCATTTTTAAACTCGTTTTTTGTGAGCTGACCGCAAGTCCAAATTTTGGTTCAGGACCTATACTGGTTCCCGGTGGGTGGCTGAGAATTTGGTTAATTCTTCTTCCTGCCGGGAAATTACAGTGATATGTGCCCATCCAAATGCCTAACAGCTACTCTCTCATTGGTTCTCCCTCTTCCCTTTCATCCTCTGGCAAATTGGCAACCTGTGCGAACCAAGAGGTTAAAGGGGCTGTCTCTCCAAGTTGGGAGGTTTATAGTAAAGCAGACGGAAAGTCAAACCGGAGCACCAGGAGAGGGACTATTCGTTGAGTTTTAGAAACCTTTCGTATTCACAGTGTGTCCGTTCTCTAGGTTTCCCGCACATGTTATAGCTGTAGTAATATTCCCTTCAACCTGGAGAGTTCGGACCCATGGAATGGGTGCCATGCATTATTGCTTTAAAGGGTCTGCATTTGCTCACCCAATCTCACCAATCGTCTCAGTCCCAAGTGTCCCTCCTTATGCCACATCCAGCTGTCGTTGTAGATAGGGTCATTCCAGCTTTCATCAGACACCCCGAAGGAATTGTAAATAATTTCCCAGTTTTTTTGTTTTGTTTTTGAAATTCCTTTTTATAGTGGGTTTGAGCTGATTCTCGCTGCCATGTTTATGCCAGTCTAGACACACTTGATTCCCTTATGGAGACATATCAATACATAGGTTTTAAGATTCTTACTAGTCAGATATTTTCCTCTGCGGGAAATATGGGGTTTTGAGTCCCTTTCACTGAGGACGGTGTAGGTCTTGTCTATTCCATAGTTGGTTTTTGGAACGGTACCTGTGCTTATATCAAACTCTGGTTTTATGCATCACCCCACCTCTCCTTCCCCCTTAAGCAGGTATAAGAGTGTTTTCTAAATGTGAGACACTGTTCTCTTTCTAACTCAGTTCAAGTGTAGCCATGTTTACAGGATCTTCATAAGTGATATCTTATGATAAGTTTCTTTTTCTCTGTGACTTATTTCACTTAGAATCATCGTACCTGAATCCACCCATTTTGCTTCTACTGGTCTTATGACATTGATTTCATGGCTGAGGGATGTTCCATCGTACGTAAGTACCACAATTTTTTGAACCATGTTTATATTTTCTGGGATACTTAAGGTGTATCCAAGTTGAGGTCCTTGTATGCAGTGCAGCCCTAAATTTTGGGGTGGCTCTGTCTTATTGATTTTCAGTTTTCCCAAGGTATATTCCCTAGACTGGTAGTGCCC
The DNA here is from genome assembly GCF_949752795.1 of Hyperoodon ampullatus. Classification (NCBI taxonomy): domain Eukaryota; kingdom Metazoa; phylum Chordata; class Mammalia; order Artiodactyla; family Ziphiidae; genus Hyperoodon; species Hyperoodon ampullatus. The sequence continues at coordinate 369,998 of NW_027640901.1, read as the reverse complement.
TTGGCTCTGTAGCTCTGTTCTTTACTTGTTTTAGGGAACAGAATGCACTCCTCCAGAGAGGCAGTTGGCAATTTACATCCCGCCCATCAGCATAACAAGGCTCCCTGTTCTCCAGGGCCTGTCTTGGCTTTCTTGTTCTTACACATTTTGTGGATGTCCCTTTTGACCGGTGGGAAGTGATACTTCTTTGTAGTGCAGATTTGCATTGCCCGCTTGCTTGCTTGGCCAAAAAGGGCGTATGCGTTTTCTCCTGAATATATTCAGGAGAAAACGCATACGCCCTTTTTGGCCAAGTGCATCATTGTCGAAGTTGTGCCCCTCTTCCTGTGCTTTAAAGGCGATTCCAACGTACCTCTTGAAATCTGTTTCCTGCTATTCTGCCTCGCTTTCAAGTCCGCCTCGTTGCCTTCCCTCAACAGATTTTTGGACGATAGTTGTCCTTTATTACTCGGCCAGTTTGTGAATTGCTGTGTCCCTGAGCTCCATTTTTCAACTCGTTTTTGGAGAGCTGACCGCAAGTCCAAAATTTTGGTTCAGGACCTATACTGGTTCCCGGTGGGTGGCTGAGAATTTGGTTAATTCTTCTTCCTGCCGGGAAATTACAGTGATATGTGCCCATCCAAATGCCTAACAGCTACTCTCTCATTGGTTCTCCCTCTTCCCTTTCATCCTCTGCCAAATTGGCAACCTGTGCGAACCAAGAGGTTAAAGGGGCTGTCTCTCCAAGTTGGGAGGTTGATAGTAAAGCAGCCGGAAAGTCAAACCGGAGCACCAGGAGAGGGACTATTCGTTGAGTTTTAGAAACCTTTCGTATTCACAGTGTGTCCGTTCTCTAGGTTTCCCGCACATGTTATAGCTGTAGTAATATTCCCTTCAACCTGGAGAGTGCGGACCCATGGAATGGGTGCCATGCATTATTGCTTTAAAGGGTCTGCATTTGCTCACCCAATCTCACCAATCGTCTCAGTCCCAAGTGTCCCTCCTTATGCCACATCCAGCTGTCGTTGTAGATAGGGTCATTCCAGCTTTCATCAGACACCCCGAAGGAATTGTAAAGAATTTCCCAGTTTTTTGTTTTGTTTTTGAAATTCCTTTTTATAGTGGGTTTGAGCTGATTCTCGCTGCCATGTTTATGCCAGTCTAGACACACTTGATTCCCTTACGGAGACATATCAATACATAGGTTTTAAGATTCTTACTAGTCAGATATTTTCCTCTGCGGGAAATATGGGGTTTTGAGTCCCTTTCACTGAGGACGGTGTAGGTCTTGTCTATTCCATAGTTGGTTTTTGGAACGGTACCTGTGCTTATATCAAACTCTGGTTTTATGCATCACCCCACCTCTCCTTCCCCCTTAAGCAGGTATAAGAGTGTTTTCTAAATGTGAGACACTGTTCTCTTTCCTAACTCAGTTCAAGTGTAGCCATGTTTACAGGATCTTCATAAGTGATATCTTATGATAAGTTTCTTTTTCTGTGTGACTTATTTCACTTAGAATCATCGTACCTGAATCCACCCATTTTGCTGCTACTGGTCTTATGACATTGATTTCAGGGCTGAGGGATATTCCATCGTACGTAAGTACCACAATTTTTTGAACCATGTTTATATTTTCTGGGATACTTAAGGTGTATCCAAGTTGAGGTCCTTGTATGCAGTGCAGCCCTAAATTTTGGGGTGGCTCTGTCTTATTGATTTTCAGTTTTCCCAAGGTATATTCCCTAGACTGGTAGTGCCCTTGGCTCTGTAGCTCTGTTCTTTACTTGTTTTAGGGAACAGAATGCACTCCTCCAGAGAGGCAGTTGGCAATTTACATCCCGCCCATCAGCATAACAAGGCTCCCTGTTCTCCAGGGCCTGTCTTGCCTTTCTTGTTCTTACACATTTTGTGGATGTCCCTTTTGACCGGTGGGAAGTGATACTTCTTTGTAGTGCAGATTTGCATTGCCCGCTTGCTTGCTTGGCCAAAAAGGGCGTATGTGTTTTCTCCTGAATATATTCAGGAGAAAACGCATACGCCCTTTTTGGCCAAGTGCGTCATTGTCGAAGTTGTGCCCCTCTTCCTGTGCTTTAAAGGCGATTCCAACGTACCTCTTGAAATCTGTTTCCTGCTATTCTGCCTCACTTTCAAGTCCGCCTCGTTGCCTTCCCTCAACAGATTTTTGGACGATAGTTGTCCTTTATTACTCGGCCAGTTTGTGAATTGCTGTGTCCCTGAGCTCCATTTTTCAACTCGTTTTTGGAGAGCTGACCGCAAGTCCAAAATTTTGGTTCAGGACCTATACTGGTTCCCGGTGGGTGGCTGAGAATTTGGTTAATTCTTCTTCCTGCCGGGAAATTACAGTGATATGTGCCCATCCAAATGCCTAACAGCTACTCTCTCATTGGTTCTCCCTCTTCCCTTTCATCCTCTGCCAAATTGGCAACCTGTGCGAACCAAGAGGTTAAAGGGGCTGTCTCTCCAAGTTGGGAGGTTGATAGTAAAGCAGACGGAAAGTCAAACCGGAGCACCAGGAGAGGGACTATTCGTTGAGTTTTAGAAACCTTTCGTATTCACAGTGTGTCCGTTCTCTAGGTTTCCCGCACATGTTATAGCTGTAGTAATATTCCCTTCAACCTGGAGAGTTCGGACCCATGGAATGGGTGCCATGCATTATTGCTTTAAAGGGTCTGCATTTGCTCACCCAATCTCACCAATCGTCTCAGTCCCAAGTGTCCCTCCTTATGCCACATCCAGCTGTCGTTGTAGATAGGGTCATTCCAGCTTTCATCAGACACCCCGAAGGAATTGCAAAGAATTTCCCAGTTTTTTGTTTTGTTTTTGAAATTCCTTTTTATAGTGGGTTTGAGCTGATTCTCGCTGCCATGTTTATGCCAGTCTAGACACACTTGATTCCCTTACGGAGACATATCAATACATAGGTTTTAAGATTCTTACTAGTCAGATATTTTCCTCTGCGGGAAATATGGGGTTTTGAGTCCCTTTCACTGAGGACGGTGTAGGTCTTGTCTATTCCATAGTTGGTTTTTGGAACGGTACCTGTGCTTATATCAAACTCTGGTTTTATGCATCACCCCACCTCTCCTTCCCCCTTAAGCAGGTATAAGAGTGTTTTCTAAATGTGAGACACTGTTCTCTTTCCTAACTCAGTTCAAGTGTAGCCATGTTTACAGGATCTTCATAAGTGATATCTTATGATAAGTTTCTTTTTCTGTGTGACTTATTTCACTTAGAATCATCGTACCTGAATCCACCCATTTTGCTGCTACTGGTCTTATGACATTGATTTCATGGCTGAGGGATATTCCGTCGTACGTAAGTACCACAATTTTTTGAACCATGTTTATATTTTCTGGGATACTTAAGGTGTATCCAAGTTGAGGTCCTTGTATGCAGTGCAGCCCTAAATTTTGGGGTGGCTCTGTCTTATTGATTTTCAGTTTTCCCAAGGTATATTCCCTAGACTGGTAGTGCCCTTGGCTCTGTAGCTCTGTTCTTTACTTGTTGTAGGGAACAGAATGCACTCCTCCAGAGAGGCAGTTGGCAATTTACATCCCGCCCATCAGCATAACAAGGCTCCCTGTTCTCCAGGGCCTGTCTTCCCTTTCTGGTTTTTACACATTTTGTGGATGTCCCTTTTGACCGGTGGGAAGTGATACTTCTTTGTAGTGCAGATTTGCATTGCCCGCTTGCTTGCTTGGCCAAAAAGGGCGTATGCGTTTTCTCCTGAATATATTCAGGAGAAAACGCATACGCCCTTTTTGGCCAAGTGCATCATTGTCGAAGTTGTGCCCCTCTTCCTGTGCTTTAAAGGCGATTCCAACGTACCTCTTGAAATCTGTTTCCTGCTATTCTGCCTCGCTTTCAAGTCCGCCTCGTTGCCTTCCCTCAACAGATTTTTGGACGATAGTTGTCCTTTATTACTCGGCCAGTTTGTGAATTGCTGTGTCCCTGAGCTCCATTTTTCAACTCGTTTTTGGAGAGCTGACCGCAAGTCCAAAATTTTGGTTCAGGACCTATACTGGTTCCCGGTGGGTGGCTGAGAATTTGGTTAATTCTTCTTCCTGCCGGGAAATTACAGTGATATGTGCCCGTCCAAATGCCTAACAGCTACTCTCTCATTGGTTCTCCCTCTTCCCTTTCATCCTCTGCCAAATTGGCAACCTGTGCGAACCAAGAGGTTAAAGGGGCTGTCTCTCCAAGTTGGGAGGTTGATAGTAAAGCAGCCGGAAAGTCAAACCGGAGCACCAGGAGAGGGACTATTCGTTGAGTTTTAGAAACCTTTCGTATTCACAGTGTGTCCGTTCTCTAGGTTTCCCGCACATGTTATAGCTGTAGTAATATTCCCTTCAACCTGGAGAGTTCGGACCCATGGAATGGGTGCCATGCATTATTGCTTTAAAGGGTCTGCATTTGCTCACCCAATCTCACCAATCGTCTCAGTCCCAAGTGTCCCTCCTTATGCCACATCCAGCTGTCGTTGTAGATAGGGTCATTCCAGCTTTCATCAGACACCCCGAAGGAATTGTAAAGAATTTCCCAGTTTTTTGTTTTGTTTTTGAAATTCCTTTTTATAGTGGGTTTGAGCTGATTCTCGCTGCCATGTTTATGCCAGTCTAGACACACTTGATTCCCTTACGGAGACATATCAATACATAGGTTTTAAGATTCTTACTAGTCAGATATTTTCCTCTGCGGGAAATATGGGGTTTTGAGTCCCTTTCACTGAGGACGGTGTAGGTCTTGTCTATTCCATAGTTGGTTTTTGGAACGGTACCTGTGCTTATATCAAACTCTGGTTTTATGCATCACCCCACCTCTCCTTCCCCCTTAAGCAGGTATAAGAGTGTTTTCTAAATGTGAGACACTGTTCTCTTTCCTAACTCAGTTCAAGTGTAGCCATGTTTACAGGATCTTCATAAGTGATATCTTATGATAAGTTTCTTTTTCTGTGTGACTTATTTCACTTAGAATCATCGTACCTGAATCCACCCATTTTGCTGCTACTGGTCTTATGACATTGATTTCATGGCTGAGGGATATTCCGTCGTACGTAAGTACCACAATTTTTTGAACCATGTTTATATTTTCTGGGATACTTAAGGTGTATCCAAGTTGAGGTCCTTGTATGCAGTGCAGCCCTAAATTTTGGGGTGGCTCTGTCTTATTGATTTTCAGTTTTCCCAAGGTATATTCCCTAGACTGGTAGTGCCCTTGGCTCTGTAGCTCTGTTCTTTACTTGTTGTAGGGAACAGAATGCACTCCTCCAGAGAGGCAGTTGGCAATTTACATCCCGCCCATCAGCATAACAAGGCTCCCTGTTCTCCAGGGCCTGTCTTGCCTTTCTTGTTCTTACACATTTTGTGGATGTCCCTTTTGACCGGTGGGAAGTGATACTTCTTTGTAGTGCAGATTTGCATTGCCCGCTTGCTTGCTTGGCCAAAAAGGGCGTATGCGTTTTCTCCTGAATATATTCAGGAGAAAACGCATACGCCCTTTTTGGCCAAGTGCATCATTGTCGAAGTTGTGCCCCTCTTCCTGTGCTTTAAAGGCGATTCCAACGTACCTCTTGAAATCTGTTTCCTGCTATTCTGCCTCGCTTTCAAGTCCGCCTCGTTGCCTTCCCTCAACAGATTTTTGGACGATAGTTGTCCTTTATTACTCGGCCAGTTTGTGAATTGCTGTGCCCCTGAGCTCCATTTTTCAACTCGTTTTTGGTGAGCTGACCGCAAGTCCAAAATTTTGGTTCAGGACCTATACTGGTTCCCGGTGGGTGGCTGAGAATTTGGTTAATTCTTCTTCCTGCCGGGAAATTACAGTGATATGTGCCCGTCCAAATGCCTAACAGCTACTCTCTCATTGGTTCTCCCTCTTCCCTTTCATCCTCTGCCAAATTGGCAACCTGTGCGAACGAAGAGGTTAAAGGGGCTGTCTCTCCAAGTTGGGAGGTTGATAGTAAAGCAGACGGAAAGTCAAACCGGAGTACCAGGAGAGGGACTATTCGTTGAGTTTTAGAAACCTTTCGTATTCACAGTGTGTCCGTTCTCTAGGTTTCCCGCACATGTTATAGCTGTAGTAATATTCCCTTCAACCTGGAGAGTTCGGACCCATGGAATGGGTGCCATGCATTATTGCTTTAAAGGGTCTGCATTTGCTCACCCAATCTCACCAATCGTCTCAGTCCCAAGTGTCCCTCCTTATGCCACATCCAGCTGTCGTTGTAGATAGGGTCATTCCAGCTTTCATCAGAGACCCTGAAGGAATTGTAAAGAATTTCCCAGGTTTTTTGTTTTGTTTTTGAAATTCCTTTTTATAGTGGGTTTGAGCTGATTCTCGCTGCCATGTTTATGCCAGTCTAGACACACTTGATTCCCTTACGGAGACATATCAATACATAGGTTTTAAGATTCTTACTAGTCAGATATTTTCCTCTGCGGGAAATATGGGGTTTTGAATCCCTTTCACTGAGGAAGGTGTAGGTCTTGTCTATTCCATAGTTGGTTTTTGGAACGGTACCTGTGCTTATATCAAACTCTGGTTTTATGCATCACCCCACCTCTCCTTCCCCCTTAAGCAGGTATAAGAGTGTTTTCTAAATGTGAGACACTGTTCTCTTTCCTAACTCAGTTCAAGTGTAGCCATGTTTACAGGATCTTCATAAGTGATATCTTATGATAAGTTTCTTTTTCTGTGTGACTTATTTCACTTAGAATCATCGTACCTGAATCCACCCATTTTGCTGCTACTGGTCTTATGACATTGATTTCATGGCTGAGGGATATTCCATCGTACGTAAGTACCACAATTTTTTGAACCATGTTTATATTTTCTGGGATACTTAAGGTGTATCCAAGTTGAGGTCCTTGTATGCAGTGCAGCCCTAAATTTTGGGGTGGCTCTGTCTTATTGATTTTCAGTTTTCCCAAGGTATATTCCCTAGACTGGTAGTGCCCTTGGCTCTGTAGCTCTGTTCTTTACTTGTTTTAGGGAACAGAATGCACTCCTCCAGAGAGGCAGTTGGCAATTTACATCCCGCCCATCAGCATAACAAGGCTCCCTGTTCTCCAGGGCCTGTCTTGGCTTTCTTGTTCTTACACATTTTGTGGATGTCCCTTTTGACCGGTGGGAAGTGATACTTCTTTGTAGTGCAGATTTGCATTGCCCGCTTGCTTGCTTGGCCAAAAAGGGCGTATGCGTTTTCTCCTGAATATATTCAGGAGAAAACGCATACGCCCTTTTAGGCCAGGTGCATCATTGTCGAAGTTGTGCCCCTCTTCCTGTGCTTTAAAGGCGATTCCAACGTACCTCTTGAAATCTGTTTCCTGCTATTCTGCCTCGCTTTCAAGTCCGCCTCGTTGCCTTCCGTCAACAGATTTTTGGACGATAGTTGTCCTTTATTACTCGGCCAGTTTGTGAATTGCTGTGTCCCTGAGCTCCATTTTTCAACTCGTTTTTGGAGAGCTGACCGCAAGTCCAAAATTTTGGTTCAGGACCTATACTGGTTCCCGGTGGGTGGCTGAGAATTTGGTTAATTCTTCTTCCTGCCGGGAAATTACAGTGATATGTGCCCATCCAAATGCCTAACAGCTACTCTCTCATTGGTTCTCCCTCTTCCCTTTCATCCTCTGCCAAATTGGCAACCTGTGCGAACCAAGAGGTTAAAGGGGCTGTCTCTCCAAGTTGGGAGGTTGATAGTAAAGCAGCCGGAAAGTCAAACCGGAGCACCAGGAGAGGGACTATTCGTTGAGTTTTAGAAACCTTTCGTATTCACAGTGTGTCCGTTCTCTAGGTTTCCCGCACATGTTATAGCTGTAGTAATATTCCCTTCAACCTGGAGAGTTCGGACCCATGGAATGGGTGCCATGCATTATTGCTTTAAAGGGTCTGCATTTGCTCACCCAATCTCACCAATCGTCTCAGTCCCAAGTGTCCCTCCTTATGCCACATCCAGCTGTCGTTGTAGATAGGGTCATTCCAGCTTTCATCAGACACCCCGAAGGAATTGTAAAGAATTTCCCAGTTTTTTGTTTTGTTTTTGAAATTCCTTTTTATAGTGGGTTTGAGCTGATTCTCGCTGCCATGTTTATGCCAGTCTAGACACACTTGATTCCCTTACGGAGACATATCAATACATAGGTTTTAAGATTCTTACTAGTCAGATATTTTCCTCTGCGGGAAATATGGGGTTTTGAGTCCCTTTCACTGAGGACGGTGTAGGTCTTGTCTATTCCATAGTTGGTTTTTGGAACGGTACCTGTGCTTATATCAAACTCTGGTTTTATGCATCACCCCACCTCTCCTTCCCCCTTAAGCAGGTATAAGAGTGTTTTCTAAATGTGAGACACTGTTCTCTTTCCTAACTCAGTTCAAGTGTAGCCATGTTTACAGGATCTTCATAAGTGATATCTTATGATAAGTTTCTTTTTCTGTGTGACTTATTTCACTTAGAATCATCGTACCTGAATCCACCCATTTTGCTGCTACTGGTCTTATGACATTGATTTCATGGCTGAGGGATATTCCGTCGTACGTAAGTACCACAATTTTTTGAACCATGTTTATATTTTCTGGGATACTTAAGGTGTATCCAAGTTGAGGTCCTTGTATGCAGTGCAGCCCTAAATTTTGGGGTGGCTCTGTCTTATTGATTTTCAGTTTTCCCAAGGTATATTCCCTAGACTGGTAGTGCCCTTGGCTCTGTAGCTCTGTTCTTTACTTGTTGTAGGGAACAGAATGCACTCCTCCAGAGAGGCAGTTGGCAATTTACATCCCGCCCATCAGCATAACAAGGCTCCCTGTTCTCCAGGGCCTGTCTTCCCTTTCTGGTTTTTACACATTTTGTGGATGTCCCTTTTGACAGGTGGGAAGTGATACTTCTTTGTAGTGCAGATTTGCATTGCCCGCTTGCTTGCTTGGCCAAAAAGGGCGTATGCGTTTTCTCCTGAATATATTCAGGAGAAAACGCATACGCCCTTTTTGGCCAAGTGCATCATTGTCGAAGTTGTGCCCCTCTTCCTGTGCTTTAAAGGCGATTCCAACGTACCTCTTGAAATCTGTTTCCTGCTATTCTGCCTCGCTTTCAAGTCCGCCTCGTTGCCTTCCCTCAACAGATTTTTGGACGATAGTTGTCCTTTATTACTCGGCCAGTTTGTGAATTGCTGTGTCCCTGAGCTCCATTTTTCAACTCGTTTTTGGAGAGCTGACCGCAAGTCCAAAATTTTGGTTCAGGACCTATACTGGTTCCCGGTGGGTGGCTGAGAATTTGGTTAATTCTTCTTCCTGCCGGGAAATTACAGTGATATGTGCCCGTCCAAATGCCTAACAGCTACTCTCTCATTGGTTCTCCCTCTTCCCTTTCATCCTCTGCCAAATTGGCAACCTGTGCGAACCAAGAGGTTAAAGGGGCTGTCTCTCCAAGTTGGGAGGTTGATAGTAAAGCAGCCGGAAAGTCAAACCGGAGCACCAGGAGAGGGACTATTCGTTGAGTTTTAGAAACCTTTCGTATTCACAGTGTGTCCGTTCTCTAGGTTTCCCGCACATGTTATAGCTGTAGTAATATTCCCTTCAACCTGGAGAGTTCGGACCCATGGAATGGGTGCCATGCATTATTGCTTTAAAGGGTCTGCATTTGCTCACCCAATCTCACCAATCGTCTCAGTCCCAAGTGTCCCTCCTTATGCCACATCCAGCTGTCGTTGTAGATAGGGTCATTCCAGCTTTCATCAGACACCCCGAAGGAATTGTAAAGAATTTCCCAGTTTTTTGTTTTGTTTTTGAAATTCCTTTTTATAGTGGGTTTGAGCTGATTCTCGCTGCCATGTTTATGCCAGTCTAGACACACTTGATTCCCTTACGGAGACATATCAATACATAGGTTTTAAGATTCTTACTAGTCAGATATTTTCCTCTGCGGGAAATATGGGGTTTTGAGTCCCTTTCACTGAGGACGGTGTAGGTCTTGTCTATTCCATAGTTGGTTTTTGGAACGGTACCTGTGCTTATATCAAACTCTGGTTTTATGCATCACCCCACCTCTCCTTCCCCCTTAAGCAGGTATAAGAGTGTTTTCTAAATGTGAGACACTGTTCTCTTTCCTAACTCAGTTCAAGTGTAGCCATGTTTACAGGATCTTCATAAGTGATATCTTATGATAAGTTTCTTTTTCTGTGTGACTTATTTCACTTAGAATCATCGTACCTGAATCCACCCATTTTGCTGCTACTGGTCTTATGACATTGATTTCATGGCTGAGGGATATTCCGTCGTACGTAAGTACCACAATTTTTTGAACCATGTTTATATTTTCTGGGATACTTAAGGTGTATCCAAGTTGAGGTCCTTGTATGCAGTGCAGCCCTAAATTTTGGGGTGGCTCTGTCTTATTGATTTTCAGTTTTCCCAAGGTATATTCCCTAGACTGGTAGTGCCCTTGGCTCTGTAGCTCTGTTCTTTACTTGTTGTAGGGAACAGAATGCACTCCTCCAGAGAGGCAGTTGGCAATTTACATCCCGCCCATCAGCATAACAAGGCTCCCTGTTCTCCAGGGCCTGTCTTGCCTTTCTTGTTCTTACACATTTTGTGGATGTCCCTTTTGACCGGTGGGAAGTGATACTTCTTTGTAGTGCAGATTTGCATTGCCCGCTTGCTTGCTTGGCCAAAAAGGGCGTATGCGTTTTCTCCTGAATATATTCAGGAGAAAACGCATACGCCCTTTTTGGCCAAGTGCATCATTGTCGAAGTTGTGCCCCTCTTCCTGTGCTTTAAAGGCGATTCCAACGTACCTCTTGAAATCTGTTTCCTGCTATTCTGCCTCGCTTTCAAGTCCGCCTCGTTGCCTTCCCTCAACAGATTTTTGGACGATAGTTGTCCTTTATTACTCGGCCAGTTTGTGAATTGCTGTGCCCCTGAGCTCCATTTTTCAACTCGTTTTTGGTGAGCTGACCGCAAGTCCAAAATTTTGGTTCAGGACCTATACTGGTTCCCGGTGGGTGGCTGAGAATTTGGTTAATTCTTCTTCCTGCCGGGAAATTACAGTGATATGTGCCCGTCCAAATGCCTAACAGCTACTCTCTCATTGGTTCTCCCTCTTCCCTTTCATCCTCTGCCAAATTGGCAACCTGTGCGAACGAAGAGGTTAAAGGGGCTGTCTCTCCAAGTTGGGAGGTTGATAGTAAAGCAGACGGAAAGTCAAACCGGAGCACCAGGAGAGGGACTATTCGTTGAGTTTTAGAAACCTTTCGTATTCACAGTGTGTCCGTTCTCTAGGTTTCCCGCACATGTTATAGCTGTAGTAATATTCCCTTCAACCTGGAGAGTTCGGACCCATGGAATGGGTGCCATGCATTATTGCTTTAAAGGGTCTGCATTTGCTCACCCAATCTCACCAATCGTCTCAGTCCCAAGTGTCCCTCCTTATGCCACATCCAGCTGTCGTTGTAGATAGGGTCATTCCAGCTTTCATCAGAGACCCTGAAGGAATTGTAAAGAATTTCCCAGGTTTTTTGTTTTGTTTTTGAAATTCCTTTTTATAGTGGGTTTGAGCTGATTCTCGCTGCCATGTTTATGCCAGTCTAGACACACTTGATTCCCTTACGGAGACATATCAATACATAGGTTTTAAGATTCTTACTAGTCAGATATTTTCCTCTGTGGGAAATATGGGGTTTTGAATCCCTTTCACTGAGGAAGGTGTAGGTCTTGTCTATTCCATAGTTGGTTTTTGGAACGGTACCTGTGCTTATATCAAACTCTGGTTTTATGCATCACCCCACCTCTCCTTCCCCCTTAAGCAGGTATAAGAGTGTTTTCTAAATGTGAGACACTGTTCTCTTTCCTAACTCAGTTCAAGTGTAGCCATGTTTACAGGATCTTCATAAGTGATATCTTATGATAAGTTTCTTTTTCTGTGTGACTTATTTCACTTAGAATCATCGTACCTGAATCCACCCATTTTGCTGCTACTGGTCTTATGACATTGATTTCATGGCTGAGGGATATTCCATCGTACGTAAGTACCACAATTTTTTGAACCATGTTTATATTTTCTGGGATACTTAAGGTGTATCCAAGTTGAGGTCCTTGTATGCAGTGCAGCCCTAAATTTTGGGGTGGCTCTGTCTTATTGATTTTCAGTTTTCCCAAGGTATATTCCCTAGACTGGTAGTGCCCTTGGCTCTGTAGCTCTGTTCTTTACTTGTTTTAGGGAACAGAATGCACTCCTCCAGAGAGGCAGTTGGCAATTTACATCCCGCCCATCAGCATAACAAGGCTCCCTGTTCTCCAGGGCCTGTCTTGGCTTTCTTGTTCTTACACATTTTGTGGATGTCCCTTTTGACCGGTGGGAAGTGATACTTCTTTGTAGTGCAGATTTGCATTGCCCGCTTGCTTGCTTGGCCAAAAAGGGCGTATGCGTTTTCTCCTGAATATATTCAGGAGAAAACGCATACGCCCTTTTAGGCCAGGTGCATCATTGTCGAAGTTGTGCCCCTCTTCCTGTGCTTTAAAGGCGATTCCAACGTACCTCTTGAAATCTGTTTCCTGCTATTCTGCCTCGCTTTCAAGTCCGCCTCGTTGCCTTCCGTCAACAGATTTTTGGACGATAGTTGTCCTTTATTACTCGGCCAGTTTGTGAATTGCTGTGTCCCTGAGCTCCATTTTTCAACTCGTTTTTGGAGAGCTGACCGCAAGTCCAAAATTTTGGTTCAGGACCTATACTGGTTCCCGGTGGGTGGCTGAGAATTTGGTTAATTCTTCTTCCTGCCGGGAAATTACAGTGATATGTGCCCATCCAAATGCCTAACAGCTACTCTCTCATTGGTTCTCCCTCTTCCCTTTCATCCTCTGCCAAATTGGCAACCTGTGCGAACCAAGAGGTTAAAGGGGCTGTCTCTCCAAGTTGGGAGGTTGATAGTAAAGCAGCCGGAAAGTCAAACCGGAGCACCAGGAGAGGGACTATTCGTTGAGTTTTAGAAACCTTTCATATTCACAGTGTGTCCGTTCTCTAGGTTTCCCGCACATGTTATAGCTGTAGTAATATTCCCTTCAACCTGGAGAGTTCGGACCCATGGAATGGGTGCCATGCATTATTGCTTTAAAGGGTCTGCATTTGCTCACCCAATCTCACCAATCGTCTCAGTCCCAAGTGTCCCTCCTTATGCCACATCCAGCTGTCGTTGTAGATAGGGTCATTCCAGCTTTCATCAGACACCCCGAAGGAATTGTAAAGAATTTCCCAGTTTTTTGTTTTGTTTTTGAAATTCCTTTTTATAGTGGGTTTGAGCTGATTCTCGCTGCCATGTTTATGCCAGTCTAGACACACTTGATTCCCTTACGGAGACATATCAATACATAGGTTTTAAGATTCTTACTAGTCAGATATTTTCCTCTGCGGGAAATATGGGGTTTTGAGTCCCTTTCACTGAGGAAGGTGTAGGTCTTGTCTATTCCATAGTTGGTTTTTGGAACGGTACCTGTGCTTATATCAAACTCTGGTTTTATGCATCACCCCACCTCTCCTTCCCCCTTAAGCAGGTATAAGAGTGTTTTCTAAATGTGAGACACTGTTCTCTTTCCTAACTCAGTTCAAGTGTAGCCATGTTTACAGGATCTTCATAAGTGATATCTTATGATAAGTTTCTTTTTCTGTGTGACTTATTTCACTTAGAATCATCGTACCTGAATCCACCCATTTTGCTGCTACTGGTCTTATGACATTGATTTCATGGCTGAGGTATATTCCATCGTACGTAAGTACCACAATTTTTTGAACCATGTTTATATTTTCTGGGATACTTAAGGTGTATCCAAGTTGAGGTCCTTGTATGCAGTGCAGCCCTAAATTTTGGGGTGTCTCTGTCTTATTGATTTTCAGTTTTCCCAAGGTATATTCCCTAGACTGGTAGTGCCCTTGGCTCTGTAGCTCTGTTCTTTACTTGTTGTAGGGAACAGAATGCACTCCTCCAGAGAGGCAGTTGGCAATTTACATCCCGCCCATCAGCATAACAAGGCTCCCTGTTCTCCAGGGCCTGTCTTGGCTTTCTTGTTCTTACACATTTTGTGGATGTCCCTTTTGACCGGTGGGAAGTGATACTTCTTTGTAGTGCAGATTTGCATTGCCCGCTTGCTTGCTTGGCCAAAAAGGGCGTATGCGTTTTCTCCTGTATATATTCAGGAGAAAACGCATACGCCCTTTTAGGCCAGGTGCATCATTGTCGAAGTTATGCCCCTCTTCCTGTGCTTTAAAGGCGATTCCAACGTACCTCTTGAAATCTGTTTCCTGCTATTCTGCCTCGCTTTCAAGTCCGCCTCGTTGCCTTCCCTCAACAGATTTTTGGACGATAGTTGTCCTTTATTACTCGGCCAGTTTGTGAATTGCTGTGTCCCTGAGCTCCATTTTTCAACTCGTTTTTGGAGAGCTGACCGCAAGTCCAAAATTTTGGTTCAGGACCTATACTGGTTCCCGGTGGGTGGCTGAGAATTTGGTTAATTCTTCTTCCTGCCGGGAAATTACAGTGATATGTGCCCATCCAAATGCCTAACAGCTACTCTCTCATTGGTTCTCCCTCTTCCCTTTCATCCTCTGCCAAATTGGCAACCTGTGCGAACCAAGAGGTTAAAGGGGCTGTCTCTCCAAGTTGGGAGGTTGATAGTAAAGCAGACGGAAAGTCAAACCGGAGCACCAGGAGAGGGACTATTCGTTGAGTTTTAGAAACCTTTCGTATTCACAGTGTGTCCGTTCTCTAGGTTTCCCGCACATGTTATAGCTGTAGTAATATTCCCTTCAACCTGGAGAGTTCGGACCCATGGAATGGGTGCCATGCATTATTGCTTTAAAGGGTCTGCATTTGCTCACCCAATCTCACCAATCGTCTCAGTCCCAAGTGTCCCTCCTTATGCCACATCCAGCTGTCGTTGTAGATAGGGTCATTCCAGCTTTCATCAGACACCCCGAAGGAATTGTAAAGAATTTCCCAGTTTTTTGTTTTGTTTTTGAAATTCCTTTTTATAGTGGGTTTGAGCTGATTCTCGCTGCCATGTTTATGCCAGTCTAGACACACTTGATTCCCTTATGGAGACATATCAGTACATAGGTTTTAAGATTCTTACTAGTCAGATATTTTCCTCTGCGGGAAATATGGGGTTTTGAGTCCCTTTCACTGAGGACGGTGTAGGTCTTGTCTATTCCATAGTTGGTTTTTGGAACGGTACCTGTGCTTATATCAAACTCTGGTTTTATGCATCACCCCACCTCTCCTTCCCCCTTAAGCAGGTATAAGAGTGTTTTCTAAATGTGAGACACTGTTCTCTTTCCTAACTCAGTTCAAGTGTAGCCATGTTTACAGGATCTTCATAAGTGATATCTTATGATAAGTTTCTTTTTCTGTGTGACTTATTTCACTTAGAATCATCGTACCTGAATCCACCCATTTTGCTGCTACTGGTCTTATGACATTGATTTCATGGCTGAGGGATATTCCTTCGTACGTAAGTACCACAATTTTTTGAACCATGTTTATATTTTCTGGGATACTTAAGGTGTATCCAAGTTGAGGTCCTTGTATGCAGTGCAGCCCTAAATTTTGGGGTGGCTCTGTCTTATTGATTTTCAGTTTTCCCAAGGTATATTCCCTAGACTGGTAGTGCCCTTGGCTCTGTAGCTCTGTTCTTTACTTGTTGTAGGGAACAGAATGCACTCCTCCAGAGAGGCAGTTGGCAATTTACATCCCGCCCATCAGCATAACAAGGCTCCCTGTTCTCCAGGGCCTGTCTTGGCTTTCTTGTTCTTACACATTTTGTGGATGTCCCTTTTGACCGGTGGGAAGTGATACTTCTTTGTAGTTCAGATTTGCATTGCCCGCTTGCTTGCTTGGCCAAAAAGGGCGTATGCATTTTCTCCTGAATATATTCAGGAGAAAACGCATACGCCCTTTTTGGCCAGGTGCATCATTGTCGAAGTTGTGCCCCTCTTCCTGTGCTTTAAAGGCTATTCCAACGTACCTCTTGAAATCTGTTTCCTGCTATTCTGCCTCGCTTTCAAGTCCGCCTCGTTGCCTTCCCTCAACAGATTTTTGGACGATAGTTGTCCTTTATTACTCGGCCAGTTTGTGAATTGCTGTGTCCCTGAGCTCCATTTTTCAACTCGTTTTTGGAGAGCTGACCACAAGTCCAAAATTTTGGTTCAGGACCTATACTGGTTCCCGGTGGGTGGCTGAGAATTTGGTTAATTCTTCTTCCTGCCAGGAAATTACAGTGATATGTGCCCATCCAAATGCCTAACAGCTACTCTCTCATTGGTTCTCCCTCTTCCCTTTCATCCTCTGCCAAATTGGCAACCTGTGCGAACCAAGAGGTTAAAGGGGCTGTCTCTCCAAGTTGGGAGGTTGATAGTAAAGCAGCCGGAAAGTCAAACCGGAGCACCAGGAGAGGGACTATTCGTTGAGTTTTAGAAACCTTTCGTATTCACAGTGTGTCCGTTCTCTAGGTTTCCCGCACATGTTATAGCTGTAGTAATATTCCCTTCAACCTGGAGAGTTCGGACCCATGGAATGGGTGCCATGCATTATTGCTTTAAAGGGTCTGCATTTGCTCACCCAATCTCACCAATCGTCTCAGTCCCAAGTGTCCCTCCTTATGCCACATCCAGCTGTCGTTGTAGATAGGGTCATTCCAGCTTTCATCAGACACCCCGAAGGAATTGTAAAGAATTTCCCAGTTTTTTGTTTTGTTTTTGAAATTCCTTTTTATAGTGGGTTTGAGCTGATTCTCGCTGCCATGTTTATGCCAGTCTAGACACACTTGATTCCCTTACGGAGACATATCAGTACATAGGTTTTAAGATTCTTACTAGTCAGATATTTTCCTCTGCGGGAAATATGGGGTTTTGAGTCCCTTTCGCTGAGGACGGTGTAGGTCTTGTCTATTCCATAGTTGGTTTTTGGAACGGTACCTGTGCTTATATCAAACTCTGGTTTTATGCATCACCCCCCCTCTCCTTCCCCCTTAAGCAGGTATAAGAGTGTTTTCTAAATGTGAGACACTGTTCTCTTTCCTAACTCAGTTCAAGTGTAGCCATGTTTACAGGATCTTCATAAGTGATATCTTATGATAAGTTTCTTTTTCTGTGTGACTTATTTCACTTAGAATCATCGTACCTGAATCCACCCATTTTGCTGCTACTGGTCTTATGACATTGATTTCATGGCTGAGGGATATTCCATCGTACGTAAGTACCACAATTTTTTGAACCATGTTTATATTTTCTGGGATACTTAAGGTGTATCCAAGTTGAGGTCCTTGTATGCAGTGCAGCCCTAAATTTTGGGGTGGCTCTGTCTTATTGATTTTCAGTTTTCCCAAGGTATATTCCCTAGACTGGTAGTGCCCTTGGCTCTGTAGCTCTGTTCTTTACTTGTTGTAGGGAACAGAATGCACTCCTCCAGAGAGGCAGTTGGCAATTTACATCCCGCCCATCAGCATAACAAGGCTCCCTGTTCTCCAGGGCCTGTCTTGGCTTTCTTGTTCTTACACATTTTGTGGATGTCCCTTTTGACCGGTGGGAAGTGATACTTCTTTGTAGTGCAGATTTGCATTGCCCGCTTGCTTGCTTGGCCAAAAAGGGCGTATGCGTTTTCTCCTGAATATATTCAGGAGAAAACGCATACGCCCTTTTTGGCCAGGTGCATCATTGTCGAAGTTGTGCCCCTCTTCCTGTGCTTTAAAGGCGATTCCAACGTACCTCTTGAAATCTGTTTCCTGCTATTCTGCCTCGCTTTCAAGTCCGCCTCGTTGCCTTCCCTCAACAGATTTTTGGACGATAGTTGTCCTTTATTACTCGGCCAGTTTGTGAATTGCTGTGTCCCTGAGCTCCATTTTTCAACTCGTTTTTGGAGAGCTGACCGCAAGTCCAAAATTTTGGTTCAGGACCTATACTGGTTCCCGGTGGGTGGCTGAGAATTTGGTTAATTCTTCTTCCTGCCGGGAAATTACAGTGATATGTGCCCATCCAAATGCCTAACAGCTACTCTCTCATTGGTTCTCCCTCTTCCCTTTCATCCTCTGGCAAATTGGCAACCTGTGCGGACCAAGAGGTTAAAGGGGCTGTCTCTCCAAGTTGGGAGGTTGATAGTAAAGCAGCCGGAAAGTCAAACCGGAGCACCAGGAGAGGGACTATTCGTTGAGTTTTAGAAACCTTTCGTATTCACAGTGTGTCCGTTCTCTAGGTTTCCCGCACATGTTATAGCTGTAGTAATATTCCCTTCAACCTGGAGAGTTCGGACCCATGGAATGGGTGCCATGCATTATTGCTTTAAAGGGTCTGCATTTGCTCACCCAATCTCACCAATCGTCTCAGTCCCAAGTGTCCCTCCTTATGCCACATCCAGCTGTCGTTGTAGATAGGGTCATTCCAGCTTTCATCAGACACCCCGAAGGAATTGTAAAGAATTTCCCAGTTTTTTGTTTTGTTTTTGAAATTCCTTTTTATAGTGGGTTTGAGCTGATTCTCGCTGCCATGTTTATGCCAGTCTAGACACACTTGATTCCCTTACGGAGACATATCAGTACATAGGTTTTAAGATTCTTACTAGTCAGATATTTTTCTCTGCGGGAAATATGGGGTTTTGAGTCCCTTTGGCTGAGGACGGTGTAGGTCTTGTCTATTCCATAGTTGGTTTTTGGAACGGTACCTGTGCTTATATCAAACTCTGGTTTTATGCATCACCCCACCTCTCCTTCCCCCTTAAGCAGGTATAAGAGTGTTTTCTAAATGTGAGACACTGTTCTCTTTCCTAACTCAGTTCAAGTGTAGCCATGTTTACAGGATCTTCATAAGTGATATCTTATGATAAGTTTCTTTTTCTGTGTGACTTATTTCACTTAGAATCATCGTACCTGAATCCACCCATTTTGCTGCTACTGGTCTTATGACATTGATTTCATGGCTGAGGGATATTCCATCGTACGTAAGTACCACAATTTTTTGAACCATGTTTATATTTTCTGGGATACTTAAGGTGTATCCAAGTTGAGGTCCTTGTATGCAGTGCAGCCCTAAATTTTGGGGTGGCTCTGTCTTATTGATTTTCAGTTTTCCCAAGGTATATTCCCTAGACTGGTAGTGCCCTTGGCTCTGTAGCTCTGTTCTTTACTTGTTGTAGGGAACAGAATGCACTCCTCCAGAGAGGCAGTTGGCAATTTACATCCCGCCCATCAGCATAACAAGGCTCCCTGTTCTCCAGGGCCTGTCTTGGCTTTCTTGTTCTTACACATTTTGTGGATGTCCCTTTTGACCGGTGGGAAGTGATACTTCTTTGTAGTGCAGATTTGCATTGCCCGCTTGCTTGCTTGGCCAAAAAGGGCGTATGCGTTTTCTCCTGAATATATTCAGGAGAAAACGCATACGCCCTTTTTGGCCAGGTGCATCATTGTCGAAGTTGTGCCCCTCTTCCTGTGCTTTAAAGGCGATTCCAACGTACCTCTTGAAATCTGTTTCCTGCTATTCTGCCTCGCTTTCAAGTCCGCCTCGTTGCCTTCCCTCAACAGATTTTTGGACGATAGTTGTCCTTTATTACTCGGCCAGTTTGTGAATTGCTGTGTCCCTGAGCTCCATTTTTCAACTCGTTTTTGGAGAGCTGACCGCAAGTCCAAAATTTTGGTTCAGGACCTATACTGGTTCCCGGTGGGTGGCTGAGAATTTGGTTAATTCTTCTTCCTGCCGGGAAATTACAGTGATATGTGCCCATCCAAATGCCTAACAGCTACTCTCTCATTGGTTCTCCCTCTTCCCTTTCATCCTCTGCCAAATTGGCAACCTGTGCGAACCAAGAGGTTAAAGGGGCTGTCTCTCCAAGTTGGGAGGTTGATAGTAAAGCAGCCGGAAAGTCAAACCGGAGCACCAGGAGAGGGACTATTCGTTGAGTTTTAGAAACCTTTCGTATTCACAGTGTGTCCGTTCTCTAGGTTTCCCGCACATGTTATAGCTGTAGTAATATTCCCTTCAACCTGGAGAGTTCGGACCCATGGAATGGGTGCCATGCATTATTGCTTTAAAGGGTCTGCATTTGCTCACCCAATCTCACCAATCGTCTCAGTCCCAAGTGTCCCTCCTTATGCCACATCCAGCTGTCGTTGTAGATAGGGTCATTCCAGCTTTCATCAGACACCCCGAAGGAATTGTAAAGAATTTCCCAGTTTTTTGTTTTGTTTTTGAAATTCCTTTTTATAGTGGGTTTGAGCTGATTCTCGCTGCCATGTTTATGCCAGTCTAGACACACTTGATTCCCTTACGGAGACATATCAATACATAGGTTTTAAGATTCTTACTAGTCAGATATTTTCCTCTGCGGGAAATATGGGGTTTTGAGTCCCTTTCACTGAGGACGGTGTAGGTCTTGTCTATTCCATAGTTGGTTTTTGGAACGGTACCTGTGCTTATATCAAACTCTGGTTTTATGCATCACCCCACCTCTCCTTCCCCCTTAAGCAGGTATAAGAGTGTTTTCTAAATGTGAGACACTGTTCTCTTTCCTAACTCAGTTCAAGTGTAGCCATGTTTACAGGATCTTCATAAGTGATATCTTATGATAAGTTTCTTTTTCTCTGTGACTTATTTCACTTAGAATCATCGTACCTGAATCCACCCATTTTGCTGCTACTGGTCTTATGACATTGATTTCATGGCTGAGGGATATTCCATCGTACGTAAGTACCACAATTTTTTGAACCATGTTTATATTTTCTGGGATACTTAAGGTGTATCCAAGTTGAGGTCCTTGTATGCAGTGCAGCCCTAAATTTTGGGGTGGCTCTGTCTTATTGATTTTCAGTTTTCCCAAGGTATATTCCCTAGACTGGTAGTGCCCTTGGCTCTGTAGCTCTGTTCTTTACTTGTTGTAGGGAACAGAATGCACTCCTCCAGAGAGGCAGTTGGCAATTTACATCCCGCCCATCAGCATAACAAGGCTCCCTGTTCTCCAGGGCCTGTCTTGGCTTTCTTGTTCTTACACATTTTGTGGATGTCCCTTTTGACCGGTGGGAAGTGATACTTCTTTGTAGTGCAGATTTGCATTGCCCGCTTGCTTGCTTGGCCAAAAAGGGCGTATGCGTTTTCTCCTGAATATATTCAGGAGAAAACGCATACGCCCTTTTTGGCCAGGTGCATCATTGTCGAAGTTGTGCCCCTCTTCCTGTGCTTTAAAGGCGATTCCAACGTACCTCTTGAAATCTGTTTCCTGCTATTCTGCCTCACTTTCAAGTCCGCCTCGTTGCCTTCCCTCAACAGATTTTTGGACGATAGTTGTCCTTTATTACTCGGCCAGTTTGTGAATTGCTGTGTCCCTGAGCTCCATTTTTCAACTCGTTTTTGGAGAGCTGACCGCAAGTCCAAAATTTTGGTTCAGGACCTATACTGGTTCCCGGTGGGTGGCTGAGAATTTGGTTAATTCTTCTTCCTGCCTGGAAATTACAGTGATATGTGCCCATCCAAATGCCTAACAGCTACTCTCTCATTGGTTCTCCCTCTTCCCTTTCATCCTCTGCCAAATTGGCAACCTGTGCGAACCAAGAGGTTAAAGGGGCTGTCTCTCCAAGTTGGGAGGTTGATAGTAAAGCAGCCGGAAAGTCAAACCGGAGCACCAGGAGAGGGACTATTCGTTGAGTTTTAGAAACCTTTCGTATTCACAGTGTGTCCGTTCTCTAGGTTTCCCGCACATGTTATAGCTGTAGTAATATTCCCTTCAACCTGGAGAGTTCGGACCCATGGAATGGGTGCCATGCATTATTGCTTTAAAGGGTCTGCATTTGCTCACCCAATCTCACCAATCGTCTCAGTCCCAAGTGTCCCTCCTTATGCCACATCCAGCTGTCGTTGTAGATAGGGTCATTCCAGCTTTCATCAGACACCCCGAAGGAATTGTAAAGAATTTCCCAGTTTTTTGTTTTGTTTTTGAAATTCCTTTTTATAGTGGGTTTGAGCTGATTCTCGCTGCCATGTTTATGCCAGTCTAGACACACTTGATTCCCTTACGGAGACATATCAATACATAGGTTTTAAGATTCTTACTAGTCAGATATTTTCCTCTGCGGGAAATATGGGGTTTTGAGTCCCTTTCACTGAGGACGGTGTAGGTCTTGTCTATTCCATAGTTGGTTTTTGGAACGGTACCTGTGCTTATATCAAACTCTGGTTTTATGCATCACCCCACCTCTCCTTCCCCCTTAAGCAGGTATAAGAGTGTTTTCTAAATGTGAGACACTGTTCTCTTTCCTAACTCAGTTCAAGTGTAGCCATGTTTACAGGATCTTCATAAGTGATATTTTATGATAAGTTTCTTTTTCTCTGTGACTTATTTCACTTAGAATCATCGTACCTGAATCCACCCATTTTGCTGCTACTGGTCTTATGACATTGATTTCATGGCTGAGGGATATTCCATCGTACGTAAGTACCACAATTTTTTGAACCATGTTTATATTTTCTGGGATACTTAAGGTGTATCCAAGTTGAGGTCCTTGTATGCAGTGCAGCCCTAAATTTTGGGGTGGCTCTGTCTTATTGATTTTCAGTTTTCCCAAGGTATATTCCCTAGACTGGTAGTGCCCTTGGCTCTGTAGCTCTGTTCTTTACTTGTTTTAGGGAACAGAATGCACTCCTCCAGAGAGGCAGTTGGCAATTTACATCCCGCCCATCAGCATAACAAGGCTCCCTGTTCTCCAGGGCCTGTCTTGCCTTTCTTGTTCTTACACATTTTGTGGATGTCCCTTTTGACCGGTGGGAAGTGATACTTCTTTGTAGTGCAGATTTGCATTGCCCGCTTGCTTGCTTGGCCAAAAAGGGCGTATGCGTTTTCTCCTGAATATATTCAGGAGAAAACGCATACGCCCTTTTTGGCCAAGTGCATCATTGTCGAAGTTGTGCCCCTCTTCCTGTGCTTTAAAGGCGATTCCAACGTACCTCTTGAAATCTGTTTCCTGCTATTCTGCCTCGCTTTCAAGTCCGCCTCGTTGCCTTCCCTCAACAGATTTTTGGACGATAGTTGTCCTTTATTACTCGGCCAGTTTGTGAATTGCTGTGTCCCTGAGCTCCATTTTTCAACTCGTTTTTGGAGAGCTGACCGCAAGTTCAAAATTTTGGTTCAGGACCTATACTGGTTCCCGGTGGGTGGCTGAGAATTTGGTTAATTCTTCTTCCTGCCGGGAAATTACAGTGATATGTGCCCATCCAAATGCCTAACAGCTACTCTCTCATTGGTTCTCCCTCTTCCCTTTCATCCTCTGCCAAATTGGCAACCTGTGCGAACCAAGAGGTTAAAGGGGCTGTCTCTCCAAGTTGGGAGGTTGATAGTAAAGCAGCCGGAAAGTCAAACCGGAGCACCAGGAGAGGGACTATTCGTTGAGTTTTAGAAACCTTTCGTATTCACAGTGTGTCCGTTCTCTAGGTTTCCCGCACATGTTATAGCTGTAGTAATATTCCCTTCAACCTGGAGAGTTCGGACCCATGGAATGGGTGCCATGCATTATTGCTTTAAAGGGTCTGCATTTGCTCACCCAATCTCACCAATCGTCTCAGTCCCAAGTGTCCCTCCTTATGCCACATCCAGCTGTCGTTGTAGATAGGGTCATTCCAGCTTTCATCAGAGACCCCGAAGGAATTGTAAAGAAGTTCCCAGTTTTTTTGTTTTGTTTTTGAAATTCCTTTTTATAGTGGGTTTGAGCTGATTCTCGCTGCCATGTTTATGCCAGTCTCGACACACTTGATTCCCTTATGGAGACATATCAATACATAGGTTTTAAGATTCTTACTAGTCAGATATTTTCCTCTGCGGGAAATATGGGGTTTTGAGTCCCTTTGGCTGAGGACGGTGTAGGTCTTGTCTATTCCATAGTTGGTTTTTGGAACGGTACCTGTGCTTATATCAAACTCTGGTTTTATGCATCACCCCACCTCTCCTTCCCCCTTAAGCAGGTATAAGAGTGTTTTCTAAATGTGAGACACTGTTCTCTTTCCTAACTCAGTTCAAGTGTAGCCATGTTTACAGGATCTTCATAAGTGATATCTTATGATAAGTTTCTTTTTCTCTGTGACTTATTTCACTTAGAATCATCGTACCTGAATCCACCCATTTTGCTGCTACTGGTCTTATGACATTGATTTCATGGCTGAGGGATATTCCATCGTACGTAAGTACCACAATTTTTTGAACCATGTTTATATTTTCTGGGATACTTAAGGTGTATCCAAGTTGAGGTCCTTGTATGCAGTGCAGCCCTAAATTTTGGGGTGGCTCTGTCTTATTGATTTTCAGTTTTCCCAAGGTATATTCCCTAGACTGGTAGTGCCCTTGGCTCTGTAGCTCTGTTCTTTACTTGTTTTAGGGAACAGAATGCACTCCTCCAGAGAGGCAGTTGGCAATTTACATCCCGCCCATCAGCATAACAAGGCTCCCTGTTCTCCAGGGCCTGTCTTGGCTTTCTTGTTCTTACACATTTTGTGGATGTCCCTTTTGACCGGTGGGAAGTGATACTTCTTTGTAGTGCAGATTTGCATTGCCCGCTTGCTTGCTTGGCCAAAAAGGGCGTATGCGTTTTCTCCTGAATATATTCAGTAGAAAACGCATACGCCCTTTTTGGCCAAGTGCATCATTGTCGAAGTTGTGCCCCTCTTCCTGTGCTTTAAAGGCGATTCCAACGTACCTCTTGAAATCTGTTTCCTGCTATTCTGCCTCGCTTTCAAGTCCGCCTCGTTGCCTTCCCTCAACAGATTTTTGGACGATAGTTGTCCTTTATTACTTGGCCAGTTTGTGAATTGCTGTGCCCCTGAGCTCCATTTTTCAACTCGTTTTTGGTGAGCTGACCGCAAGTCCAAAATTTTGGTTCAGGACCTATACTGGTTCCCGGTGGGTGGCTGAGAATTTGGTTAATTCTTCTTCCTGCCGGGAAATTACAGTGATATGTGCCTGTCCAAATGCCTAACAGCTACTCTCTCATTGGTTCTCCCTCTTCCCTTTCATCCTCTGCCAAATTGGCAACCTGTGCGAACCAAGAGGTTAAAGGGGCTGTCTCTCCAAGTTGGGAGGTTGATAGTAAAGCAGACGGAAAGTCAAACCGGAGCACCAGGAGAGGGACTATTCGTTGAGTTTTAGAAACCTTTCGTATTCACAGTGTGTCCGTTCTCTAGGTTTCCCGCACATGTTATAGCTGTAGTAATATTCCCTTCAACCTGGAGAGTTCGGACCCATGGAATGGGTGCCATGCATTATTGCTTTAAAGGGTCTACATTTGCTTACCCAATCTCACCAATCGTCTCAGTCCCAAGTGTCCCTCCTTATGCCACATCCAGCTGTCGTTGTAGATAGGGTCATTCCAGCTTTCATCAGAGACCCTGAAGGAATTGTAAAGAAGTTCCCAGTTTCTTTGTTTTGTTTTTGAAATTCCTTTTTATAGTGGGTTTGAGCTGATTCTCGCTGCCATGTTTATGCCAGTCTCGACACACTTGATTCCCTTATGGAGACATATCAATACATAGGTTTTAAGATTCTTACTAGTCAGATATTTTCCTCTGCGGGAAATATGGGGTTTTGAGTCCCTTTGGCTGAGGACGGTGTAGGTCTTGTCTATTCCATAGTTGGTTTTTGGAACGGTACCTGTGCTTATATCAAACTCTGGTTTTATGCATCACCCCACCTCTCCTTCCCCCTTAAGCAGGTATAAGAGTGTTTTCTAAATGTGAGACACTGTTCTCTTTCCTAACTCAGTTCAAGTGTAGCCATGTTTACAGGATCTTCATAAGTGATATCTTATGATAAGTTTCTTTTTCTGTGTGACTTATTTCACTTAGAATCATCGTACCTGAATCCACCCATTTTGCTGCTACTGGTCTTATGACATTGATTTCATGGCTGAGGGATATTCCATCGTACGTAAGTACCACAATTTTTTGAACCATGTTTATATTTTCTGGGATACTTAAGGTGTATCCAAGTTGAGGTCCTTGTATGCAGTGCAGCCCTAAATTTTGGGATGGCTCTGTCTTATTGATTTTCAGTTTTCCTAAGGTATATTCCCTAGACTGGTAGTGCCCTTGGCTGTGTAGCTCTGTTCTTTACTTGTTTTAGGGAACAGAATGCACTCCTCCAGAGAGGCAGTTGGCAATTTACATCCCGCCCATCAGCATAACAAGGCTCCCTGTTCTCCAGGGCCTGTCTTGGCTTTCTTGTTCTTACACATTTTGTGGATGTCCCTTTTGACCGGTGGGAAGTGATACTTCTTTGTAGTGCAGATTTGCATTGCCCGCTTGCTTGCTTGGCCAAAAAGGGCGTATGCGTTTTCTCCTGAATATATTCAGTAGAAAACGCATACGCCCTTTTTGGCCAAGTGCATCATTGTCGAAGTTGTGCCCCTCTTCCTGTGCTTTAAAGGCGATTCCAACGTACCTCTTGAAATCTGTTTCCTGCTATTCTGCCTCGCTTTCAAGTCCGCCTCGTTGCCTTCCCTCAACAGATTTTTGGACGATAGTTGTCCTTTATTACTCGGCCAGTTTGTGAATTGCTGTGTCCCTGAGCTCCATTTTTCAACTCGTTTTTGGAGAGCTGACCGTAAGTCCAAAATTTTGGTTCAGGACCTATACTGGTTCCCGGTGGGTGGCTGAGAATTTGGTTAATTCTTCTTCCTGCCGGGAAATTACAGTGATATGTGCCCGTCCAAATGCCTAACAGCTACTCTCTCATTGGTTCTCCCTCTTCCCTTTCATCCTCTGCCAAATTGGCAACCTGTGCGAACCAAGAGGTTAAAGGGGCTGTCTCTCCAAGTTGGGAGGTTGATAGTAAAGCAGACGGAAAGTCAAACCGGAGCACCAGGAGAGGGACTATGCGTTGAGTTTTAGAAACCTTTCGTATTCACAGTGTGTCCGTTCTCTAGGTTTCCCGCACATGTTATAGCTGTAGTAATATTCCCTTCAACCTGGAGAGTTCGGACCCATGGAATGGGTGCCATGCATTATTGCTTTAAAGGGTCTGCATTTGCTCACCCAATCTCACCAATCGTCTCAGTCCCAAGTGTCCTTCCTTATGCCACATCCAGCTGTCGTTGTAGATAGGGTCATTTCAGCCTTCATCAGAGACCCTGAAGGAATTGTAAAGAATTTCCCAGTTTTTTTGTTTTGTTTTTGAAATTCCTTTTTATAGTGGGTTTGAGCTGATTCTCGCTGCCATGTTTATGCCAGTCTAGACACACTTGATTCCCTTACGGAGACATATCAATACATAGGTTTTAAGATTCTTACTAGTCAGATATTTTCCTCTGCGGGAAATATGGGGTTTTGAGTCCCTTTCGCTGAGGACGGTGTAGGTCTTGTCTATTCCATAGTTGGTTTTTGGAACGGTACCTGTGCTTATATCAAACTCTGGTTTTATGCATCACCCCACCTCTCCTTCCCCCTTAAGCAGGTATAAGAGTGTTTTCTAAATGTGAGACACTGTTCTCTTTCCTAACTCAGTTCAAGTGTAGCCATGTTTACAGGATCTTCATAAGTGATATCTTATGATAAGTTTCTTTTTCTCTGTGACTTATTTCACTTAGAATCATCGTACCTGAATCCACCCATTTTGCTGCTACTGGTCTTATGACATTGATTTCATGGCTGAGGGATATTCCATCGTACGTAAGTACCACAATTTTTTGAACCATGTTTATATTTTCTGGGATACTTAAGGTGTATCCAAGTTGAGGTCCTTGTATGCAGTGCAGCCTTAAATTTTGGGGTGGCTCTGTCTTATTGATTTTCAGTTTTCCCAAGGTATATTCCCTAGACTGGTAGTGCCCTTGGCTCTGTAGCTCTGTTCTTTACTTGTTTTAGGGAACAGAATGCACTCCTCCAGAGAGGCAGTTGGCAATTTACATCCCGCCCATCAGCATAACAAGGCTCCCTGTTCTCCAGGGCCTGTCTTGCCTTTCTTGTTCTTACACATTTTGTGGATGTCCCTTTTGACCGGTGGGAAGTGATACTTCTTTGTAGTGCAGATTTGCATTGCCCGCTTGCTTGCTTGGCCAAAAAGGGCGTATGCGTTTTCTCCTGAATATATTCAGGAGAAAACGCATACGCCCTTTTTGGCCAAGTGCATCATTGTCGAAGTTGTGCCCCTCTTCCTGTGCTTTAAAGGCGATTCCAACGTACCTCTTGAAATCTGTTTCCTGCTATTCTGCCTCGCTTTCAAGTCCGCCTCGTGGCCTTCCCTCAACAGATTTTTGGACGATAGTTGTCCTTTATTACTCGGCCAATTTGTGAATTGCTGTGCCCCTGAGTTCCATTTTTCAACTCGTTTTTGGTCAGCTGACCGCAAGTCCAAAATTTTGATTGAGGACCTATACTGGTTCCCAGTGGGTGGCTGAGAATTTGGTTAATTCTTCTTCCTGCCGGGAAATTACAGTGATATGTGCCCGTCCAAATGCCTAACAGCTACTCTCTCATTGGTTCTCCCTCTTCCCTTTCATCCTCTGCCAAATTGGCAACCTGTGCGAACCAAGAGGTTAAAGGGGCTGTCTCTCCAAGTTGGGAGGTTGATAGTAAAGCAGCCGGAAAGTCAAACCGGAGCACCAGGAGAGGGACTATTCGTTGAGTTTTAGAAACCTTTCGTATTCACAGTGTGTCCGTTCTCTAGGTTTCCCGCACATGTTATAGCTGTAGTAATATTCCCTTCAACCTGGAGAGTTCGGACCCATGGAATGGGTGCCATGCATTATTGCTTTAAAGGGTCTGCCTTTGCTCACCCAATCTCACCAATCGTCTCAGTCCCAAGTGTCCCTCCTTATGCCACATCCAGCTGTCGTTGTAGATAGGGTCATTCCAGCATTCATCAGAGACCCTGAAGGAATTGTAAAGAATTTCCCAGTTTTTTTGTTTTGTTTTTGAAATTCCTTTTTATAGTGGGTTTGAGCTGATTCTCGCTGCCATGTTTATGCCAGTCTAGACACACTTGATTCCCTTACGGAGACATATCAATACATAGGTTTTAAGATTCTTACTAGTCAGATATTTTCCTCTGCGGGAAATATGGGGTTTTGAGTCCCTTTCACTGAGGACGGTGTAGGTCCTGTTTATTCCATAGTTGGTTTTTGGAACGGTACCTGTGCTTATATCAAACTCTGGTTTTATGCATCACCCCACCTCTCCTTCCCCCTTAAGCAGGTATAAGAGTGTTTTCTAAATGTGAGACACTGTTCTCTTTCCTAACTCAGTTCAAGTGTAGCCATGTTTACAGGATCTTCATAAGTGATATCTTATGATAAGTTTCTTTTTCTCTGTGACTTATTTCACTTAGAATCATCGTACCTGAATCCACCCATTTTGCTGCTACTGGTCTTATGACATTGATTTCATGGCTGAGGGATATTCCATCGTACGTAAGTACCACAATTTTTTGAACCATGTTTATATTTTCTGGGATACTTAAGGTGTATCCAAGTTGAGGTCCTTGTATGCAGTGCAGCCCTAAATTTTGGGGTGGCTCTGTCTTATTGATTTTCAGTTTTCCAAAGGTATATTCCCTAGACTGGTAGTGCCCTTGGCTCTGTAGCTCTGTTCTTTACTTGTTTTAGGGAACAGAATGCACTCCTCCAGAGAGGCAGTTGGCAATTTATATCCCGCCCATCAGCATAACAAGGCTCCCTGTTCTCCAGGGCCTGTCTTGCCTTTCTTGTTCTTACACATTTTGTGGATGTCCCTTTTGACCGGTGGGAAGTGATACTTCTTTGTAGTGCAGATTTGCATTGCCCGCTTGCTTGCTTGGCCAAAAAGGGCGTATGCGTTTTCTCCTGAATATATTCAGGAGAAAACGCATACGCCCTTTTTGGCCAAGTGCATCATTGTCGAAGTTGTGCCCCTCTTCCTGTGCTTTAAAGGCGATTCCAACGTACCTCTTGAAATCTGTTTCCTGCTATTCTGCCTTGCTTTCAAGTCCGCCTCGTTGCCTTCCGTCAACAGATTTTTGGACGATAGTTGTCCTTTATTATTAGGCCAGTTTGTGAATTGCTGTGCCCCTGAGCTCCATTTTTCAACTCGTTTTTGGTGAGCTGACCGCAAGTCCAAAATTTTGGTTCAGGACCTATACTGGTTCCCGGTGGGTGGCTGAGAATTTGGTTAATTCTTCTTCCTGCCTGGAAATTACAGTGATATGTGCCCATCCAAATGCCTAACAGCTACTCTCTCATTGGTTCTCCCTCTTCCCTTTCATCCTCTGCCAAATTGGCAACCTGTGCGAACCAAGAGGTTAAAGGGGCTGTCTCTCCAAGTTGGGAGGTTGATAGTAAAGCAGACGGAAAGTCAAACCGGAGCACCAGGAGAGGGACTATTCGTTGAGTTTTAGAAACCTTTCGTATTCACAGTGTGTCCGTTCTCTAGGTTTCCCGCACATGTTATAGCTGTAGTAATATTCCCTTCAACCTGGAGAGTTCGGACCCATGGAATGGGTGCCATGCATTATTGCTTTAAAGGGTCTGCATTTGCTCACCCAATCTCACCAATCGTCTCAGTCCCAAGTGTCCCTCCTTATGCCACATCCAGCTGTCGTTGTAGATAGGGTCATTCCAGCTTTCATCAGAGACCCTGAAGGAATTGTAAAGAATTTCCCAGTTTTTTTGTTTTGTTTTTGAAATTCCTTTTTATAGTGGGTTTGAGCTGATTCTCGCTGCCATGTTTATGCCAGTCTAGACACACTTGATTCCCTTACGGAGACATATCAATACATAGGTTTTAAGATTCTTACTAGTCAGATATTTTCCTCTGCGGGAAATATGGGGTTTTGAGTCCCTTTCACTGAGGAAGGTGTAGGTCTTGTCTATTCCATAGTTGGTTTTTGGAACGGTACCTGTGCTTATATCAAACTCTGGTTTTATGCATCACCCCACCTCTCCTTCCCCCTTAAGCAGGTATAAGAGTGTTTTCTAAATGTGAGACACTGTTCTCTTTCCTAACTCAGTTCAAGTGTAGCCATGTTTACAGGATCTTCATAAGTGATATCTTATGATAAGTTTCTTTATCTGTGTGACTTATTTCACTTAGAATCATCGTACCTGAATCCACCCATTTTGCTGCTACTGGTCTTATGACATTGATTTCATGGCTGAGGGATATTCCATCGTACGTAAGTACCACAATTTTTTGAACCATGTTTATATTTTCTGGGATACTTAAGGTGTATCCAAGTTGAGGTCCTTGTATGCAGTGCAGCCCTAAATTTTGGGGTGGCTCTGTCTTATTGATTTTCAGTTTTCCCAAGGTATATTCCCTAGACTGGTAGTGCCCTTGGCTCTGTAGCTCTGTTCTTTACTTGTTTTAGGGAACAGAATGCACTCCTCCAGAGAGGCAGTTGGCAATTTACATCCCGCCCATCAGCATAACAAGGCTCCCTGTTCTCCAGGGCCTGTCTTGGCTTTCTTGTTCTTACACATTTTGTGGATGTCCCTTTTGACCGGTGGGAAGTGATACTTCTTTGTAGTGCAGATTTGCATTGCCCGCTTGCTTGCTTGGCCAAAAAGGGCGTATGCGTTTTCTCCTGAATATATTCAGGAGAAAACGCATACGCCCTTTTTGGCCAAGTGCGTCATTGTCGAAGTTGTGCCCCTCTTCCTGTGCTTTAAAAGCGATTCCAACGTACCTCTTGAAATCTGTTTCCTGCTATTCTGCCTCACTTTCAAGTCCGCCTCGTGGCCTTCCCTCAACAGATTTTTGGACGATAGTTGTCCTTTATTACTCGGCCAGTTTGTGAATTGCTGTGCCCCTGAGCTCCATTTTTCAACTCGTTTTTGGTGAGCTGACCGCAAGTCCAAAATTTTGGTTCAGGACCTATACTGGTTCCCGGTGGGTGGCTGAGAATTTGGTTAATTCTTCTTCCTGCCGGGAAATTACAGTGATATGTGCCTGTCCAAATGCCTAACAGCTACTCTCTCATTGGTTCTCCCTCTTCCCTTTCATCCTCTGCCAAATTGGCAACCTGTGCGAACCAAGAGGTTAAAGGGGCTGTCTCTCCAAGTTGGGAGGTTGATAGTAAAGCAGACAGAAAGTCAAACCGGAGCACCAGGAGAGGGACTATTCGTTGAGTTTTAGAAACCTTTCGTATTCACAGTGTGTCCGTTCTCTAGGTTTCCCGCACATGTTATAGCTGTAGTAATATTCCCTTCAACCTGGAGAGTTCGGACCCATGGAATGGGTGCCATGCATTATTGCTTTAAAGGGTCTGCATTTGCTCACCCAATCTCACCAATCGTCTCAGTCCCAAGTGTCCCTCCTTATGCCACATCCAGCTGTCGTTGTAGATAGGGTCATTCCAGCTTTCATCAGAGACCCTGAAGGAATTGTAAAGAATTTCCCAGTTTTTTTGTTTTGTTTTTGAAATTCCTTTTTATAGTGGGTTTGAGCTGATTCTCGCTGCCATGTTTATGCCAGTCTAGACACACTTGATTCCCTTATGGAGACATATCAATACATAGGTTTTAAGATTCTTACTAGTCAGATATTTTCCTCTGCGGGAAATATGGGGTTTTGAGTCCCTTTCGCTGAGGACGGTGTAGGTCTTGTCTATTCCATAGTTGGTTTTTGGAACGGTACCTGTGCTTATATCAAACTCTGGTTTTATGCATCACCCCACCTCTCCTTCCCCCTTAAGCAGGTATAAGAGTGTTTTCTAAATGTGAGACACTGTTCTCTTTCCTAACTCAGTTCAAGTGTAGCCATGTTTACAGGATCTTCATAAGTGATATCTTATGATAAGTTTCTTTTTCTGTGTGACTTATTTCACTTAGAATCATCGTACCTGAATCCACCCATTTTGCTGCTACTGGTCTTATGACATTGATTTCATGGCTGAGGGTTATTCCATCGTACGTAAGTACCTCAATTTTTTGAACCATGTTTATATTTTCTGGGATACTTAAGGTGTATCCAAGTTGAGGTCCTTGTATGCAGTGCAGCCCTAAATTTTGGGATGGCTGTGTCTTATTGATTTTCAGTTTTCCCAAGGTATATTCCCTAGACTGGTAGTGCCCTTGGCTCTGTAGCTCTGTTCTTTACTTGTTTTAGGGAACAGAATGCACTCCTCCAGAGAGGCAGTTGGCAATTTACATCCCGCCCATCAGCATAACAAGGCTCCCTGTTCTCCAGGGCCTGTCTTGCCTTTCTTGTTCTTACACATTTTGTGGATGTCCCTTTTGACCGGTGGGAAGTGATACTTCTTTGTAGTGCAGATTTGCATTGCCCGCTTGCTTGCTTGGCCAAAAAGGGCGTATGCGTTTTCTCCTGAATATATTCAGGAGAAAACGCATACGCCCTTTTTGGCCAAGTGCATCATTGTCGAAGTTGTGCCCCTCTTCCTGTGCTTTAAAGGCGATTCCAACATACCTCTTGAAATCTGTTTCCTGCTATTCTGCCTCGCTTTCAAGTCCGCCTCGTTGCCTTCCCTCAACAGATTTTTGGACGATAGTTGTCCTTTATTACTCGGCCAGTTTGTGAATTGCTGTGCCCCTGAGCTCCATTTTTCAACTCGTTTTTGGTGAGCTGACCGCAAGTCCAAAATTTTGGTTCAGGACCTATACTGGTTCCCGGTGGGTGGCTGAGAATTTGGTTAATTCTTCTTCCTGCCGGGAAATTACAGTGATATGTGCCCGTCCAAATGCCTAACAGCTACTCTCTCATTGGTTCTCCCTCTTCCCTTTCATCCTCTGCCAAATTGGCAACCTGTGCGAACCAAGAGGTTAAAGGGGCTGTCTCTCTAAGTTGGGAGGTTGATAGTAAAGCAGACGGAAAGTCAAACCGGAACACCAGGAGAGGGACTATTCGTTGAGTTTTAGAAACCTTTCGTATTCACAGTGTGTCCGTTCTCTAGGTTTCCCGCACATGTTATAGCTGTAGTAATATTCCCTTCAACCTGGAGAGTTCGGACCCATGGAATGGGTGCCATGCATTATTGCTTTAAAGGGTCTGCATTTGCTCACCCAATCTCACCAATCGTCTCAGTCCCAAGTGTCCATCCTTATGCCACATCCAGCTGTCGTTGTAGATAGGGTCATTCCAGCTTTCATCAGAGTCCTTGAAGGAATTGTAAAGAATTTCCCAGTTTTTTTGTTTTGTTTTTGAAATTCCTTTTTATAGTGGGTTTGAGCTGATTCTCGCTGCCATGTTTATGCCAGTCTAGACACACTTGATTCCCTTACGGAGACATATCAATACATAGGTTTTAAGATTATTACTAGTCAGATATTTTCCTCTGCGGGAAATATTGGGTTTTGAGTCCCTTTCGCTGAGGACGGTGTAGGTCTTGTCTATTCCATAGTTGGTTTTTGGAACGGTACCTGTGCTTATATCAAACTCTGGTTTTATGCATCACCCCACCTCTCCTTCCCCCTTAAGCAGGCATAAGAGTGTTTTCTAAATGTGAGACACTGTTCTCTTTCCTAACTCAGTTCAAGTGTAGTCATGTTTATATGATCTTCTTAAGTGATATCTTATGATAAGTTTCTTTTTCTGTGTGACTTATTTCGCTTAGAATCATCGTACCTGAATACACCCATTTTGCTGCTACTGGTCTTATGACATTGATTTCATGGCTGAGGGATATTCCATCGTACGTAAGTACCACAATTTTTTGAACCATGTTTATATTTTCTGGGATACTTAAGGTGTATCCAAGTTGAGGTCCTTGTAAGCCGTGCAGCCCTAAATTTTGGGGTGGCTTTGTCTTATTGATTTTCCGTTTTCCCAAGGTATATTCCCTAGATTGGAAGTGCCCTTTGCTCTGTAGCTCTGTTCTTTACTTGTTTTAGGAAACACAATGCACTCCTCCAGAGAGGCAGTTGGCAATTTACATCCCGCCCATCAGCATAACAAGGCTCCCTGTTCTCCAGGGCCTGTCTTGCCTTTCTGGTTTTTACACATTTTGTGGATGTCCCTTTTGACCGGTGGGAAGTGATACTTCTTTGTAGTGCAGATTTGCATTGCCCGCTTGCTTGCTTGGCCAAAAAGGGCGTATGCGTTTTCTCCTGAATATATTCAGGAGAAAACGCATACGCCCTTTTTGGCCAAGGGCATCATTGTCGAAGTTGTGCCCCTCTTCCTGTGCTTTAAAGGCGATTCCAACGTACCTCTTGAAATCTGTTTCCTGCTATTCTGCCTCGCTTTCAAGTCCGCCTCGTTGCCTTCCCTCAACAGATTTTTGGACGATAGTTGTCCTTTATTACTCGGCCAGATTGTGAATTGCTGTGCCCCTGAGCTCCATTTTTCAACTCGTTTTTGGTGAGCTGACCGCAAGTCCAAAATTTTGATTGAGGACCTATACTGGTTCCCGGTGGGTGGCTGAGAATTTGGTTAATTCTTCTTCCTGCCGGGAAATTACAGTGATATGTGCCCGTCCAAATGCTTAACAGCTACACTCTCATTGGTTCTCCCTCTTCCCTTTCATCCTCTGTCAAATTGGAAACCTGTGCGAACCAGGAGGTTAAAGGGGCTGTCTCTCCAAGTTGGGAGGTTGATAGTAAAGCAGATGGAAAGTCAAACCAGAGCAACAGGAGAAGGACTATTCGTTGAGGTTTAGAAACCTTTCGTATTCACAGTGTGTCCGTTCTCTAGGTTTCCCGTACATGTTATAACTGTAGTAATATTCCCTTCAACCTGGAGAGTTGGGACCCATGGAATGGGTGCCATGCATTATTGCTTTAAAGGGTCTGCATTTGCTCACCCCATCTCACCAATCCTGTCAGTCCCAAGTTTCCAGCCTTTTGCCACATCCAGCTGTCGTT
Organism: Hyperoodon ampullatus; assembly: GCF_949752795.1. Classification (NCBI taxonomy): domain Eukaryota; kingdom Metazoa; phylum Chordata; class Mammalia; order Artiodactyla; family Ziphiidae; genus Hyperoodon; species Hyperoodon ampullatus. Next base: position 334,223 of record NW_027640901.1, on the reverse strand, counting down.
GTAGATAGGGTCATTCCAGGTTTGATCAGAGACACTGAAGGAATTGTAAAGAACTTCCCAGTTTTTTTGTTTTGTTTTTGAAATTCCTTTTTATAGTGGGTTTGAGCTGATTCTCGCTGCCATGTTTATGCCAGTCTAGACACACTTGATTCCCTTATGGAGACATATCAATACATAGGTTTTAAGATTCTTACTACTCAGATATATTCCTCTGTGGGAAATATGGGGTTTTGAGTCCCTTTCACTGAGGAAGGTGTAGGTCTTTTCTATTCCATAGTTGGTTTTTGGAACGGTACCTATGCTTATATCAAACTCTGGTTTTATGCATCACCCCACCTCTCCTTCCCCCTTAAGCAGGCATAAGAGTGTTTTCTAAATGTGAGATACTGTTCTCTTTCCTAACTCAGTTCAAGTGTAGCCATGTTTACAGGATCTTCATAAGTGATATCTTATGATAAGTTTCTTTTTCTGTGTGACTTATTTCACTTAGAATCATCGTACCTGAATCCACCCATGTTGCTGCTACTGGTCTTATGACATTGATTTCATGGCTGAGGGATATTCCATCGTACGTAAGTACCACAATTTTTTGAACCATTTTTATATTTCCTGGGATATTTAAGGTGTACCCAAGTTGAGGTCCTTGTAAGCAGTGCAGCCCTAAATTTTGGGGTGGCTCTGTGTTATTGATTTTCTGTTTTCCCAAAGTATATTTCCTAGACTGGAAGTGCCCTTGGCTCCGTAGCTCTATTGTATACTTGTTTTAGGGAACACTACTTACTCCTCCAGAGAGGCAGTTGGCAATTTACATCCCGCCCTTCAGCATAACAAGGCTCTCTGTTCTCCAGGGCCTGTCTTGCCTTTCTGGTTTTTACACATTTTGTGGATGTCCCTTTTGACCGGAGGGAAGTGATACTTCTTTGTAGTGCAGATTTGCATTGCCCGCTTGCTTGCTTGGCCAAAAAGGGCGTATGCGTTTTCTCCTGAATATATTCAGGAGAAAACGCATACGCCTTTTTTGGCCAAGTGCATCATTGTCGAAGTTGTGCCCCTCTTCCTGTGCTTTAAAGGCGATTCCAACGTACCTCTTGCAATCTGTTTCCTGCTATTCTGGCTCGCTTTCAAGTCCGCCTCGTTGCCTTCCCTCAACAGATTTTTGGACGATAGTTGTCCTTTATTACTCGGCCAGTTTGTGAATTGCTGTGCCCTTGAGCTCCATTTTTCAACTCGTTTTTGGTGAGCTGACCGCATGTCCAAAATTTTGGTTCAGGATCTATGCTGTTTCCCGGTGGGGGGCTGAGGCTTTGGTTAATTCTTCTTCCTGCCGGGAAATTACAGTGATATGTGCCCATCCAAATGCCTAACAGCTACTCTCTCATTGGTTCTCCCTCTTCCCTTTCATCCTCTGCCAAATTGGCAACCTGTGCGAACCAGGAGGTTAACGGGGCTGTCTCTCCAAGTTGGGAGGTTGATAGTAAAGCAGGTGGAAAGTCAAACCAGAGCACCAGGAGAGGGACTATTCGTTGAGTTTTAGAAACCTTTCGTATTCACAGTGTTTCCGTTCTCTAGGTTTCCCGTACATGTTATAACTGTAGTAATATTCCCTTCAACCTGGAGAGTTGGGACCCATGGAATGGGTGCCATGCATTATTGCTTTAAAGGGTCTGCATTTGCTCACCCAATCTCACCAATCCTCTCAGTCCCAAGTGTCCAGCCTTATGTCACATCCAGCTGTCGATGTAGATAGGGTCATTCCAGGTTTCATCAGAGACTCTGAAGGAATTGTAAAGAATTTCCAGTTTTTTTGTTTTGTTTTTGAAATTCATTTTTATCTTGGGTATGAGCTGATTCTCGCTGCCATGTTTATGCCAGTCTAGACACACTTGATTCCCTTACGGAGACATATCAATACATAGGTTTTAAGATTCTTACTAGTCAGATATATTCCTCTGTGGGAAATATGGTGTTTTGAGTCCCTTTCTCTGAGGAAGGTGTAGGTCTTGTCTATTCCATAGTTGGTTTTTGGAGCGGTACCTGTGCTTATATCAAACTCTGGTTTTATGCATCACCCCACCTCTCTTTCCCCCTTATTCAGGCATAAGAATGTTTTCTAAATGTGAGACACTGTTCTGTTTCCTAACTCAGTTCAAGTGTAGCCATGTTTACAGGATCTTCATAAGTGATATCTTATGATAAGTTTCTTTTTCTGTGTGACTTATTTCACTTAGAATCATCGTACCTGAATCCACCCATTTTGCTGCTACTGGTCTTATGTCATTGATTTCATGGCTGAGGGATATTCCATCGTACGTAAGTACCACAATTTTTTGAACCATTTTTATATTTCCTGGGATATTTAAGGTGTACCCAAGTTGAGGTCCTTGTAAGCAGTGCAGCCCTAAATTTTGGGGTGGCTCTGTCTTATTGATTTTCAGTTTTCCCAAGGTATATTCCCTAGACTGGAAGTGCCCTTTGCTCTGTAGCTGTGTTCTTTACATGTTTTAGGGAACGCAATGCACTCCTCCAGAGAGGCAGTTGGCAATGTACATCCCGCCCATCAGCATAACAAGGCTCCCTGTTCTCCAGGGCCTGTCTTGCCTTTCTGGTTTTTACACATTTTGTGGATGTCCCTTTTGACCGGAGGGAAGTGATATTTCTTTGTAGTGCAGATTTGCATTGCCCGCTTGCTTGCTTGGCCAAAAAGGGCGTATGCGTTTTCTCCTGAATATATTCAGGAGAAAACCCATACGCCCTTTTTGGCCAAGTGCATCATTGTCGAAGTTGTGCCCCTCTACCTGTGCTTTAAAGGCGATTCCAACGTACCTCTTGAAATCTGTTTCCTGCTATTCTGCCTCGCTTTCAAGTCCGCCTCGTTGCCTTCCCTCAACAGATTTTTGGACGATAGTTGTCCTTTATTACTCGGCCAGTTTGTGAATTGCTGTGCCCCTGAGCTCCATTTTTCAACTGGTTTTTGGTGAGCTGACCGCAAGTCCAAAATTTTGGTTCAGGACCTATACTGGTTCCCGGTGGGTGGCTGAGACTTTGGTTAATTCTTCTTCCTGCCGGGAAATTACAGTGATATGTGCCCATCCAAATGCCTAACAGCTACTCTCTCATTGGTTCTCCCTCTTCCCTTTCATCCTCTGCCAAATTGGCAACCTGTGCGAACCAGGAGGTTAAAGGGGCTGTCTCTCCAAGTTGGGAGGTTGATAGTAAAGCAGATGGAAAGTCAAACCGGAGCACCAGGAGAGGGACTATTCGTTGAGGTTTAGAAACCTTTCGTATTCACAGTGTGTCCGTTCTCTAGGTTTCCCGTACATGTTATAACTGTAGTAATATTCCCTTCAACCTGGAGAGTTGGGACCCATGGAATGGGTGCCATGCATTATTGCTTTAAAGGGTCTGCATTTGCTCACCCAATCTCACCAATCCTGTCAGTCCCAAGTGTCCAGCCTTATGCCACATCCAGCTGTCGTTGTAGATAGGGTCATTCCAGGTTTCATCAGAGACACTGAAGGAATTGTAAAGAATTTCCCAGTTTTTTTTTTTGTTTGTTTTTGAAATTCCTTTTTATAGTGGGTTTGAGCTGATTCTCGCTGCCATGTTTATGCCAGTCTAGACACACTTGATTCCCTTATCGAGACATATCAATACATAGGTTTTAAGATTCTTACTAGTCAGATATATTCCTCTGCAGGAAATATGGTGTTTTCAGTCCCTTTCACTGAGGAAGGTGTAGGTCTTGTCTATTCCATAGTTGGTTTTTGGAGCGGTACCTGTGCTTATATCAAACTCTGGTTTTATGCATCACCCCACCTCTCTTTCCACCTTAAGCAGGCATAAGAATGTTTTCTAAATGTGAGACACTGTTCTCTTTCCTAACTCAGTTCAAGTGTAGTCATGTTTACAGGATCTTCATAAGTGATATCTTATGATAAGTTTCTTTTTCTGTGTGACTTATTTCACTTAGAATCATCGTACCTGAATCAACCCATTTTGCTGCTACTGGTCTTATGTCATTGATTTCATGGCTGAGGGATATTCCATCGTACGTAAGTACCACAATTTTTTGAACCTTTTTTATATTTCCTGGGATATTTAAGGTGTACCCAAGTTGAGGTCCTTGTAAGCAGTGCAGCCCTAAATTTTGGGGTGGCTCTGTCTTATTGATTTTCAGTTTTCCCAAGGTATATTCCCTAGACTGGAAGTGCCCTTGGCTCTGTAGCTCTGTTCCTTACATGTTTTAGGGAACGCAATGCACTCCTCCAGAGAGGCAGTTGGCAATGTACATCCCGCCCATCAGCATAACAAGGCTCCCTGTTCTCCAGGGCCTGTCTTGCCTTTCTGGTTTTTACACATTTTGTGGATGTCCCTTTTGACCGGTGGGAAGTGATATTTCTTTGTAGTGCAGATTTGCATTACCCGCTTGCTTGCTTGGCCAAAAATGCGTATGCGTTTTCTCCTGAATATATTCAGGAGAAAACGCATACACCCTTTTGGGCCAAGTGCATCATTGTCGAAGTTGTGCCCCTCTTCCTGTGCTTTAAAGGCGATTCCAACGTACCTCTTGAAATCTGTTTCCTGCTATTCTGCCTCGCTTTCAAGTCCGCCTCGTTGCCTTCCCTCAACAGATTTTTGGACGATAGTTGTCCTTTATTACTCGGCCAGTTTGTGAATTGCTGTGCCCCTGAGCTCCATTTTTCAACTCGTTTTTGGTGAGCTGACCGCAAGTCCAAAATTTTGCTTCAGGACCTATACTGGTTCCCGGTGGGTGGCTGAGACTTTGGTTAATTCTTCTTCCTGCCGGGAAATTACAGTGATATGTGCCCGTCCAAATGCCTAACAGCTACTCTCTCATTGGTTCTCCCTCTTCCCTTTCATCCTCTGTCAAATTGGAAACCTGTGCGAACCAGGAGGTTAAAGGGGCTGTCTCTCCAAGTTGGGAGGTTGATAGTAAAGCAGGTGGAAAGTCAAACCGGAGCAACAGGAGATGGACTATTCGTTGAGGTTTAGAAACCTTTCGTATTCACAGTGTGTCCGTTCTCTAGGTTTCCCGTACATGTTATAACTGTAGTAATATTCCCTTCAACCTGGAGAGTTGGGACCCATGGAATGGGTGCCATGCATTATTGCTTAAAAGGGTCTGCATTTGCTCACCCCATCTCACCAATCCTGTCAGTCCCAAGTTTCCAGCCTTTTGCCACATCCAGCTGTCGTTGTAGATAGGGTCATTCCAGGTTTGATCAGAGACACTGAAGGAATTGTAAAGAACTTCCCAGTTTTTTTGTTTTGTTTTTGAAATTCCTTTTTATAGTGGGTTTGAGCTGATTCTCGCTGCCATGTTTATGCCAGTCTAGACACACTTGATTCCCTTATGGAGACATATCAATACATAGGTTTTAAGATTCTTACTACTCAGATATATTCCTCTGTGGGAAATATGGGGTTTTGAGTCCCTTTCACTGAGGAAGGTGTAGGTCTTTTCTATTCCATAGTTGGTTTTTGGAACGGTACCTATGCTTATATCAAACTCTGGTTTTATGCATCACCCCACCTCTCCTTCCCCCTTAAGCAGGCATAAGAGTGTTTTCTAAATGTGAGATACTGTTCTCTTTCCTAACTCAGTTCAAGTGTAGCCATGTTTACAGGATCTTCATAAGTGATATCTTATGATAAGTTTCTTTTTCTGTGTGACTTATTTCACTTAGAATCATCGTACCTGAATCCACCCATGTTGCTGCTACTGGTCTTATGACAGTGATTTCATGGCTGAGGGATATTCCATCGTACGTAAGTACCACAATTTTTTGAACCATTTTTATATTTCCTGGGATATTTAAGGTGTACCCAAGTTGAGGTCCTTGTAAGCAGTGCAGCCCTAAATTTTGGGGTGGCTCTGTGTTATTGATTTTCTGTTTTCCCAAAGTATATTTCCTAGACTGGAAGTGCCCTTGGCTCCGTAGCTCTATTGTATACTTGTTTTAGGGAACACTACTTACTCCTCCAGAGAGGCAGTTGGCAATTTACATCCCGCCCTTCAGCATAACAAGGCTCTCTGTTCTCCAGGGCCTGTCTTGCCTTTCTGGTTTTTACACATTTTGTGGATGTCCCTTTTGACCGGAGGGAAGTGATACTTCTTTGTAGTGCAGATTTGCATTGCCCGCTTGCTTGCTTGGCCAAAAAGGGCGTATGCGTTTTCTCCTGAATATATTCAGGAGAAAACGCATACGCCCTTTTTGGCCAAGTGCATCATTGTCGAAGTTGTGCCCCTCTTCCTGTGCTTTAAAGGCGATTCCAACGTACCTCTTGCAATCTGTTTCCTGCTATTCTGGCTCGCTTTCAAGTCCGCCTCGTTGCCTTCCCTCAACAGATTTTTGGACGATAGTTGTCCTTTATTACTCGGCCAGTTTGTGAATTGCTGTGCCCTTGAGCTCCATTTTTCAACTCGTTTTTGGTGAGCTGACCGCATGTCCAAAATTTTGGTTCAGGATCTATGCTGTTTCCCGGTGGGGGGCTGAGGCTTTGGTTAATTCTTCTTCCTGCCGGGAAATTACAGTGATATGTGCCCATCCAAATGCCTAACAGCTACTCTCTCATTGGTTCTCCCTCTTCCCTTTCATCCTCTGCCAAATTGGCAACCTGTGCGAACCAGGAGGTTAACGGGGCTGTCTCTCCAAGTTGGGAGGTTGATAGTAAAGCAGGTGGAAAGTCAAACCAGAGCACCAGGAGAGGGACTATTCGTTGAGTTTTAGAAACCTTTCGTATTCACAGTGTTTCCGTTCTCTAGGTTTCCCGTACATGTTATAACTGTAGTAATATTCCCTTCAACCTGGAGAGTTGGGACCCATGGAATGGGTGCCATGCATTATTGCTTTAAAGGGTCTGCATTTGCTCACCCAATCTCACCAATCCTCTCAGTCCCAAGTGTCCAGCCTTATGTCACATCCAGCTGTCGATGTAGATAGGGTCATTCCAGGTTTCATCAGAGACTCTGAAGGAATTGTAAAGAATTTCCAGTTTTTTTGTTTTGTTTTTGAAATTCATTTTTATCTTGGGTATGAGCTGATTCTCGCTGCCATGTTTATGCCAGTCTAGACACACTTGATTCCCTTACGGAGACATATCAATACATAGGTTTTAAGATTCTTACTAGTCAGATATATTCCTCTGTGGGAAATATGGTGTTTTGAGTCCCTTTCTCTGAGGAAGGTGTAGGTCTTGTCTATTCCATAGTTGGTTTTTGGAGCGGTACCTGTGCTTATATCAAACTCTGGTTTTATGCATCACCCCACCTCTCTTTCCCCCTTATTCAGGCATAAGAATGTTTTCTAAATGTGAGACACTGTTCTGTTTCCTAACTCAGTTCAAGTGTAGCCATGTTTACAGGATCTTCATAAGTGATATCTTATGATAAGTTTCTTTTTCTGTGTGACTTATTTCACTTAGAATCATCGTACCTGAATCCACCCATTTTGCTGCTACTGGTCTTATGTCATTGATTTCATGGCTGAGGGATATTCCATCGTACGTAAGTACCACAATTTTTTGAACCATTTTTATATTTCCTGGGATATTTAAGGTGTACCCAAGTTGAGGTCCTTGTAAGCAGTGCAGCCCTAAATTTTGGGGTGGCTCTGTCTTATTGATTTTCAGTTTTCCCAAGGTATATTCCCTAGACTGGAAGTGCCCTTTGCTCTGTAGCTGTGTTCTTTACATGTTTTAGGGAACGCAATGCACTCCTCCAGAGAGGCAGTTGGCAATGTACATCCCGCCCATCAGCATAACAAGGCTCCCTGTTCTCCAGGGCCTGTCTTGCCTTTCTGGTTTTTACACATTTTGTGGATGTCCCTTTTGACCGGAGGGAAGTGATATTTCTTTGTAGTGCAGATTTGCATTGCCCGCTTGCTTGCTTGGCCAAAAAGGGCGTATGCGTTTTCTCCTGAATATATTCAGGAGAAAACCCATACGCCCTTTTTGGCCAAGTGCATCATTGTCGAAGTTGTGCCCCTCTACCTGTGCTTTAAAGGCGATTCCAACGTACCTCTTGAAATCTGTTTCCTGCTATTCTGCCTCGCTTTCAAGTCCGCCTCGTTGCCTTCCCTCAACAGATTTTTGGACGATAGTTGTCCTTTATTACTCGGCCAGTTTGTGAATTGCTGTGCCCCTGAGCTCCATTTTTCAACTGGTTTTTGGTGAGCTGACCGCAAGTCCAAAATTTTGCTTCAGGACCTATACTGGTTCCCGGTGGGTGGCTGAGACTTTGGTTAATTCTTCTTCCTGCCGGGAAATTACAGTGATATGTGCCCATCCAAATGCCTAACAGCTACTCTCTCATTGGTTCTCCCTCTTCCCTTTCATCCTCTGCCAAATTGGCAACCTGTGCGAACCAGGAGGTTAAAGGGGCTGTCTCTCCAAGTTGGGAGGTTGATAGTAAAGCAGATGGAAAGTCAAACCGGAGCACCAGGAGAGGGACTATTCGTTGAGGTTTAGAAACCTTTCGTATTCACAGTGTGTCCGTTCTCTAGGTTTCCCGTACATGTTATAACTGTAGTAATATTCCCTTCAACCTGGAGAGTTGGGACCCATGGAATGGGTGCCATGCATTATTGCTTTAAAGGGTCTGCATTTGCTCACCCAATCTCACCAATCCTGTCAGTCCCAAGTGTCCAGCCTTATGCCACATCCAGCTGTCGTTGTAGATAGGGTCATTCCAGGTTTCATCAGAGACACTGAAGGAATTGTAAAGAATTTCCCAGTTTTTTTTTTTGTTTGTTTTTGAAATTCCTTTTTATAGTGGGTTTGAGCTGATTCTCGCTGCCATGTTTATGCCAGTCTAGACACACTTGATTCCCTTATCGAGACATATCAATACATAGGTTTTAAGATTCTTACTAGTCAGATATATTCCTCTGCAGGAAATATGGTGTTTTCAGTCCCTTTCACTGAGGAAGGTGTAGGTCTTGTCTATTCCATAGTTGGTTTTTGGAGCGGTACCTGTGCTTATATCAAACTCTGGTTTTATGCATCACCCCACCTCTCTTTCCACCTTAAGCAGGCATAAGAATGTTTTCTAAATGTGAGACACTGTTCTCTTTCCTAACTCAGTTCAAGTGTAGTCATGTTTACAGGATCTTCATAAGTGATATCTTATGATAAGTTTCTTTTTCTGTGTGACTTATTTCACTTAGAATCATCGTACCTGAATCAACCCATTTTGCTGCTACTGGTCTTATGTCATTGATTTCATGGCTGAGGGATATTCCATCGTACGTAAGTACCACAATTTTTTGAACCTTTTTTATATTTCCTGGGATATTTAAGGTGTACCCAAGTTGAGGTCCTTGTAAGCAGTGCAGCCCTAAATTTTGGGGTGGCTCTGTCTTATTGATTTTCAGTTTTCCCAAGGTATATTCCCTAGACTGGAAGTGCCCTTGGCTCTGTAGCTCTGTTCCTTACATGTTTTAGGGAACGCAATGCACTCCTCCAGAGAGGCAGTTGGCAATGTACATCCCGCCCATCAGCATAACAAGGCTCCCTGTTCTCCAGGGCCTGTCTTGCCTTTCTGGTTTTTACACATTTTGTGGATGTCCCTTTTGACCGGTGGGAAGTGATATTTCTTTGTAGTGCAGATTTGCATTACCCGCTTGCTTGCTTGGCCAAAAATGCGTATGCGTTTTCTCCTGAATATATTCAGGAGAAAACGCATACACCCTTTTGGGCCAAGTGCATCATTGTCGAAGTTGTGCCCCTCTTCCTGTGCTTTAAAGGCGATTCCAACGTACCTCTTGAAATCTGTTTCCTGCTATTCTGCCTCGCTTTCAAGTCCGCCTCGTTGCCTTCCCTCAACAGATTTTTGGACGATAGTTGTCCTTTATTACTCGGCCAGTTTGTGAATTGCTGTGCCCCTGAGCTCCATTTTTCAACTCGTTTTTGGTGAGCTGACCGCAAGTCCAAAATTTTGCTTCAGGACCTATACTGGTTCCCGGTGGGTGGCTGAGACTTTGGTTAATTCTTCTTCCTGCCGGGAAATTACAGTGATATGTGCCCGTCCAAATGCCTAACAGCTACTCTCTCATTGGTTCTCCCTCTTCCCTTTCATCCTCTGTCAAATTGGAAACCTGTGCGAACCAGGAGGTTAAAGGGGCTGTCTCTCCAAGTTGGGAGGTTGATAGTAAAGCAGGTGGAAAGTCAAACCGGAGCAACAGGAGATGGACTATTCGTTGAGGTTTAGAAACCTTTCGTATTCACAGTGTGTCCGTTCTCTAGGTTTCCCGTACATGTTATAACTGTAGTAATATTCCCTTCAACCTGGAGAGTTGGGACCCATGGAATGGGTGCCATGCATTATTGCTTAAAAGGGTCTGCATTTGCTCACCCCATCTCACCAATCCTGTCAGTCCCAAGTTTCCAGCCTTTTGCCACATCCAGCTGTCGTTGTAGATAGGGTTATTCCAGGTTTCATCAGAGACACTGAAGGAATTGTAAAGAATTTCCCAGTTTTTTTGTTTTGTTTTTGAAATTCCTTTTTATAGTGGGTTAGAGCTGATTCTCGCTGCCATGTTTATGCCAGTCTAGACACACTTGATTCCCTTATGGAGACATATCAATACATAGGTTTTAAGATTCTTACTTGTCAGATATATTCCTCTGTGGGAAATATGGGGTTTTGAGTCCCTTTCACTGAGGAAGGTGTAGGTCTTTTCTATTCCATAGTTGGTTTTTGGAACGGTACCTATGCTTATATCAAACTCTGGTTTTATGCATCACCCCACCTCTCCTTCCCCCTTAAGCAGGCATAAGAGTGTTTTCTAAATGTGAGATACTGTTCTCTTTCCTAACTCAGTTCAAGTGTAGCCATGTTTACAGGATCTTCATAAGTGATATCTTATGATAAGTTTCTTTTTCTGTGTGACTTATTTCACTTAGAATCATCGTACCTGAATCCACCCATGTTGCTGCTACTGGTCTTATGACATTGATTTCATGGCTGAGGGATATTCCATCGTACGTAAGTACCACAATTTTTTGAACCATTTTTATATTTCCTGGGATATTTAAGGTGTACCCAAGTTGAGGCCCTTGTAAGCAGTGCAGCCCTAAATTTTGGGGTGGCTCTGTGTTATTGATTTTCTGTTTTCCCAAAGTATATTTCCTAGACTGGAAGTGCCCTTGGCTCCGTAGCTCTATTGTATACTTGTTTTAGGGAACACTACGTACTCCTCCAGAGAGGCAGTTGGCAATTTACATCCCGCCCTTCAGCATAACAAGGCTCTCTGTTCTCCAGGGCCTGTCTTGCCTTTCTGGTTTTTACACATTTTGTGGATGTCCCTTTTTACCGGAGGGAAGTGATACTTCTTTGTAGTGCAGATTTGCATTGCCCGCTTGCTTGCTTGGCCAAAAAGGGCGTATGCGTTCTCTCCTGAATATATTCAGGAGAAAACGCATACGCCCTTTTTGGCCAAGTGCATCATTGTCGAAGTTGTGCCCCTCTTCCTGTGCTTTAAAGGTGATTCCAACGTACCTCTTGCAATCTGTTTCCTGCTATTCTGGCTCGCTTTCAAGTCCGCCCCGTTGCCTTCCCTCAACAGATTTTTGGACGATAGTTGTCCTTTATTACTCGGCCAGTTTGTGAATTGCTGTGCCCTTGAGCTCCATTTTTCAACTCGTTTTTGGTGAGCTGACCGCATGTCCAAAATTTTGGTTCAGGACCTATGCTGTTTCCCGGTGGGGGGCTGAGGCTTTGGTTAATTCTTCTTCCTGCCGGGAAATTACAGTGATATGTGCCCATCCAAATGCCTAACAGCTACTCTCTCATTGGTTCTCCCTCTTCCCTTTCATCCTCTGCCAAATTGGCAACCTGTGCGAACCAGGAGGTTAAAGGGGCTGTCTCTCCAAGTTGGGAGGTTGATAGTAAAGCAGGTGGAAAGTCAAACCAGAGCACCAGGAGAGGGACTATTCGTTGAGTTTTAGAAACCTTTCGTATTCACAGTGTGTCCGTTCTCTAGGTTTCCCGTACATGTTATAGCTGTAGTAATATTCCCTTCAACCTGGAGAGTTGGGACCCATGGAATGGGTGCCATGCATTATTGCTTTAAAGGGTCTGCATTTGCTCACCCAATCTCACCAATCCTCTCAGTCCCAAGTGTCCAGCCTTATGTCACATCCAGCTGTCGATGTAGATAGGGTCATTCCAGGTTTCATCAGAGACTCTGAAGGAATTGTAAAGAATTTCCAGTTTTTTTGTTTTGTTTTTGAAATTCCTTTTTATCGTGGGTATGAGCTGATTCTCGCTGCCATGTTTATGCCAGTCTAGACACACTTGATTCCCTTACGGAGACATATCAATACATAGGTTTTAAGATTCTTACTAGTCAGATATATTCCTCTGTGGGAAATATGGTGTTTTGAGTCCCTTTCTCTGAGGAAGGTGTAGGTCTTGTCTATTCCATAGTTGGTTTTTGGAGCGGTACCTGTGCTTATATCAAACTCTGGTTTTATGCATCACCCCACCTCTCTTTCCCCCTTATTCAGGCATAAGAATGTTTTCTAAATGTGAGACACTGTTCTCTTTCCTAACTCTGTTCAAGTGTAGCCATGTTTACAGGATCTTCATAAGTGATAACTTATGATAAGTTTCTTTTTCTGTGTGACTTATTTCACTTAGAATCATCGTACCTGAATCCACCCATTTTGCTGCTACTGGTCTTATGTCATTGATTTCATGGCTGAGGGATATTCCATCGTACGTAAGTACCACAATTTTTTGAACCATTTTTATATTTCCTGGTATATTTAAGGTGTACCCAAGTTGAGGTCCTTGTAAGCAGTGCAGCCCTAAATTTTGGGGTGGCTCTGTCTTATTGATTTTCAGTTTTCCCAAGGTATATTCCCTAGCCTGGAAGTGCCCTTTGCTCTGTAGCTGTGTTCTTTACATGTTTTAGGGAACGCAATGCACTCCTCCAGAGAGGCAGTTGGCAATGTACATCCCGCCCATCAGCATAACAAGGCTCCCTGTTCTCCAGGGCCTGTCTTGCCTTTCTGGTTTTTACACATTTTGTGGATGTCCCTTTTGACCGGTGGGAAGTGATATTTCTTTGTAGTGCAGATTTGCATTGCCCGCTTGCTTGCTTGGCCAAAAAGGGCGTATGCGTTTTCTCCTGAATATATTCAGGAGAAAACGCATACGCCCTTTTTGGCCAAGTGCATCATTGTTGAAGTTGTGCCCCTCTTCCTGTGCTTTAAAGGCGATTCCAACGTACCTCTTGAAATCTGTTTCCTGCTTTTCTGCCTCGCTTTCAAGTCCGCCTCGTTGCCTTCCCTCAACAGATTTTTGGACGATAGTTGTCCTTTATTACTCGGCCAGTTTGTGAATTGCTGTGCCCCTGAGCTCCATTTTTCAACTCGTTTTTGGTGAGCTGACCGCAAGTCCAAAATTTTGCTTCAGGACCTATACTGGTTCCCGGTGGGTGGCTGAGACTTTGGTTAATTCTTCTTCCTGCCGGGAAATTACAGTGATATGTGCCCGTCCAAATGCCTAACAGCTACTCTCTCATTGGTTCTCCCTCTTCCCTTTCATCCTCTGCCAAATTGGCAACCTGTGCGAACCAGGAGGTTAAAGGGGCTGTCTCTCCAAGTTGGGAGGTTGATAGTAAAGCAGATGGAAAGTCAAACCGGAGCACCAGGAGAGGGACTATTCGTTGAGGTTTAGAAACCTTTCGTATTCACAGTGTGTCCGTTCTCTAGGTTTCCCGTACATGTTTTAACTGTAGTAATATTCCCTTCAACCTGGAGAGTTGGGACCCATGGAATGGGTGCCATGCATTATTGCTTTAAAGGGTCTGCATTTGCTCACCCAATCTCACCAATCCTGTCAGTCCCAAGTGTCCAGCCTTATGCCACATCCAGCTGTCGTTGTAGATAGGGTCATTCCAGGTCTCATCAGAGACACTGAAGGAATTGTAAAGAACTTCCCAGTTTTTTTTTTTTTTTGAAATTGTTTTTATAGTGGGTTTGAGCTGATTCTCGCTGCCATGTTTATGCCAGTCTAGACACACTTGATTCCCTTATTGTGACATATCAATACATAGGTTTTAAGATTCTTACTAGTCAGATATATTCGTCTGCGGGAAATATGGGGTTTTGAGTCCCTTTCACTGAGGAAGGTGTAGGTCTTTTCTATTCCATAGTTGGTTTTTGGAACGGTACCTATGCTTATATCAAACTCTGGTTTTATGCATCACCCCACCTCTCCTTCCCCCTTAAGCAGGCATAAGAGTGTTTTCTAAATGTGAGATACTGTTCTCTTTCCTAACTCAGTTCAAGTGTAGCCATGTTTACAGGATCTTCATAAGTGATATCTTATGATAAGTTTCTTTTTCTGTGTGACTTATTTCACTTAGAATCATCGTACCTGAATCCACCCATGTTGCTGCTACAGGTCTTATGACATTGATTTCATGGCTGAGGGATATTCCATCGTACGTAAGTACCACAATTTTTTGAACCATTTTTATATTTCCTGGTATATTTAAGGTGTACCCAAGTTGAGGTCCTTGTAAGCAGTGCAGCCCTAAATTTTGGGGTGGCTCTGTCTTATTGATTTTCTGTTTTCCCAAAGTATATTTCCTAGACTGGAAGTGCCCTTGGCTCCGTAGCTCTGTTGTATACTTGTTTTAGGGAACACTATGTACTCCTCCAGAGAGGCAGTTGCCAATTTACATCCCGCCCTTCAGCATAACAAGGCTCCCTGTTCTCCAGGGCCTGTCTTGCCTTTCTGGTTTTTACACATTTTGTGGATGTCCCTTTTGACCAGAGGGAAGTGATACTTCTTTGTAGTGCAGATTTGCATTGCCCGCTTGCTTGCTTGGCCAAAAAGGGCGTATGCGTTTTCTCCTGAATATATTCAGGAGAAAACGCATACGCCCTTTTTGGCCAAGTGCATCATTGTCGAAGTTGTGCCCATCTTTCTGTGCTTTAAAGGCGATTCCAACGTACCTCTTTCAACCTGTTTCCTGCTATTCTGGCTCGCTTCCAAGTCCGCCTCGTTGCCTTCCCTCAACAGATTTTTGGACGATAGTTGTCCTTTATTATTCGGCCAGTTTGTGAATTGCTGTGCCCCTGAGCTCCGTTTTTCAACTCGTTTTTGGTGAGCTGACCGCAAGTCCAAAATTTTGGTTCAGGACCTATGCTGTTTCCCGGTGGGGGGCTGAGACTTTGGTTAATTCTTCTTCCTGCCGGGAAATTACAGTCATATGTGCCCGTCTAAATGCCTAACAGCTACTCTCTCATTGGTTCTCCGTCTGCCCTTTCATCCTCTGCCAAATTGGCAACCTGTGCGAACCAGGAAGTTAAAGGGTATGTCTCTCCAAGTTGGGAGGTTGATAGTAAAGCAGATGGAAATTCAAACCGGAGCACCAGGAGAGGGAATATTTGTTGAGTTTTAGAAATCTTTCATATTCACAATGTGTCCGTTCCCTAGGTTTCCCGTACATGTTATAGCTGTAGTAATATTCCCTTCAACCTGGAGAGTTGGGACCCATGGAATGGATGCCAGGCATTTGTGCTTTAAAGGGTCTGCATTTGCTCACCCAATCTCACCAATCGTCTCAGTCCCAAATGTCCCTCCTTATGCCACATCCAGCTGTCGTTGTAGATAGGGTCATTCCAGGTTTCATCAGAGACCCTGAAGGAATTGTAAAGAATTTCCCAGTTTTTTTGATTTGTTTTTGAAATTCCTTTTTATAGTGGGTTTGAGCTGATTCTCGCTGCCATGTTTATGCCAGTCTAGACACACTTGATTCCCTTACGGAGACATATCAATACATAGGTTTTAAGATTCTTACTAGTCAGATATATTCCTCTGCGGGAAATATGGGGTTTTGAGTCCCTTTCACTGAGGAAGCTGTAGGTCTTGTCTATTCCATAGTTGGTTTTTGGAATGGTACCTGTGCTTATATCAAACTCGGGGTTCATGCATCACCCCACCTCTCCTTCCCCCTTAAGCAGGCATAAGAGTGTTTTCTATATGTGAGACTCTGTTCTCTTTCCTAACTCAGTTCAAGTGTAGCCTGGTTTACAGGATCTTCATAAGTGATATTTTATGATAAGTTTCTTTTTCTGTGTGACTTATTTCACTTAGAATCATCGTACCTGAATCCACTCATTTTGCTGCTACTGGTCTTATGACATTTATTTCATGGTTTAGGGATATTCCATCGTACGTAAGTACCACACTATTTTGAACCATTTTTATATTTCCTGGGATATTTAAGGTGTACCCAAGTTGAGGTTCTTGTAAGCAGTGCAGCCCTAAATTTTGAGGTGGCCCTTTCTTACTGATTTTCAGGTTTCCCAAGGTATATTCCCTAGACTGGAAGTGCCCTTGGCTCTGTAGCTCTGTTGTTTACTTGCTTTAGGCCACACAATGCATTCCTCCAGAGAGGCAGTTGACAATTTTCATCTCGCCCAACACCATAACAAGGCTCCCTGTTCTCCAGGGCCTGTCTTGCCTTTCTGGATTTTACACATTTTGTGGCTCTCCCTTTTGACCAGTGGGAAGTGATACTTCTTTGTAGTGCAGATTTGCATTGCCCGCATTCTTGCTTGGCCCAAAAGGGCGTATGCGTTTTCTCCTGAATATATTCTGGAGAAAACGCATACGCCCTTTTTGGCCAAGTGCCTTATTGTCGAAGTTGTGCCCCTGTTCCTGTGCTTTAAAGGCGATTCCAATGTACCACTTGAAATCTGTTTCCTGATATTCTGCCTGCCTTTCAAATCTGCCTCGTTTCCTTCCCTCAACAGATTTTTGGACGATAGTTGTCCTTTATTACTCTGCCAGTTTTTGAATTGCTGTGCCCCTGAGCTACATTTTTCAACTCGTTTTTTGTGAGCTGAACGCAAGTCCAAAATTTTGCTTCAGGACCTATACTGGTTCCCGGTGGGTGGCTGAGACTTTTGTTAATTCTTCTTCCTACCGGGAAATTAGAGTGACATGTGCCCGTCCAAATACCTAACAGCTACTCTCTCATTGGTTCTCCCTCTTCGTATTCATCCTCTGCCAAATTGGCAACCTGTGCGAACCAGCAGGTTAAAGTGGCTGTCTCTTCAAGTTGGGAGACTGATAATAAAGCAGTTGGAATGTCAAACCGGAGCACCAGGAGAGGGACTATTCTTTGAGTTTTAGAAACCTTTCGTATTCACAGTGTGTCCGTTCTCTAGGTTTTCCGTACATGTTATAGCTGTAGTAATAGTTCCTTCAACCTGGAGAATTGAGACCCATGGAATGGGTGCCACATATTATTGTTTTAAAGGGTCTGCATTTGCTCACCCACTCTCACCAACCCTCTGAGTCCCCAGTGTCCAGCCTTATGCCACATCCAGCTGTCGTGGTAGATATGGTCATTCCAGGTTTCATCAGAGTCCCTGAAGGAATTGTTAAGAATTTCCCTCTTTTTTGTTTTGTTTTTGAATTTCCTTTTTTAGTGGGTTTGAGCTGATTCTCGCTGCCATGTTTATGCCAGTCTAGACACACTTGATTCCCTTACGGAGACATATCAATACATAGGTTTTAAGATTCTTACTAGAAAGATATATTCCTCTGCGGGAAATATGGGGTTTTGAGTCCCGTTCACAGAGGAAGTAGTAGGTCTTGTCTATTCTGTATTTGGATTATGGAACCGTACCTGTGTTAATATCAAACTCTGGTTTTATTCATCACCCCACCTCTGCTTTCCCCTTAAGCATGCATAAGAGTGTTTTCTAAATATGAGACTCTGTTCCCTTTCCTAATTCCTTCCATGTGTAGCCATGTTTATATACCCTTCATAAGTGATATCTTATGATAAGTTTATTTTTCTGTGTGATGTTTTTCAGTTAGAATCATCGTACATGAATCCCGTCATTATGTTGCTACTGGCCTTATGACATTGACTTCATGGCTGAGGGATATTCCATCATACGTATGTACCACAATTTCTTTACCATTTTTGTCTTTCCTGGTATTTATAATGTGTTCCGAAGTCGAGTTTCTTGTAAGCAGTGCTACCATAAATTTTGGGGTGGCTGTGTCTTATTGATTTTCAATTTCCCCAAGGTATATTCCCGTGACTGGAAGTGCCTTAGGTTGTGAAGCACTGTTGTTTACTTCTTTTTGGGAACACAATGCACTCCTCCAGAGTGGCTGTTGGCAATTTACATCCCACCCATCCGCATAACAAAGCTCCCTGTTCTCCAGATCCTGTCTTGCCTTTCTTGTTTTTACACATTTTACGGATGTCCCTTTTGACCGGTTGGAAGTGATAATTCTTTGTAGTGCAGATTTGCATTGTGTGGTTGCTTGGTTGGCCAAAATGGGCGTATGCGTTTTCTCCTGAATATATTCAGGAGAAAACACATGCACCCTCTATGGACAATTCCATAATTGTCGAAGTTGTGATGCTTTTCCTGTGTTTAAAGGCGATTCCAATGTACTTCTGGAAATCTGTTTCGTGCACTTCTGCCTCATTTTCAAGTCCGCCTCATGGCTTTCTCTCAACAGATTTTTGGTAGAGAGTAGTCCTTTATAACTCTGCAAGTTAGTGAATTGCTGTGCCCCTGAGCTCCATTTTTCAACTCGCGTTTTTGTGAGCTGACTGCCAATCCACAATTTTGCTTCAGGACCTATACTGGTTCAATTGGGGGGGCTGGCTCAGAGTTTGTTAATTCTTCTTCGGGACGGGAATTTAGAGTGACATGTGGCCATCCAAATGCCTACAGCTACTCTCTAATTGTTTCTCCCTCTTCCCTTATATCCTCTACACAACTTGCCAACTGTGCGAACCAGGAGGTTATAGGTGCTGACTCTCCAATTTGGGAGATTGATAGTAAAGCATTTGGAATGTCAAACTGGTGCACAAGGAGAGAAAAAAATTAGTAGAGTTTTAGAAACCTTTCACCATCAGATGGTGTCCATTCTCTACGTTTCCCATACATGTTATAACTGTAGTGATATTCCCTTCTACCTGGAGAGTTGGGACCCATGGAATGGGTGCCATGCATTATTGCCTTAAACGGTCTGCATTTTCTCACCCAATCTCACCAATCCTCTCAGTCCCAAGTGACCAGCCTTATGCCACATCCAGCTGTCGTTGTAGATAGGGTCATTCTACGTTTCATCAGAAGCCCTGAAGGTATTGTGTAAGAATTTCACTGTTTATTTGTTTTGTTTTGAAATTCATTTTTATAGTGGGTTTGAGCTGATTCTCTCTGCCGTGTTTATGTCATTATAGACACACTTGCTTACCTTATGGAGACATATCAATACATAGGTTTTAAGATTCTTACTAGTCAGATATACTACTCTGTGGGGAATAGGGGTGTTGAGCCCCGTTCAGTGAGGAAAGAGTAGGTCTTGTCTATTTTGTATTTGGATTATGCAACCGTACCTGTGCTAATATCAAACTCTGGTTTTATGCATCACCCCACCTCTCCTTTCCTCTTGAGCAGGCATAAGAGTGTTTTCTAAATGTGAGACTCTTCTCTTTCCTAATTCAGTTCATGTGTATCCATGTTTACAAGACCTTCATAAGTGATATCTTATGATAAGTTTCTTTTTTCTGTGTGACTTATTTCAGTTAGAATCATCGTACATGAATCCACTCATTATGCTGCTACTGGCCTTATGACATTGATTTCATGGCTGAGGGATATTCCATCGTACGTATGTACCACAATTTCTTTACTATTTTTGTCTTTACTGGGATATTTAAGGTGTCCCGAAGTCGAGGTTCTTGTAAGCAGTGCTGCCCTATATTTTGGGTTGGCTGTGTCTTATTGATTTTCAATTTCCCCAAGGTATATTCCCATGACTGGAAGTGCCTTAGGTTGTGAAGCTCTGTTGTTTAATTCTTTTAGGGAACACAATGCACTCCTCCAGAGTGGCTGTTGGCAATCTGCATACCACCCATCAGCATAACAAGGCTCCCTTTTCTCTAGAGCCCCTCTTGCCTTTCTGGTTTTTACACATTTTACGGATATCCCTTTTGACTGGTGGGAAGTGATACTTCTTTGTAGTGCAGATTTGAATTGTGCGGTTGCTTGGTTGGCCAAAATGGGTGTATGCGTTTTCTCCTGAATATATTCAGGAGAAAACGCATGCGCCCTTTATGGACAATTTCATAATTGTCGAAGTTGTGATGCTTTTCCTGTGTTTAAAGGCGATTCCAATGTACTTCTGGAAATCTGTTTCGTGCAAATCTCCCTCATTTTCAAGTCCGCCTCATGGCTTTTCCTCAACAGATTTTTGGAAGAGAGTAGTCCTGTATAACTCTGCAAGTTAGTGAATTGCTGTGCCCCTGAGCTCCATTTTTCAACTTGTGTTTTTGTGATCTGACCGCAAACCCACAATTTTGCTTCAGGACCTATACTAGTTATTGGGGTGGGGGAGGCTGAGAGTTTGGTTAATTCTTCTTCGTGACGGGAAATTAGAGTGACATGTGGCCATCCAAATGCCTACAGCTACTCTCTCATTGGTTCTCCCTCTTCCCTTATATCCTCTGCACAATGTGCCAACTGTGCGAACCAGGAGGTTATAGGGGCTGACTCTCCAAGTTGGGAGATTGACATTAAAGCAGTTGGAATGTCAAGCTGCAGCACATGGAGGGAAAAAAATTAGTAGAGTTTTAAAAACCTTTCACCATCAGAGGGTGTCCATTCTCTAGGTTTCCCATACATGTTATAACTGTAGTGATATTCCCTTCTACCTGGAGAGTTGGGAACCATGGAATCAGTGGCAGGCATTATTGCTTTAAAGCGTCTGCATTTTATCACCCAATCTCACCAATCCTCTCAGTCCCAGGTGAACAGCCTTATGCCACATCCAGCTGTTGTTGTAGATAGGGTCATTCCAAGTTTCATCAGAACCCCTGAAGGTGTTGTGTAAGAATTTCACTGTTTCTTTGTTTTGTTTTGAAATTCCTTTTTATAGTGGATTTGAGCTGATTCTCACTGCCGTGTTTATGTCATTCTAGACACACTTGGTTCCCTTATGGAGACATATCAATACATAGGTTTTAAGATCCTTACTAGTCAGATATATTTCTCTGTGGGGAATAGGGTTGTTGAGTCCCATTCACTGAGGAAGGAGTCGGGCTTGTCTCTTCTGTATTTGGATTATGGAACGGTACCTGTGTTAATATCAAACTCTGGTTTTATGTGTCTCCCCACCTCTCCTTCCCCCTTTAGCAAGCATAAGAGTGTTTTCTAAATCTGAGACTCTGTTCTCTTTCCTAATTCAGTTCATATGTAGCCAGGTTTACATTCCCTTCATAAGTGATATCTTATATCAGAATGCACCATGGCCCTTGTCATAATAATGCTCCATGACCCCTGTCATCACAATGCTCCATTCCCTGGTTATCACAATGCTCCATGTCCCTTGTCATAACAATTCTCCATGTACTTGTCATCACAATGCTACATGACACTTCTCATCACAAAGTTACATGCTCGTTTCATCACAATTCTCCATGCACTTGTCATTGCAATGTTCCATGACCCCTGTCATAGCAAGCTCCAAGTGTTTGTCATCACAATGCTTCATGACTTTATCATCAAAATTCTCAATGGCACTTTTCATCACAATGTTCCGTACCCTTGTCATCACAATGCTCCATGCCCTTGTCATCACAATGCTCCATGACCCCTGTCATCACAATGCTCCCTGACACCTGTCATCACAATGCTTCATGCCCCTTGTCATTACAGTGCTCCATGATGCTCGTCATCACAATTACCCATGGTCTTCTCATCACAATGCTCCACGGTTTTGCCATCACAATGCTCCATGCCCTGGTCATCTCAATGCTCAATGTCCCTTGTCCTCACAATTCTCCACGTCCTTGTCATCACAATGCTCCATGGCACTTCTCATCACAATGTTATATGCTCTTGTCATAACAATACTCCATGCACTTGTAATCGCAATGTTCCATGACCCCTGTCATAGGAAGCTCCATGCGCTTGTCATCACAATGTTTCAGGACATGGACATTAAAATTATCAATGGCCCTTGTCATCTCAATGCTCCATGCACTTATCATCACAATGCTCCTTTACCTTTGTCACAACAATCCTCCATGACACTTGGCATCACAATGCTCCGAGCTATTGTCATCACAATGGAACATGACATATGTCATCACAATGCTCCCTGACACCTGTCTTCACAATACTCCATGACATTGTCATCACAATGCTCCATGCCATTGTCATCACAATGTGCCATGCCCATCATCATAATGCTTCATGCTCTTGTCATCACAATGAAATCAAAATGCTCTATGACCTCTGTCATCACAATGCTCCAAACCCTTGTGATCACAATGTTCCATAACACTTGTCATCACAATACCCCAAGACCTAGTCATCACAATTATCCATGGACTTCTCATCACAATGCCCCATGACATTTGTCATCACAATGCGCAATACACACGTCATCACAATGCTCCCTGACTCTTGCCATCAGTATGCTCCCTGAACCCTTTCATGACAAGGCTCCATGCCTTTTTCATCACAATGATCCATGCCATTTTCATCACAATGCTCCAAGACCCCTGTAATCACAATGCTCCATGCCCTTGTCATCACAAAGCTCCATGATGCATGTCATCAGAATGCTCCATGGCCTTCTCATCACAATGCTCCATGCCCTTGTCATCACAATGCTCCAAGACCCCTGTAATCACAATGGTCCATGCCCCTTTTCATCAGAATGCTCCATGAGACTTGTCATCACAAGGCTCCATGGTCTTCTCATCACAATGCTCCAGGACATTGTCATCAAAATGCTCCATTCCCTTATCATCACAATGCTCCATGACCCCTGTCATCACAATACTCCATGAACATTTTCAGCCCAATGCTCCATGACCTTCTCATCACAATGCTCCATGACCAATATCATCACAATTCTCCATGACCACAGTCATCACAACGCTCAATATCACCTGACAACACAATGATCCGGGACTCTTGTCATCATAATGCTCCATTCCCTAGTCATCACAATGCTCCATGACCCCTGTCATCACAATACTCCATGAACATTTTCAGCCCAATGCTCCATGACACTTGTCATCACAATGATGCATGCCCTTGTCATCCCAATGCTCCATGACCCCTGTAATCACAATGCTCCGTGACGCTTGTCATCACAGTGCTCCATGACACCTGTCATCACAATGCTCCATGCCTTTGTCAGCAAAATGCTACATGACCTTGTCATTACAATGTTCTATGCACTTGTCATCACAATACTCCATTACCATTGCCATCACAATCCTCCATGAACCTTGGGATCACATTGCTCCATGCCCTTGTCATCACAATGCTCCATGCTCCTTGAAATCAAAATGATCCATGACCTCTGTCATCACAATGCTCCAAACCCTTGTGATCACAATGTTCCATAACACTTGTCATCACAATGCTCCATGATGCCTGTCATCACAATACTCCATGCCCTTTTCATCACAATGCTCCATGACCTTTGTCATCACAATTCTCGATACACTTGTCATCACAATGCTCCCTGACACTTGTCATCAGAATGCTCCTTGAACCCTGTCACAAAAAGGCTCCATGCCTTTTTCATCAAAATGCACCATGCCGTTTTCATCCCAAAGCTCCATGCCATTGTCATCAAAATACTCCACAAGCTTGTCATCAGAATGCTCCATGTCCCTTGTCATCACAATTTTCCATGCACTTGTCAGCACAATGCTCCCTGACCCTTGTCATCACAATGCTCCAAGCCATTGTCATCACAATGCTCCATTACCTTTGTCATCAGAATCCTCCATGACACTTGGCATCACAATGCTCCATGGCATTGTCATCACAATGGGCCATTACATATGTCATCACAATGCTCCCTGACACCTGTCTTCACAATAATGAATGACCTGGTCATCACAATGCTCCATGCCCTTGTCATCACAATGCGCCATTCCAACTGTCATCGCAATAAGCCATGAAACTTATTAGACCAATGCTCCATGCCCTTGTCATCACAATGCCCCATGCCCTTGTTATCACAATGTTCCATGACCCCTGTCATCACAATGCTCCGTGACTCCAGTCATCACAAGGCTTCATGACCTTTGTCATCACAATGGTCCATGCCCTTGTCATCAACAGTCTCTGTGACCTTTTTAACCACAATGCTTCATGAACTTTTCATCACAATGCTCTTTGACCCTTGTCATCACAATGCTCTATGCCTTTCTCAGCACAATGCTCCATGACCCTTGTCAGCACAATGCTCCATGCGCTTGTCAGCACAATGCTCCATGACCCATGTCATCACAATGCACCATGCGCTTGTCGTCACAGTGCTCCACAATCTTGTCATCACAATGCTCCATAAACCTTGTCATCACAATGCTCCATGCACTTCAAATCAAAATGCTCTCTCACCACTGATATCACAATGTTACATCACTATTCATCACAATACTCCCTCAACCCTGTCATCACAATGTTCCATGACTCCTGTCATCACAATGCTACATGCACTTATCATCACAATGTTCGATGATCCCTGACATCACAATGTTCCATAACCCCTGTCATCAAAATTCTCCATGACCCTTTTCATCAAAATGCTCCATGACCCCTAACATCACAATGTTACATAACGCCTCTCATCAAAATGTTCCATGACCCTTTTCATCAAATTGGTCCATGACAATGTCATCACAATGCTCCCTGCCCTTCTCATCACAATGCACCACGCCCTTGTCATCAAAATGCTCCATGACCTTTGTCATCACAAAGCTCCATGACCCTTGGCATCACAATGCTCCATGCCATTGTCATCACAATACTCCATGAAACCTCTCATCACATTGTTCCATGCAATTGTCATCAAAAAGCTCCATGGTGCTTGTCATCACACTGCACGATGCCCTTCTCATCACAATGTTCCATGCCCTTGTCATTACAATCCTCCATGACCCATGTATCACTGTGTTCCGTGCCCTTGTCATCACAATGCTCCATGCCCACTCTCATCACAATAATCCATGAAACTTTTCAGACAAATGTTCCATGCCCTTGTCATCACAATGCTCCATTACCCCTGTCATAACAATGCTCCATGACCCCTGCCATCACAACGTTCCACGGCCTTGTCATCACAAGGCTCCATGACCCTTGTCATCACAATGCTCCAAGACCCCTGTAATCACAGTGCTACATGCCCTTGTCATCACAAAGCTCCATGATGCACGTCATCAGAATGCTCCATGCCCTTGCCATCACAATGCTCCATTACCCCTGTGATAACAATGCTCCATGACCCCTGCCATCACGATGTTCCATGGCCTTGTCATCACAAGGCTCCATGACCCTTCTCATCACAATGCTCCAAGACCCCTGTAATCACAATGCTCCATGTCCCTTTTTATCTCAATGATCCATGAACCCTGTCATCACAATGCACCATGCCCATCATCATAATGCTTCAGGCTATTGTCATCACAATGAAATCAAAATTCTCCATGACCTCTGTCATAACACTGCTCCAAACCCTTGTGATCACAATATTCCATAACACTTGTCATCACAATGCCCCATGACGCTCGTCATCACAATTATCTATGGTCTTCTCATCACAATGCTCCATGACCTTTGTCATCACAATGCTCAATACACTTGTCATCAAAATGCTCCCTGACACTTGTTCTCTGTATGCTCCTTGAACCCTGTCATGACAAGGCTCCATGCCTTTTTCATCACAATGATCCATGCCTTTTTCATCACAATGCTCCAAGACGCCTGTAATTACAATGCTCCATGCCCTTGTCATCACAAAGCTCAATGACGCATGTCATCAGACTGCTCCTTGGTCTTCTCATCACAATGCTCCCTGCCCTTGTCATCACAATTTTCCAAGACACTCTAATCACAATGCTCCATGCCCCTTTTCATCAGTATGCTCCATGAGACTTGTCTCACAAGGCTCCATGGTTTTCTCATCACAATGCTCCAGCACCCTGTCATCACAATGCTTCACAACCTTGTCATGAAAATTTTCAATGGCCCTTGTCATCATAATGCTCCAAGCCCTAGTCATCACAATGCTCCATTATATTTGTCATCACAATCCTCCATTACATTTGGCATCACAATGCTCCATGCCATTGTCATCGCAATGGACCATGACATATGTCATCACAATGCTCCCTGACACCCTTCTTCACAATACTCCATGACCTTCTCATCACAATGCCCCATGCCCTTGTCATCACAATAATCTATTAAACTTGTCAGACCAATGCTCCATGCCCCTGTCATCACAATTCTCCATGCCCTTGTCATCACAATGCTCCATGACCCCTGTCATCACAATGCTCTGTGACTCCAGTCATCACAATGCTTCATAACATTTGTCATCACAGTGGTCCATGCCCACATCATCACAAGGCTCTGTGACCTTTGTAACCACAATACTCCATGAACTTTTCATCACAATGCTCCGTGACCCTTGTCATCACAATGCTCCATGCCTTTGTCAGAACAATGCTCCATGACCCTTGTCATCACAATGTGCCACGTGATTTTCATCACAACGGTCCACAACCTTGTCATCGTAATGCTCCATAAACCTTGTAATCACAATGCTCCATGCACTTCTCATCAAAATGCTCTCTCAACAGAGATATCACAATGTTCCATCACTAGTCATCACAATACTCCCTCACCCCTGTAATCACAATGTTCCATGACCCCTGTCATCACAATGCTACATCCCCTTATCATCACAATGTTCCATGACCCCTGACATCACAATGTTCCATAACCCTGTCATCAAAATGCTCCATGACCCTTTTCATCCCAAAGCTCCATGACCCCTGACATCACAATGTTCTATAACCCCTGTCATCAAAATGTTCCATGACACTTTTCATCAAATTGCTGCATGACCCTGTCATCAAAATGCTCCCTGCCCTTCTCATCACAATGCACCACGCCCTTCATATCAAAATGCTCCATGACTTTTGTCATCACAAAGCTCCATAACCCTTGGAATCACAATGTTCCATGAACCCTCTCATCACATTGTTCCATGCCCTTGTCATCACAAAGCTCCATGACGCTTGTCAAAACAATGTTCGATGCCCTTCTCATCACAATGCTCCATGCCCTTGTCATTACAATCCTCCATGACCCATGGATCACAGTGTTCCGTGACCTTGTCATCACAATGCTCCATGCCCACTCTCATCACAATAATCCATGAAACTTTTCAGACCAATGCTCCATGCCCTTCTCATCACAATGCTCCATTACCCCTGTCGTAACAATGCTCCATGACCCCTGCCATCACAATGTTCCACACCATTGTCATCACAAGGCTCCATGACCCTTGTCATCACAATGCTCCAAGACCCCTGTAATCACAATGCTCCATGACCTTGTCATCACAAAGCTCAATGACGCATGTCATCAGAATGCTCCATGGCCTTCTCATCACAATGCTCCTTGCCCTTGTCATCACAATGCTCCAAGACTCCTGTAATCACAATGCTCCATGCCCCTTTTCATCTCAATGCTCCATGAACGCTGTCATCACAATGCACCATGCCCATCACCATAATGCTTCAGGCTATTGTCATCACAATGAAATCAAAATGCTCCATGACCTCTGTCATCACAATGCTCCAAACCCTTGTGATCACAATGTTCCATAAAACTTATCATCACAACACCCCATGACGCTCATCATCACAATTATCCATGGTCTTCTCATCACAATGCTCCATGAACTTTGTCATCACAATGCTCAATACACTTGTCATCACAATGCTCCGTGACACTTGTCGTCAGTATGCTCCTTGAACCCTGTCATGACAAGGCTCCATGCCTTTTTCATAACAATGATCCATGCCATTTTCATCACAATGCTCCATGCCCTTGTCAGCACAAAGCTCCATGACGCATGTCATCAGAATGCTCCATTGCCTTCTCATCACAATGCTCCATGCCCTTGTCATCACAATGCTCCAAGACCCGTGTAATCACAATGCTCCATGCCCCTTTTCATCAGAATGTTCCATTAGAATTGTCATCACAAGGCTCCATGGACTTCCCATCACAATGCTCCAGGACCTTGTCATCACAGTGCTCAATTCCCTTCTCATTACAATGCTCCATGACCCCTGTCATCACAATACTCCATGAACATTTTCAGCCCAATGCTTCATGACCTTCTCATCACAATGCTCCATGACCCATATCATCACAGTCCTCCATGACCACTGTCAACACAACACTCCATGACCCCTGACAACACAATGATCCGGGACTCTTGTCATCACAATGCTCCATTCTCTTGTCATCACAATGCTCCATGAACATTTTCAGCCCAATGCTCCATGACACTTGTCATCACAATGATCCATGCCCTTGTCATCCCAATGCTCCATGACCCCTGTAATCACAATGCTCCGTGACGCTTATCATCACAGTGCTCCATGACCCTTATCATCACAATTCTCCATGCCTGTGTATTCAAAATCCTACATGACCTTGTCATCACAATGCTCCATGAGCTTGTCATCACAATACTCCATTACCATTTTCATCACAATCCTCCATGAACCTTGGGATCACATTGCTCCATGCCCTTGTCATCACAATGCTCCATGCTCCTTGAAATCAAAATGGTCCATGACCTCTGTCATCACAATGCTCCAACCCCTTGTGATCACAATGTTCCATCACACTTGTCATCACAACACTCCATGATGTCTGTCATGACAATACGCCATGCACTTGTCGTCACAATGCTCCATGACCTTTGTCATCACAATTCTCAATACACTTGTCATCACAATGCTCCCTGACACTTGTCGTCAGAATACTCCTTGAACACTGTCATGAAAAGGCTCCATGCCTTTTTCATCAGAATGCTCCATGCCCTTTTCATCACAACGCTCCAGGTCATTGTCATCACAATATTCCACAAGCTTGTCATCAGAATGCTACATGATCATTGTCTTCAGAATGCTCCATGACCCCTGTCGTCACAATGCTCCATACCCCTTGTCATTACAGTGTTCCATGATGCTCGTCATCACAATTATCCATGGTCTTCTCATCACAATGCTCCACGGTCTTGCCATCACAATGCTCCATGCCTTGGTCATCACGATGCTCCATGTCCCCAGTCATCACAATGCTCCATGACCCCTGTCATCACAATGCTCCATACCCCTTGTCATTACAGTGCTCCATGACGCTCGTCATCACAATTATCCATGGTCTTCTTATCACAATGCTCCACGGTCTTGCCATCACAATGCTCTATGCCCTGGTCATCACAATGCTCCATGTCCCCTGTCATCACAATTCTCCACGTTCTTGGCATCACTATGCTCCATGATACTTCTCATCACAGTGTTACATGTTTTGTCATCACAATTCTCTATGCACTTGTCATCGTAATGCTCCATGACCCCTGTCATAGCAAGCTCCATGTGATTGTCATCACAATGCTTCATGAACATGTCATCAAAATTCTCAATGGCCCTTGTTATCACAATGCGCCATGACCCTTGTCATCACAATGCTCCAAGCCCTTGTCATCAAAATGCTCCATTACCTTTGTCATCACAATCCTCCATGACACTTGGCATCACAATGCTCCATTCCATTGTCATCGCAATGGACCATGACATATGTCATCACAATGCTCCCTGACACCCTTCTTCACAATACTCCATGACCTTCTCATCACAATGCTCCATGCCCTTGTCATCACAATGCACCATGCCCACTGTCATCACAATAATCCATGAATCTTGTCAGAAAAATGCTCCATGACCCTGTCATCACAAGGCTCCATGCTCTTTCATCACAATGCTCTATGACCCCTGTCATCACAATGCTCCGTGACTCCAGTTATCACAGTGCTTCATGACCTTTTTCATCACAATGGCCCATGCCCTCGTCATCACAAGACTCTGTGACCTTTGTGACCACAACACTCCCTGAACATTTCATCACAATGCTCGGTGACCCTTGTCATCACAATGCTCCATGCCTTTGTCAGCACATTACTCCATGACACATGGCATCAAATGTGCCATGCGCTTGTCATCACAATGCTCCACATCGTTGTCATCACAATGCTCCACAAACCTTGTCATCACAATGTTCCATGCGTTTGTCAGCACAATGATTCATGACCCATGTAATCAAAATGTGCCCTGCGTTTCTCATCACAATGCTCCACAGCCTTGTCATCACAATTCTCCATACACCTCTCATCAAAATGCTCTCTCACCACTGATATCACAATGTTCCATCACTAGTCAACACAATATTCCCTCCACCCTGTCATCCCAATGTTCCATGACCCTTGTCACAACAATGCTACATGCTCTTATCATCACAATGCTCCATGACCCCTGACATCACAATGTTCCATAACCCCTGTCATCACAATGCTCCATGACCCTTTTCATCACAATGCTCCATGACCCGTAACATCACAATGTTCCATAAACACTGTCATCAAAATGTTCCATGACCATTTTCATCCAATTGCTCCATGACCCTGTCCTCACAATTCTCCCTGCCCTTCTCATCACAATGCACCACGCTCTTGTCATCAAAATGCTCCATGGCCTATGTCATCACAAAGCTCCATGACCCTTGGAATCACAATGCTCCATGCCATTGTCATCACAAAGCTCCATGAAACCTCTCATCACATTGCTCCATGCCGTTGTCATCACAAAGCTCCATGACGCTTGTCATCACAATGCTCCATGCCCTTGTCATTGCAATCCTCCATGACACATGTATCACTGTGTTCCGTGCCCTTGTCATCACAATGCTCCATGCTCACTCTCATCACAATAATCCATGAAACTTTTCAGACCAATGCTCCATGCCCTTGTCATCACAATGCTCCATTACACCTGTCATAACAGTGCTCCATGACCCCTGCCATCACAATGTTCTACGGCCTTGTCATCACAAGACTCCATGGCCCTTGTCATCACAATGCTCCAAGACCCCTGTAATCACAATGCTCCATGCCCATGTCATCACAAAGCTCCCTGACGCATGTCATCAGAATGCTCCATGGCCTTCTCATCACAATACTCCATGCCCTTGTCATCACAATGCTCCAAGACCCTTGTTATTACAATGATCCATGCCTCTTTTCATCTCAATGCTCCATGAACGCTGTCATCACAATGCACCATGCCCATCATCATAATGCTTCATGCTATTGTCATCACAATGAAATCAAAATTCTCCATGACCTCTCTCATCACAATGCTCCAAACCCTTGTGATCACAATGTTCCATAACACTTGTCATCACAACGCCCCATGACGCTGGTCATCACCATTATCCATGGACTTCTCATCACAATTCTCCATGACCATTGTCATCACAATTCTCAATACACTTGTCATCACAATGCTCCCTGATACTTGTCATCAGTATGCTCATTGAACCCTGTCATGACAAGTCTCCATGCCTTTTTCATCACAATGATCCATGCCCTTTTCATCACAATGCTCCATGCCATTTTCATCACAATACTCCACAAGCTTGTCATCAGAATGCTCCGTGACACTTTTCATCTCAATGATCCATGACCCCTGTCATCACAATGCTCCATGACACCTGTCATCACAATGCTCCATGCCCCTTGTCATTACAGTGCTCCATGATGTTCGTCATCAAAATTATCCATGGTCTTCTCATCACAGTGCTCCACGGTCTTGCCATCACAATGCTCCATGCCCTGGTCATCACAATGCTCCATGTCCCCAGTCATCACAATGCTCCATGACCCCTGTCATCACAATGCTCCATACCGCTTGTCATTACAGTGCTCCATGACACTCGTAATCACAATTGTCCATGGTCTTCCCATCACAATGCTCCACGACCTTGTCATCAAAATGCTCCATGACCCTTGTCATCACAATGCTCCATGACCACTGTCATAACAATGCTCCATGACCCCTGTCATCACAAGGCTCCATACCACTTGTCATTACAGTGCTCCATGACGCTCCTCATTACAATTATACATGGTCTTCTCATCACAATGCTCCACGGTCTTGCCATCACAGTGCTCCATGCCTTGGGCATCACAAGGCTCCATGTCCCCTGTCACCACAATGCTCCATGACCACTGTCATCACAATGCTCTATACCCCTTGTCATTACAGTGCTCCATGACACTCGTCATCACAATTATCCATGATCTTCTCATCACAGTGCTCCACGACCATGCCATCACAAGGCTCCATGCCCTGGTCATCACAATGCTCCATGTCCCCAGTCATCACAGTGCTCCATGTCCCCGGTCATCACAATGCTCCATGACCACTGTCATCACAATGCTCTATACCCCTTGTCATTACAGTGCTCAATGACGCTCGTCATCACAATTATCCATGGTCTTCTCATCACAGTGCTCCACGGTCTTGCCATCACAATGCTCAATGCCCTGGCCATCACAATGCTCCATGTCCCCTGTCATCACAATTCTCCACGTTCTTGGCATCACTATGCTCCATGATACTTCTCATCACAGTGTTACATGTTTTGTCATCACAATTCTCTATGCACTTGTCATCGCAATGCTCCATGACCCCTGTCATAGCAAGCTCCATGTGATTGTCATCACAATGCTTCATGAACATGTCATCAAAATTCTCAATGGCCCTTGTTATCACAATGCTCCATGACCCTTGTCATCACAATGCTCCAAGCCCTTGTCATCAAAATGCTCCATTACCTTTGTCATCACAATCCTCCATGACACTTGGCATCACAATGCTACATTCCATTGTCATTGCAATAGACCATGACATATGTCATCGCAATGCTCCCTGACACCCTTCTTCACAATACTTCATGACCTTCTCATCACAATGCTCCATGCCCTTGTCATCACAATGCGCCATGCCCACTGTAATCACAATAATCCATGAAACTTGTCAGAAAAATGCTCCATGACCCTGTCATCACAATGCTCCATGCCCTTTCATCACAATGCTCTATGACCCCTGTCATCACAATGCTCCGTGACTCCAGTCATCACAATGCTTCATGACATTTGTCATCACAATGGTCCATGACCTCGTCATCACAAGGCTTTGTGACCTTTGTGACCACAACACTCCATGAACATTTCATCACAATGCTCGGTGACCCTTGTCATCACAATGCTCCATGCCTTTGTCAGCACATTACTCCATGACACATGGCATCAAATGTGCCATGTGCTTGTCATCACAATGCTCCACATCGTTGTCATCACAATGCTCCACAAACCTTGTCATCACAATGCTCCATGCGTTTGTCAGCACAATGTTCCATGACCCATGTCATCACAATGTGCCCTGCGTTTCTCATCACAATGCTCCACAGCCTTGTCATCACAATGCTCCATGCACCTCTCATCAAAATGCTCTCTCACCACTGATATCACAATGTTCCATCACTAGTCAACACAATACTCCCTCCACCCTGTCATCCCAATGTTCCATGACCCTTGTCACAACAATGCTACATGCTCTTATCATCACAATGCTCTATGACCCCTGACATCACAATGTTCCATAACCCCTGTCATCACAATGCTCCATGACCCTTTTCATCACAATGCTCCATGACCCGTAACATCACAATGTTCCATAAACACTGTCATCAAAATGTTCCATGACCCTTTTCATCCAATTGCTCCATGACCCTGTCATCACAATGCTCCCTGCCCTTCTCATCACAATGCACCACGCCCTTGTCATCAAAATGCTCCATGGCCTATGTCATCACAAAGCTCCATGACCCTTGGAATCACAATGCTCCATGCCATTGTCATCACAAAGCTCCATGAAACCTCTCATCACATTGCTCCATGCCGTTGTCATCACAAAGCTCCATGACGCTTGTCATCACAATGCTCCATGCCCTTGTCATTGCAATCCTCCATGACACATGTATCACTGTGTTCCGTGCCCTTGTCATCACAATGCTCCATGCTCACTCTCATCACAATAATCCATGAAACTTTTCAGACCAATGCTCCATGCCCTTGTCATCACAATGCTCCATTACACCTGTCATAACAATGGTCCATGACCCCTGCCATCACAATGTTCTACGGCCTTGTCATCACAAGACTCCATGACCCTTGTCATCACAATGCTCCAAGACCCCTGTAATCACAATGCTCCATGCCCATGTCATCACAAAGCTCCCTGACGCATGTCATCAGAATGCTCCATGGCCTTCTCATCACAATACTCCATGCCCTTGTCATCACAATGCTCCAAGACCCTTGTTATTACAATGATCCATGCCTCTTTTCATCTCAATGCTCCATGAACGCTGTCATCACAGTGCACCATGCCCATCATAATGCTTCATGCTATTGTCATCACAATGGAATCAAAATTCTCCATGACCTCTCTCATCACAATGCTCCAAACCCTTGTGATCACAATGTTCCATAACACTTGTCATCACAACGCCCCATGACGCTGGTCATCACAATTATCCATGGACTTCTCATCACAATGCTCCATGGCCTTTGTCATCACAATTCTCAATACACTTGTCATCACAATGCTCCCTGACACTTGTCATCAGTATGCTCATTGAACCCTCTCATGACAAGTGTCCATGCCTTTTTCATCACAATGATCCATGCCCTTTTCATCACAATGCTTCATGACATTGTCATCAAAATACTCCACAAGCTTGTCATCAGAATGCTCCGTGACCCTTGTCACCTCAATGATCCATGACCCCTGTCATCACAATGCTCCATGACAACTGTGATCACCATGCTCCATGCCCCTTGTCATTACAGTGCTCCATGATGTTCGTCATCACAATTATCCATGGTCTTCTCATCACAATGCTCCATGTCCCCAGTCATCACAATGCTCCATGACCCCTGTCATCACAATGCTCCATACCGCTTGTCATTACAGTGCTCCATGACACTCGTAATCACAATTGTCCATGGTCTTCTCATCACAATGCTCCACGCCCTTGTCATCAAAATGCTCCATGACCCTTGTCATCACAATGCTCCATGACCACTGTCATAACAATGCTCCATGACCCCTGTCATCACAAGGCTCCATACCACTTGTCATTACAGTGTTCCATGATGCTCCTCATCACAATTATCCATGGTCTTCTCATCACAATGCTCCACGGTCTTGCCATCACAGTGCTCCATGCCTTGGGCATCACAATGCTCCATGTCCCCTGTCATCACAATGCTCCATGACCACTGTCATCACAATGCTCTATACCCCTTGTCATTACAGTGCTCCATGACCCTCGTCATCACAATTATCCATGGTCTTCTCATCACAATGCTCCACGATCTTTCCATCGCAATGCTCCATGCCCTGGTCATCACAATGCTCCATGTCCCCTGTCATCACAATTCTCCACGATCTTGGCATCACTATGCTCCATGACACTTCTCATCACATTGTTACATGCTTTGTCATCACAATTCTCTATGCACTTGTCATCGCAGTGCTCCATGACCCCGTCATAGCAAGCTCCATGTGCTTGTCATCACAATACTCCATGCCCTTGTCGTCACAATTCTCCATGACCTTTGTCATCACAATGCTCCCTGACACTTGTCGTCAGAATGCTCCCTGAAAACTGTCATGAAAAGGCTCCATGTCTTTTTCATCACAATGCCCAATGCCATTTTCATCAAAATGCTCCATGTCATTGTCATCAAAATACTCCACAAGCTTGTCATCAGAATGCTCCATGAAACTTGTCATCACAATGCTCAATGACCCCTGTTATCACAATGCTCCATACCCCTTGTCATTACAGTGCTCCATGACGCTCATCATCACAATTATCCATGGTCTTCTCATCACAATGCTCCACGGTCTTGCCATCACAATACTCCATGCCCTGGTCATCACAATGCTCCATGTCCCCTGTCATCACAATTCTCCACGTTCTTGGCATCACTGTGCTCCATGATGCTTTTCATCACAGTGTTACATGCTTTGTCATCACAATTCTCTATGCACTTGTCATCGCAATGCTCCATGATCCGTGTCACAGCAAGCTCCATGTGATTGTCATCACAATGCTTCATGAACATGTCATCAAAATTCTCAATGGCCCTTGTTATCACAATGCTCCATGACCCTTGTCATCACAATGCTCCAAGCGCTTGTCATCAAAATGCTCCATTACCTTTGTCATCACAATCCTCCATGACACTTGGCATCACAATGCTCCATTCCATTGTCATCGCAATGGACCATGACATATGTCATCACAATGCTCCCTGACACCCTTCTTCACAATACTCCATGACCTTCTCATCACAGTGCTCCATGCCCTTGTCATCACAATGCGCCATGCCCACTGTCATCACAATAATCCCTGAAACTTGTCAAACCAATGCAACATGCCCCTGTCATCACAATGCTCCATGCCCTTTCATCACAATGCTCTATGACCCCTGTCATCACAGTGCTCCGTGACTCCAGTCATCACAATGCTTCATGACCTTTGTCATCACTATGGTCCATGCCCTCGTCAACACAAGGCTCTGTAACCTTTGTGACCACAACATTCCATGAACATTTCATCACAATGCTCGGAGACCCTTGTCATCCCAATGCTCAATGCCTTTGTTAGCACAATACTCCATGACGCATGGCATCACAATGTGCCATGCGCTTGTCATCACAATGCTCCACATCTTTGTCATCACAATGCTCCATAAACCTTGTCATCACACTGCTCCATGCACTTCTCATCAAAATGCTCTCTCACCACTGATATCACAATGTTCCATCACTAGTCAACACAATACTCCCTCACCCCTGTCATCACAATATTCCATGACCCTTGTCACAACAATGCTACATGCCTTTATCATCACAATGCTCCATTCCCCTGACATCACAATGTTCCATAACCCCTGTCATCACAATGCTCCCTGCCCTTCACAACAGAATGCACCACACCCTTGTCATCAAAATGCTCCATGACCTTTGTCATCACAAAGCTCAATGACCCTTGTCATCACAATGCTGCATGCCATTGTCATCACAATGCTCCATGAACCCTCTCATCACATTGTTCCATGCCCTTGTCATCACAGGCTCCATGATGCTTTTCATCACAATGCTCGATGCCATTCTTATCACAATGCTCCATGCGCTTCTCATTACAATCCTCCATGACCCATGTATCACAGTGTTCCATGCCCTTGTCATCACAATGCTCCTTGCCCCCTCTCATCACAATAATCCATGAAACTTTTCAGACCAATGCTCCATGCCCTTGTCATCACAATGCTCCATGACCCCTGTCATAACAATGCTCCATGACCCCTGCCATCACAATGTTCCACAGCCTTGTCATCACAAGGCTCCATGACCCTTGTCATCACAATGCTCCAAGACCCCTGTAATCACAATGCTCCATGCCCTTGTCATCACAAAGCTCCATGACGCATGTCAACAGAATGCTCCATGGCCTTCTCATTCACGATGTTCCATGCCTTTGTCATCACAATGCTCCAAGACTCCTGTAATCGCAATGCTCCATGCCCCTTTTCATCTCAATGCTCCATGAACCCTGTCATCACAATGCACCATGCCCATCATCATAATGCTTCAGGCTATTGTCATCACAATGAAACCAAAATGCTCCATGACCTCTGTCATCACAATGCTCCAAATCCTTGAGATCAATATGTTCCATAACACTTATCATCACAACGCCCCATGACGCTCGTCATCACAATTATCCATGGTCTTCTCATCACAATGCTCCATGACCTTTGTCATCACAATACTCAATACCCTTGTCATCACAATGCTCCCTGACACTTGTTGTCAGTTTGCTCCTTGAACCCTGTCATGACAAGGCTCCATGCCTTTTTCATCACAATAATCCATGCCCTTTTCATCACAGTGCTCCAAGACCGCTGTAATCACAATGCTCCATGCCCTTGTCATCACAAAGCTCCATGATGCATGTCATCAGAACGCTCCATGGCCTTCTCATCCCAATGCTCCATGCCCTTGTCATCACAATGCTCCAAGACCCCTGTAATCACAATGCTCCATGGCACTGTTCATCAGAATGCTCCATGAGACTTGTCATCACAAGGCTCCATGGTCTTCTCATCACAGTGCTCCAGTACCTTGTCATCACAATGCTCCATGACCCCTGTCATCACAGTACTCCATGGACATTTTCAGCCCAATGCTCCATGACCTTCTCATCACAATGCACCATGACCCCTGTCATCACAATGCTCCATGACCACTGTCATCACAACGCTCCATGAACCCTGACAACACAATGATCCGGGACTCTTGTCATTAAAATGCTCCATGACCATTGTCATCACAATGATCCATGCGCTTGTCATCCCAATGCTCCATGACCCTTGTAATCACAATGCTCCGTGATGCTTGTCATCACAGTGCTCCATGAACTTTGTCATCATAATGCTCCTTGCCTTTGTCAACAAAATGGTACATAATCTTGTCATCACAATTCTCCATGCGCTTGTCATCACAATCCTCCATGACCATTGGGATCACATTGCTTCATGCCCTTGCCATCTCTCTCTTGCCTTTCTGGTTTTTACAGATATTCGGATGTCCCTTTTGACCGGTGGTAAGTGACAATTCTTTGTAGTGTGGATTTGTATTGCGCGCTTGCTTGATTGGCCAAAAAGGGCGTATGCGTTTTCTTCTGAATATATTCAGGAGAAAAGGCATACGCCCTTTTTGGCCAAGTGCATCTCTGTCCAAGTTGGGATGCTTTTCCTGTGCTTTAAAGGTGATTCCAATTTACCTCTTGAAATATGTTTTGTGCAATTCTGCCTCATTTTCAAGTCCGCTTCATTGCCTTCCCTCAACAGATTTTTGGAAGAGAGTAGTCCTTTATAACTCTGCAGGTTTGTGAATTGCTGTGCCCCTGAGCTCTAATTTTCAAATCCCATCTTTGTGAGCTGGCCGCAAATCCACAATTTTGCTTCAGGACCTATACTGGTTCCAGGGGTCGCTATATTGGTTCCCTGTGGGTGGTTGAGGCTTTGGTTAATTCTTCTTCCTGCCGGGAACTTAGAGTGACATGTGCCCGTCCAAATGCCTACATCTACTCTCTGATTGGTTCTCCCTCTTCCCTTTCATCCTCTGCACAATTAGCAAACTGTGCGAACCAGGAGGTTATAGGGGCTGACTCTCCTAAGTTGGGAGATTGATAGTAAAGCAGTTGGAATGCCAAAGTGGAGCACAAGGAGAGGAAAAATTAGGAGAGTTTTAGAAACCTTACGCCATCACAGGGTGTCCATTTTCTAGGTTTCCCGTACATGTTATAATTGTAGTGATATACCCTTCTACCTGGAGATTTGGGACACATGGAATGGTGGCATGCATTACTACTTTAAAAGGTCTGCATTTTCTCTCCCAATCTCACCAGTCCTCTCAGTCCCAAGTGTCCAGCCTTATGTCTCATCCAGCTGTCTTTGCAGTTAGGGTCATTCCAGGTTTCATCAGAAACCCTGAAGGAATTGTGTAAGAATTTCGCTGTTTTTTGGGGTTTTTTTGAAATTCATTTTTATAATGGGGTTGAGCTGATTTTCACTGACGTGTTTATGCCAGTCTAGACACAATTGATTCCCTTACGGAGACATATCAATACATAGGTTTTAAGATTCTTAGTAGTCAGATATATTCCTCTGTGGGGCATAGGGGTGTTGAGTCCCGTTCACTGAGGAAGGTGTAGGTCTTGTCTATTCTGTATTTGGTTTATGGAATGGTACCTGTGCTAATATCAAACTCTGGTTTTATGCATCACCCCACCTCTCCTTTCCCCTGAAGCAGGCATAAGAGATTTTTGCTAAATGTGAGACTCTGTTCTCTTTCCTAATTCAGTTCATGTGTTGTGATATTGACATTCCCTCTATAAGTGATATCTTATGATAAGATTCTTTTTCTGTGTGACTAATTTCCCTTAAAATCATCATACCTAAATCCACTCTTTATGCTGCTACTGGCCTTATATACATTGATTTCACGTCTGAGTGATATTCCGTTGTACAAAATTACCACAAGTTCTTTATGCATTTCTCTTTTTCCTGGGATATTTTAGGTGTACCAAAGTTGAGGTTCTTGTATGCAGAGCAGCCCTAAACTTTGGGGTGCCTGTGTCTTATTGACATTTAGTCTTGCCAAGTTATATGTCCATGAGTTGAAGTCCCCTTGCTCCAGGGCTTTGTATTTTAGATGTTTTAAAAACAGCATACACTTCTTCAGAGTGGCTCTTGGATATTTATACCCCACCCATCAGCGTGACTAGGCTCCCTGTTTTCCATGGCCTCTCCTGCATTTCTGGTTTGTACACATTTTTTGGATGGCCTTTCTGAGCAGTGGAAATTGAGACTTCTTTGTTGTGCGGATTTGCATTTCCCTCTTGCTTGGTTGGCCAAAAACTCTGCATGTGTTTTTTTCCAGAAGATATTCATGAAAAAAACGCATACACCCTTTTGCCCAACCGCATCATTTTAGAAATTCTGCTGCTTTTCATATGCTTTAAATGTGAGTACAATCTACCTTTTGAAATCTGTTTCCTGCAATTCTGCCTCTCATTCAGATCCTCTTCGTTGCCTTACCTGAATATATTTTTGGACGTTGGTTATCATTTATATCTTTGCAGGTCTTTGAATTGTCTGCTCCTGAGCTCCATTTTGCAACTCGCTTTTTTTGTGAGCTGGCCGCCAAACCATTGGATTACTTCTGGCCCTATTCTGGTTCTGGGGAGGCAGGCTGAGCCTTTGGTTAATTCTTCTTCCTAATGGGAAATTAGAGTGACATGTGCCTGTCAAAAGTCCTACAGCTAATCTCTCATTGGTTCCCCCTCTTCCCATTTATCCTCTGCACAAATTGCAAACTGTGTGAAACAGGAGGTTAAAGGTGCTGATTCTCCAAGTGGGGAGATTGTTAGTAATGTGGCTGGAATGGCGAACCCCAGCAGCAGGAGATCAAAAATGAGGTGCATTTTAGACACCTTTCCTGAGCACACGATGTACATTCATCTCGGTTTCCCAGGCATGTTTTCGCTGTCAGAAGATTCCCTTGAACCTGCAGATTTGGGACCCATGGAATGGGTACCAGGCAGTATTACTTTAAAAGGTCTGCATTTCCTCACCCAGCCTCTCTAACACCTCTTAGCGTGCATAGCTTCCAGCCTTATATAATCATCCTGCTGTGGGTCTACATGTGTTCAACCCCTGATACATCGTAGCCCTTCAACAAAAGTTGTAGGAATTTTTGTCTGTCTCACTGTTTTTATAAATAGTTTTAAATTTATTTTTATATTGGTTACAGCTGATTTTCAAAGCTCTGTTTTTTGCTGCTGTACATCCACTTGATTCATGTACTGTGAGACAACAATAAATTCGTTTTCAGATGCTTACCAGTCCTACGTATTATTTTCCAGTGACTTGAGTAGGTTGAGTGCAGTTCTTTGAGGTACCGTGTAGGCCTTGTCAGTTATTCAATTTGGTACTTGGAATGGTATCTTTGCTAATTTCAACCTCCTGGATAATACCTCACCATTCCCCACCTTTCCCATTTAGCAGCCTTATATCTATTTTCTACATATTTGACTATGTTTCTGTTTTGTAATTTATTTCATGTGTAACCATTTTTGATTCCACCTTTAAGTGACATCTTATGATATGTGTCTTTTTCTTTCTGACATATGTCACTTAGAATGATCGTATGTAACTCCTCCAGAGTTGTTACAACTGGCCTTATTTCATTGATTTCTGGATGAGTAATATTCCACTCTACATAAGTACCCCATCTCTTTTATCCATTTTATCCTTCCAGGGACATTTAGGTTATATCCAAGTTGAGGCCCTTTTTAACAGAGAGGTGGTAAACGTTGGGGTGCCTGTTTTCTGTCGATTTTTGTTTTTCCCAAGGTATACGCCCATGAGTGCAAGTGCCCTATGCTCTGTAGCTCATTTTTTAGGTGTTTTAGCAAACACAATACACTTCTCCAGAGTGGCCGTTGGCAAATTACATTTCCACCATCAGCCTCACAGGGCTCCCTTTTCTCCTCGCCCTGTCCTGCATTTCTGGTGTTTACACTTTATGTGGATGGCCCTTCTGACTGATGTGAAGTGATACATTTTGTAGTATTGATTTCCAGTGCCCACCTGTTTGGTTGGATAAAAAGTGTGTATGGCCTTTACTTGAATATACTCAGAAAAAATGCATATGCCCTTTTTGGCCAACTGCATCATTGGCGATGTTCAACCCCTTTTCTTGTGCTTTAATGGGGAGTCCTTTCTAACTCTTCAAATCTGTTTCCTGCCACTCTCCCTTGCTTACAAGTCCTTTTCTGTGACTTACCTCAAGACATTTTTCGATGATAGATATTTTCAATTCTACAGTTTCATGAATTTTAGTGCCCCTGAGTTCCATTTTTCAACTTGTGTTTTTGTAAACTGGACACAAAACAGTGGGATTTCCTCTAGCCCTATTCTGTTTCCGTGGGCAATTCTAGCCTTTGATGAATTTGTCTTCCGGATTGGAAATTAGAGTGGCATGTGCCTGTCCGAACACCTAAGACTTGTCTCTAAATTTTTCTCATCCTTCCGCTTCATCCTCTGGACAAATTCCAAACTGTGTGCAACAGGATGTTGACGGTGCTGATATCCCCAAGTGAGGAGATTGTTAGGAAAGATGCTGGAGGGATGAACCCGAGCACCAGGCGATGAGGAGATGAGGTGCCTTTTCCAAACTCTTTCCGATCAAACGGTGTACCATCCTCTAGGTGTGACAGTCATGTTTTAGCTGTAGGAAGGGTCCCGTGCATGTAAGGAGAAC
The DNA here is from genome assembly GCF_949752795.1 of Hyperoodon ampullatus. Lineage (NCBI taxonomy): Eukaryota > Metazoa > Chordata > Mammalia > Artiodactyla > Ziphiidae > Hyperoodon > Hyperoodon ampullatus. Next base: position 291,270 of record NW_027640901.1, on the reverse strand, counting down.
ACCAGGGATTTTTCCAAATCAGTGCCTCCCCGAACCCAAAACTGGGGAATTTGTAAGCTACGGCTACACGTATGTCCATTAAGGGCCTTGGGAAATAGGCAGAGCTCAAACTTTAGATGATTGAAATCTTCAGGGTCAGAAGCGCTCACCATCGGCCTTGCTTAGGTTACATTTTATCTGTCATTGATAGATGATGTCAATAAAAATATCTGTTCTTTTTCAGATTATTTCCCCTTATAGGTTATTGCAAAATATTCAGTGTAGTTCCCTGTGCTATACAGTAGTTCCTTGTTGATGATCTATTTTATACATAGCAGTGTGTATGTGTTAATCCCAAACTGTTAATTTATCCCTTCTCTTACCTTTCCCCTTTGGTAATAATAAATTATAAGATTTTCTACTTCTCAGAAATGGCGGAGCTGAAAGAAAGGTATCATTTTCAATGGAAAAGCATTCAAAACAAGATTGAAGCTTCAGCCAAGAGTATTCGATGTACATCCATGGAAATAAATCACTTCATTTCTCTAATGTTGACCTGACAAATAAGACAGACGTCTTCACTGAACTTGCTTATAGGAAAGTGATGGAAATATCAAATGTAAGTCTTAGAAACATCTTATTTTACCCGAGCATTATACACTGCTCTATGTTAACTACAGTTTGGCTCACACATCTGTTCATTGAAGTTACAATGTTCTCAATTTCTATTACTGATCCTCCAGAGTGGACCCCAACAGGAGTCCCCGTGCCCAGTGTCATTGGAGCCAACAGATCAAGACTGAGTTTGGTTCAGAAGCAAAGGAAACATTATTTTGAAAACACAGTGGAGAGGTGAGAGCGTGCACTCCCCCAAGGGCTGTGGGCTGGGCTGTTTTGTAGGTATCCCGGCAGTGTCAGTGGGAGGGAGGGGATGGAGCTCTCGAGGGCTGAGTTGGCTGCAGCTCAGGCTCTATGCCGCGGAGTCTGCATGGAACCCCGCTAGCTGAGGTGTCGACCCAGCCATTCTGCACTAGGAAATCAGGTCTGAAGTGCCGGGTGTGGGACCTCTGCATGCGGAACCCTAGGAGCATGTGAAATTAGACAAAGCACAAAGGAAAAACAGGTTAGACTTTATTTTATTGCCCAGATTCTCTTTTTATCTCCCAGGAATTTTTAATGAACGTTGCCGGAGACAAACACCTCCACTGCTTTTTGTTCCGTTCCTCATTCTTGGGGTGTTGAGGGTGCAGACCCCTCTTTTGTAACTGCTTCATGCTGTGGTGGGAGCCCTGTTACATGGGGGGAGGGGAAAACGTCTCCCCACCGGCCTCCAGGTGAGGTTGATTGTCCCAAGGCCTCCTGCCTCACTTCTCGTCCGCCTGAGCACCAGCATTGGAAGTGTTATAGATTCTAATGACCTTTAAGGGTCCAGGAAAGAGATGCGCAGAGATGCTGCGGCGGCAGGTTTCATCCCACCCCACATTTGTTCGGCGACATTAGGCTGACGGTTTTTGCCAGCCTAGATGCTCTGACCAGTAGACTGTGCTTTCTTTAATTAGGTCCCTGAATTGATGTACAAACAGCACCATGTGTCAGAGCCCTGCTCGCACAACTCCCAGACAGTCCAGGGTCAGTGGTGATCCAGGACCATGACGTCCACTGAGTCAACGGCCTTTAGAAGTAGCCAGCAGTCCAGTCGGTCATATTGGCCACCATCACCGCGGTGTCTGTAGAGTTTTCTATGGTGAAAGCGTGATATACGTTTCCCCCGCCAAGCTTATTAGCTCCCCTCTGGGTGCAGTAAGTCCTGCAAGCAGTAGTCTGCTCTTTCGGGGCACAGTCTTGTCGTTTTCTGAGAGAAACTCCAGGTCAAGTGATGGTCACACGAGTCATCTTGGGGGCCCGTTGCCCCCGTTTGTCTCTCTGGAGGTTGGAGTTGGAGGGCCTCCTCACTCGAGGTCAGTGTGTCCACAGAGCGACCCCTGCAACTTCAGGGCATGATGGGTGGTTAGGATCACCACGTGGGGTACTTTTCCCTTAGGTGGGAGCTGGCCTTGCAGGCTGCTGATTTCCAGCTTTTTAGATACCCCAGTATCCTGGCCTGATGAGTCGGTGGGCAAAGCCCTTGGTGACCATAGTTTATCATACCTGAAGGGCATTCTTGTTTTGCTCCATTTCAAGTGGTCCCAGTTTTTGCACTAAGTCTCCAAGGGCGATTAACCTTTGACCGGGTATGTAAAGGTCAAAGGGTTTAGCTAAATTAGGGAGTTCCTGGGCAAGGGTCTGAATTGACTGCTCTTTCCATTCTTGAAAGGCTGCTTCTGGATTCTATTCAAAAGGATCATCATCTTTTCGTGTCAGTGTTCCATGTAGAGGCCCAGCTATTAGACTGTAGTTAGGGATCCAGATGCAGAAAACCTTGGCCTCCCCAGGGACCCCTAAGCTGTCCTCTACTTTTAGAGGAGGTAAGGCTGCAAATGGCTTCTTCCCTATCCTGGGATGCGTTTCTCCGAATATCTGTGAGAATGAAGCCCAGGCATGTCACCTTCGCCTGGGATATTTGAGCCTTTTTCTTGGACACCTTCTATCCTTTCTTGGCTAGGTAGTTCAGAGGCGTCTTTAGTAGGCCTGGCGATCAGAATGTCATCTGCATATTGAAGGAGGGTTCCCTTTTACAGAGGTAGAACTTTTAGGTCTTTAGAGGACATTTCCCCAATGATGGTGTGGGGATTTTTGAACCATTGGGGCAGGACGGCCCAGCATTATTGCTTTTGTTGCATGTTGTGTCCTGCCACTCACAAGCCAAAAATTCTTGTGACTCTGAGATGAATGGAATACAGAAGAAGGCATCATTGAAGTCTAATACAGAATGCCATGGCCTGGTGGATGGTAGAATTACCAGCAGGGTGTATGAAATAGGAGCTACTGGATGTATATCCTCGGTGGCTTCACTGACTGTCCTGATATCCTTTACCAGGTCTCCAGCAGCCCATGGGGCTCTCGTGGTCAGGCCAATCCCAGGATATGGAGCTCACCTGGGCTGCACCCCACACCCCACAGCCCACGGGGCTCTCGTGGTCAAGTCCCTCCCAGGGTATGGAGCTCACCTGTGCAGCTACCCAGCAGCCCATGGGGCTCTCCTAGTCAGGCCCTTCCCAGGATACGGAGCTCCCCTGGGCAGGTACCCCAGCAGGGCTGGACACACAGGAACTGTGCACATAGCCCACCTTGCAGAGAACCCCCAGCTCACCTGTCGCTCACAGCTGACACAGAACACCTCAGAGCAGGACTTGAACTAACAAATAGCAGCTCTCACAGGTCTGTGGCCCTGGATATCACTCTGTGCAGCATCTCTCTGCCTGGTCTTCCAGACACTTCCACTGCAACCAGGGCACCAGGCCTCTGTCTCCACCCACCATCACTCCTGTCCCTGACTCCTGGGTTCCTCTCATTAGGATAGGGTCTTCTTGAAGTTGTTTTCCACTCATGGACCAGATAAAATGATCAGAAAACAAGCCACAGCTGCAGCCCCTTGTCTATCCTGACTCTCAAGAGCCCATACCTGTTCCTTGGGCCTGGCCCGTTTAGCAAGGTTCATTTTCTGCAACTGTGAGCCCCTGAGTGGTGAGGATTTGCTGATTTGGGCAGCCTGACACTGCCTGCCAGCCCTCCCCAGGTGTGCCTGTGTTGAGGTCAATATAAACACCTCTCCAGTCAGCAAGAGCCCCTGTAGCTGTGCCTGACGCCATATTCTCTGCCCCGTCAGCAGTGTCGGGGCTGGGGTGGTGGGAGAGAGTGAGGGGCCATGGCTTTGTGGGTGGCCCAGTGTGAGTGGGGCTCTGCTGGACTTTCTGCAGGAGTTGCCAGGCTGCCACCTGCTAAAGAAGAGGATGTGTCACCCATACCTGCCGCTGGAATTTCTCCCCAGGCAGAGGTGAGGAAGTAAAAAAGCAGTGGGGTCCGTGGCAGGAGGGGTATCTCAGTCAGGGAAATGGAAAGCTTCCAGAAGAGCATCTGGGGCCAGGACCATCCTGGTTGGCCTGCAGGCACCAAGTGGGCCTGCGTGCTGTCGCTGGTGTGGCTCCACAGCCCTTCCTCTAGGCTTGCAAGTTCTTGTACATATTCAGGTGTTTTACCTGGAAAGGGTGGGAAGAGTTCAGCTGCAGGAGGACTGGGGCTCAGCTCACATTTACTCACAGACGCCTCGACACAGTCCCCCAGCTTTGCAATGAGGATGCTCCTTGTGGGGGTGAGCGCTGCTGACTGCATGGGAGACGATTTCCCACCTCTGACCAACTTAAGAATTTTTTACCACTGGAGCAAGTGCCCTGATATGATTTTCATCTGTATAACTGGTGGGTCCTGTTTTATTTTTTTTTTCTTTTTGGTTCAAGGTATATTTTATTTATTGCTCTTTTTTTAATTTGGAGATATTAACATGAAAATAATGCATCGATATAAAGACGTCTATGTGAAGGGAAAAACTTTTTTTGTTTCATTTTATTAAATGTTATGTATTTATTTTTAATTTTTTAAAAATTTATTTATTTCTTTTATACAGCAGGTTCTTATTGGATATCTATTTTATACATATAAGTGTGCACATGTGAATCCCAGTCTCCCAATTCATGCCACCACCACCCTCACATGGCGTTCCCCCCTTGGTGTCCATATATTTGTTCTCTACATCTGTGTCTCTATCTCTGCCCTGCAAACCGGTTCATCTGTACCATTTTACTAGGTTCCACATATATGCATTAATATACAATATTGTTTTTCTCTTTCTGACTTACTTCACTCTGTATGACAGTCTCTAGATCCATCAAGGTCTCTACAAATGACCCAATTTCATTCCTTCTTATGGCTGAGTAATATTCCATTGTATATATGTGCCAGATCTATTTTACCCATTCACCTGTCGATGGACACTTAGGTTGCTTCCATGTCCTGGCTATTGTAAATAGAGCTGCAATGAACATTTTTGTACATAACTCTTTTTGAATTATAGTTTTCGCAAGGCAAATGCCCAGTAGTTGGATTGCTGTGTCGTATGGTACTACTATTGTTAGTTATTTAAAGTAAACTCCCTACTGTTCTCCCTAGTGCCCACATCAATTTACATTCCCACCCACAGGGCAAATGTGTTCCCTTTTCTCCAATGAAGGCCTCTCATTTTGCTTTAAAGGGTCTAAATTTGCTCACCCAATCTCACCAATCCTCTCAGTCCCAAGTGTCCAGCCTTATGCCACATACATCAGTCATTGTAGATAGGGTCATTCCAGGTTTCATCAGAGACCCTGAAGGAATTGTAAAGAATTTCCCTGTTTTTTGTTTTGTTTTTGAAATTCCTGTTGATAGTGGGTTTCAGCTGATTCTCGCTGCCATGTTTATGCCAGTCTAGACACGCTTGATTCCCTTACGGTGACATATCAATACATAGGTTTTAAGATTCTTACTAGTCAGATATATTCCTCTGTGGCAAATATGGGGTTTGAGTCCCTTTCACTGTGGAAGGTGTAGGTCTTGTCTATTCCATAGTTGGTTTTTGGAACGGTACCTGTGCTTATATCAAACTCTGGTTTTATGCATCACCCCACCTTTCCTTCCCCCTTAAGCAGGCATAAGAGTGTTCTCGAAATGTGAGACTCTGTTCTCTTTCCTAACTCAGTTCAAGTGTAGCCATGTTTACAGGATCTTCATAAGTGATACCTTATGATAAGTTTCTTTTTCTGTGTGACTTATTTCACTTAGAATCGTCGTACCGGAATCCACTCATTTTGCTTCTACTGGTCTTATGACATTGATTTCATGGCTGAGGGATATTCCATCGTACGTAAGTACCCCAATTTTTTGAACCATTTTTATATTTCCTGGGATATTTAAGATGTACCCAAGTTGAGGTTCTTGTAAGCAATGCAGCCCTAAATTTTGGGGTGGCTCTGTCTTATTGATTTTCAGTGTTCCCAAGGTATATTCCCTAGACTGGAAGAGCGCTTGGCTCTGTAGCTCTGTTGTTTACTTGTTTTAGGGAACACAATGCACTCCTCCAGAGAGGCAGTTGGCAATTTACATCCCGCCCATCAGCATAACAAGGCTCCCTGGTCTCCAGGGCCTGTCTTGCCTTTCTGAATTTTACACATTTTGTGGATGTCCCTTTTGACCGGTGGGAAGTGATACTCCTTTGTAGTGCAGATTTGCATTGCCCGCTTGCTTGCTTGGCCAAAAAGGACGTATGCGTTTTCTCCGGAATATATTCCGGAGAAAACGCATACGCCCTTTTTGGCCAAGTGCATCATTGTCGAAGTTCTGCCCCTCTTCCTGTGCTTTCGAGGCGATTTCAACGTACCTCTTGAAATCTGTTTCCTGCTATTCTGCCTAGCTTTCAAGTCCGCCTCGTTGCCTTCCCTCAACAGATTTTTGGAAGATAGTTGTCCTTTATTACTCTGCCAGTTTGTGAATTGCTGTGCCCCTGAGCTCCATTTTAAAACTCGTTTTTTGTGAGCTGACCGCAAGTCCAAAATTTTGGTTCAGGACCTATACTGGTTCCCAGTGGGTGGCTGAGACTTTGGTTAATTCTTCTTCCTGTCAGGAAATTAGAGTGACATGTGCCCGTCCAAATGCCTAACAGCTACTCTCTCATTGGTTCTCCCTCTTCCCTTTCATCCTCTGCCAAATTGGCAACCTGTGCGAACCTGGAGGTTAAAGGGGCTGTCTCTCCAAGTTGGGAGATTGATAGTAAAGCAGTTGGAAAGTCAAACCGGAGCACCAGGAGAGGGACTATTCGTTGAGTTTTAGAAACCTTTCATATTCACAGTGTGTCCATTCTCTAGGTTCCACGTACATGTTATAGCTGTAGTAATATTCCCTTCAACCTGGAGAGTTGGGAACCATGGAATTGGTGCCACGCATTATTGCTTTAAACGGTCTGCATTTGCTCACCCAATCTCACCAATCCTCTCAGTCCCAAGTGTCCAGCCTCATGCCACATCAAGCTGTCATTGTAGATAGGGTCATTCCAGGTTTCATCAGAGACCCTGAAGGAATTGTAAAGAATTTCGCTGTTTTTTTGTTTTGTTTTTGAAATTCCTTTTGATAGTGGGTTTCAGCTGATTCTCACTGCCATGTTTAAGCCAGTCTAGACACACCTGATTCCCTTACGGAGACATATCAATACATAGGTTTTAAGATTCTTACTAGTAAGATATATTCCTCTGCGGGAAATATGGGGTTTTGAGTCCCATTCACTGAGGATGGTGTAGGTCTTGTCTATTCCATAGTTGGTTTTTCGAACGGTACCTGTGCTTATATCAAACTCTGGTTTTATGCATCACCACACCTCTCCTTCCCCCTTAAGCAGGCATAAGTGTGTTTTCCAAATGTGAGACTCTGTTCTCTTTCCTAACTCAGTTCAAGTGTAGCCATGTTTACAGGATCTTCATAAGTGATATCTTATGATAAGTTTCTTCTTCTGTGCGACTTATTTCACTTAGAATCATCGTACCTGAATCCATTCATTTTGCTGCTACTGGTCTTATGACATTGACTTCATGGCTGAGGGATATTCCATCGTACGTAAGTACCCCAATTTTTTGAACCATTTTTATATTTCCTGGGATATTTAAGGTGTACCAAAGTTGAGGTTCTTGTAAGCAGTGCAGCCCTAAATTTTGGGGTGGCTCTGGCTTATTGATTTTAAGTTTACCCAAGGTATATTCCCTAGACTGGAAGTGCCCTTGGCTCTGTAGCTCTATTGTTTACTTGTTTTAGGGAACACAATGCACTCCTCCAGAGAGGCAGTTGGCAATTTACATCCCGCCCATCAGCATAACAAGGCCCTCTGGTGTCCAGGGCCTGTCTTGCCTTTCTGGTTTTTACACATTTTTTGGATGTCCCTTTTGAGCGGTGGGAAGTGATACTTCTTTGTAGTGCATGTTTCCATTGCCTGCTTGCTTGCTTGGCCAAAAAGGGCGTATGCGTTTTCTCCTGAATATATTCAGGTGAAAACCCATACGCCCTTTTTAGCCAAGTGCATCATTGTCGAAGTTGTGCCCCTCTACCTGTGCTTTAAAGGCAATTCCAACGTACCTCTTGAAATCTGTTTCCTGCTATTCTGCCTAGCTTTCAAGTCCGCCTCGTTGCCTTCCCTCAACAGATTTTTGGATGATAGTTGTCCTTTATTACTCGGCCAGTTTGTGAATCGCTGTGCCCCTGAGCTCCATTTTTCAACTCGTTTTTTGTGAGCTGACCGCAAGTTCAAAATTTTGGTTCAGGACCTATACTGTTTCCCGGTGGGTGGCTGAGACTTTGGTTAATTCTTCTTCCTGTCGGCAAATTAGAGTGACATGTGCCCGTCTAAATGCCAAACAACTACTCTCTCATTGGATCTCCCTCTTCCCTTTCATCCTCTGCCAAATTGGCAACCTGTGCGATCCAGGAGGTTAAAGGGGCTGTCTCTCCATGTTGGGAGATTGATAGTAAAGCAGTTGGAAAGTCAAACCGGAGCACCAGGAGAGGGACTATTCGTTGAGTTTTAGAAACCTTTCATATTCACAGTGTGTACATTCTCTAGGTTCCCCGTACATGTTATAGCTGTAGTAATATTCCCTTCAACCTGGAGAGTTGGGAACCATGGAATTGGTGCCACGCATTATTGCTTTAAACGGTCTGCATTTGCTCACCCAATCTCACCAATCCTCTCAGTCCCAAGTGTCCAGCCTTATGCCACATCCAGCTGTCATTGTAGATAGGGTCATTCCAGGTTTCATCAGAGACCCTGAAGGAATTGTAAAGAATTTCCCTGTTTTTTTGTTTTTGTTTTGAAATTCTTTTTGATAGTGGGTTTCCGCTGATTCTCGCTGCCATGTTTATGCCAGTCTAGACACACTTGATTCCCTTACGGAGACATATCATTACATAGGTTTTAAGATTCTTACTACTCAGATATATTCCTCTGTGGGAAATATGGGGTTTTGAGTCCCTTTCACTGAGGAAGGTGTAGGTCTTGTCTATTCCATAGTTGGTTTTTGGAACGGTACCTGTGCTTATATCAAACTCTGGTTTTATGCATCACCTCACCTCTCCTTCCCCCTTAAGCAGGCATAAGAGTGTTTTCCAAATGTGAGACTGTGTTCTCTTTCCTAACTCAGTTCAAGTGTAGCCATGTTCACAAGAACTTCATAAGTGATATCTTATGATAAGTTTCTTTTTCTGTGTGACTTATTTCACTTAGAATCATCGTACCTGAATCCACTCATTTTGCTGCTACTGGTCTTATGACATTGATTTCATGGCTGAGGGATATTCCATCGTACATAAGTACCACAATTTTTTGAACCATTTTTATCTTTCCTGGGATATTTAAGTTGTACCCCAGTTGATTTTCTTATAAGCAGTGCAGACCTAAATTTTGGGGTGGCTCTGGCTTATTGATTTTCAGTTTTCCCAAGGTATATTCCCTAGACTGGAAGTGCCCTTGGCTCTGTAGCTCTGTTCTTTACTTATTTTAGGGAACACAGTGCACTGCTCCAGAGAGGCAGTTGGCAATTTACATCCCGACCATCAGCATAACAAGGCTCCATGGTCTCCAGGGACTGTCTTGCCTTTCTGGTTTTTACACATTTTGTGGATGTCCCTTTTGACCGGTGGGAAGTGATACTTCTTTGTAGGGCAGATTTGCATTGCCCGCTTGCTTGCTTGGCCAAAAAGGGCGTATGCGTTTTCTCCTGAATATATTCAGGAGAAAACACATACGCCCTTTTTGGCCAAGTGCATCATTGTCGAAGTTGTGCCCCTCTTCCTGTGCTTTCAAGGTGATCCCAACGTACCTCTTGAAATCTGTTTCCTGCTATTCTGCCTAGCTTTCAAGTCCACCTCGTCGCCTTCCCTCAACAGATTTTTGGATGATAGTTGTCCTTTATTACTCTGCCAGTTTGTGAATTGCTGTGCCCATGAGCTCCATTTTTAAACTAGTTTTTTGTGAGCTGACCGCAAGTACAAAATTTTGGATGAGGACCTACACTGATTCCCGGTGGGTGGCTGAGACTTTGGTTAATTCTTCTTCCTGTCGGGAAATTAGAGTGACATGTGCCCGTCCAAATGCCTAAGAGCTACTCTCTCATTGGATCTCCCTCTTCCCTTTCATCCTCTGCCAAATTGGCAACGTGTGCGAACCAGGAGGTTAAAGGGGCTGTCTCTCCAAGTTGGGAGATTGATAGTAAAGCAGTTGGAAAGTCAAACCGGAGCACCAGGAGAGGGACTATTCGTTGTGTTTTAGAAACCTTTCATATTCACAGTGTGTCCATTCTCTTGGTTCCCCATACATGTTATAGCTGTAGTAATATTCCCTTCAACCTGGAGAGTTGGGACCCATGGAATTGGTGCCACGCATTACTGCTTTAAGGGGTCTGCATTTGCTCACCCAATCTCACCAATACTCTCAGTCCCAAGTGTCCAGCCTTATACCACATCCAGCTGTCATTGTAGAGAGGGTCATTCCAGGTTTGATCAGAGACCCTGAAGGAATTGTAAAGAATTTCCCTGTTTTTTTGTTTTGTTTTTGGAATTCCTTTTGATAGTGGGTTTCAGCTGATTCTCGCTGCCATGTTTATGACAGTCTAGACACACTTGATTCGGAGACATATCAATACATAGGTTTTAAGATTCTTATTAGTCAGATATATTCCTCTGTGGGAAATATTGGGTTTGAGTCCCTTTCACTGAGGAAGGTGTAGTTCTTGTCTATTGCATAGGTGGTTTTTGGAACGGTACCTGTGCTTATATCAAACTCTGGTTTTATGCATCACCCCACCTCTCCTTCCCCCTTAAGCAGGCATAAGAGTGTTTTCCAAATGTGAGACTCTGTTCTCTTTCATAACTCAGTTCAAGTGTAGCCATGTTTACAGGATCTTCATAAGTGATATCTTATGATAAGTTTCTTCTTCTGTGCGACTTATTTCACTTAGAATCATCATACCTGAATCCATTCATTTTGCTGCTACTGGTCTTATGACATTGACTTCATGGCTGAGGGATATTCCATCGTACGTAAGTACCCCAATTTTTTGAACCATTTTTATATTTCCTGGGATATTTAAGGTGTACCAAAGTTGAGTTTCTTGTAAGCTGTGCAGCCCTAAATTTTGGGGTGGCTCTGGCTTATTGATTTTAAGTTTTCCCAAGGTATATTCCCTAGACTGGAAGTGCCCTTGGCTCTGTAGCTCTATTGTTTACTTGTTTTAGGGAACACAATGCACTCCTCCAGAGAGGCAGTTGGCAATTTACATCCCGCCCATCAGCATAACAAGGCTCTCTGGTGTCCAGGGCCTGTCTTGCCTTTCTGGTTTTTACACATTTTTTGGATGTCCCTTTTGAGCGGTGGGAAGTGATACTTCTTTGTAGTGCATGTTTCCATTGCCTGCTTGCTTGCTTGGCCAAAAAGGGCGTATGCGTTTTCTCCTGAATATATTCAGGAGAAAACCCATACGCCCTTTTTGGCCAAGTGCATCATTGTCGAAGTTGTGCCCCTCTTCCTGTGCTTTAAAGGCAATTCCAACGTACCTCTTGAAATCTGTTTCCTGCTATTCTGCCTAGCTTTCAAGTCCGCCTCGTTGCCTTCCCTCAACAGATTTTTGGATGATAGTTGTCCTTTATTACTCGGCCAGTTTGTGAATCGCTGTGCCCCTGAGCTCCATTTTTCAACTCGTTTTTTGTGAGATGACCGCAAGTTCAAAATTTTGGTTCAGGACCTATACTGTTTCCCGGTGGGTGGCTGAGACTTTGGTTAATTCTTCTTCCTGTCGGCAAATTAGAGTGACATGTGCCCGTCTAAATGCCAAACAACTACTCTCTCATTGGATCTCCCTCTTCCCTTTCATCCTCTGCCAAATTGGCAACCTGTGCGATCCAGGAGGTTAAAGGTGCTGTCTCTCCATGTTGGGAGATTGATAGTAAAGCAGTTGGAAAGTCAAACCGGAGCACCAGGAGAGGGACTATTCGTTGAGTTTTAGAAACCTTTCATATTCACAGTGTGTCCATTCTCTAGGTTCCCCGTACATGTTATAGCTGTAGTAATATTCCCTTCAACCTGGAGAGTTGGGAACTATGGAATTGGTGCCACGCATTATTGCTTTAAACGGTCTGCATTTGCTCACCCAATCTCACCAATCCTCTCAGTCCCAAGTGTCCAGCCTTATGCCACATCCAGCTGTCATTGTAGATAGGGTCATTCCAGGTTTCATCAGAGACCCTGAAGGAATTGTAAAGAATTTCCCTGTTTTTTTTGTTTTTGTTTTGAAATTCTTTTTGATAGTGGGTTTCCGCTGATTCTCGCTGCCATGTTTATGTCAGTCTAGACACACTTGATTCCCTTACGGAGACATATCATTACATAGGTTTTAAGATTCTTACTACTCAGATATATTCCTCTGTGGGAAATATGGGGTTTTGAGTCCCTTTCACTGAGGAAGGTGTAGGTCTTGTCTATTCCATAGTTGGTTTTTGGAAAGGTACATGTCCTTATATCAAACTCTGGTTTTATGCATCACCTCACCTCTCCTTCCCCCTTAAGCAGGCATAAGAGTGTTTTCCAAATGTGAGACTGTGTTCTCTTTCCTAACTCAGTTCAAGTGTAGCCATGTTTACAGAATCTTCATAAGTGATATGTTAAGATAAGTTTCTTTTTCTGTGTGACTTATTTCACTTAGAATCATCGTACCTGAATCCACTCATTTTGCTGCTACTGGTCTTATGACATTGATTTCATGGCTGAGGGATATTCCATCATACGTAAGTACCACAATTTTTTGAACCATTTTTATATTTCCTGGAATATTTAAGGTGTACCCAAGTTGAGGTTCTTGTAAGCAGTGCAGCCCTATATTTTGGGGTGGCTCTGGCTTATTGATTTTCAGTTTTCCCAAGGTACTTTCCCTAGACTGGAAGTGCCCTTGGCTCTGTAGCTCTGTTGTTTACTTGTTTTAGGGAACACAATGCACTCCTCCACAGAGGCAGTTTGCAATTTACATCCCGCCCATCAGCGTAACAAGGCTCCCTGTTCTCCAGGGCCTGACTTGCCTTTCTGGTTTTTACACATTTGTGGATGTCCCTTTTGACTGGTGGGAAGTGATACTTCTTTGTAGTGTGGATTTGCATTGCCCGCTTGCTTGCTTGGCCAAAAAGGGCATATGCATTTTCTACCGAATATCTTCAGGAGAAAACGCATACGCCCTTTTTGGTCAAGTGCATCATTGTCGAAGTTGTGCCCCTCTTCCTGTGCTTTCAAGGCGATTCCAACGTACCTCTTCAAATCTGTTTCCTGCTCTTCTGCCTAGCTTTCAAGTCCGCCTCGTTGCCTTCCCTCAATAGATTTTTGGACGATAGTTGTCCTTTATTACTCTGCCAGTTTGTGAATTGCTGTGCCCCTGAGCTCCATTTTTCAACTCGTTTTTTGTGAGCTGTCCGCAAGTCCAAAATTTTGGTTCAGGACCTATACTGGTTCCCGGTGGGTGGCTGAGACTTTGATTAATTCTTCTTCCTGTCGGGAAATTAGAGTGACATGTGCCCGTCCAAATGCCTTACAGCTACTCTCTCATTGGTTCTCCCTCTTCCCTTTCATCCTCTGCCAATTTGGCAACCTGTGCGAACCAGGAGGTTAAAGGGGCTGTCTCTCCAAGTTGGGAGATTGATAGTAAAGCAGTTGGAAAGTCAAACCAGAGCACCAGGAGAGGGACTATTCGTTGAGTTTTAGAAACCTTTCGTATTCAGAGTGTGTGCATTCTCTAGGTTTCCCGTACATGTTATAGCTGTAGTAATATTCCCTTCAACCTGGAGAGTTAAGACACATGGAATTGGTGCCACACATTATTGCTTTAAAGGGTCTGCATTTGCTCACCCAATCTCACCAATACTCTCAGTCCCAAGTGTCCAGCCTTATGCCACATCCAGCTGTCATTGTAGAGAGGGTCATTCCAGGTTTCATCAGAGACCCTGAAGGAATTGTAAAGAAATTCCCTGTTTTTTTGTTTTGGTTTTGAAATTCCTTTTGATAGTGGGTTTCAGCTGATTCTCGCTGCCATGTTTATTCCAGTCTAGACACACATGATTCCCTTTCGGAGACATATCAATACATAGGTTTTAAGATTCTTACTAGTCAGATATATTCCTCTGCGGAAAATATGGGGTTTTGAGTCCCTTTCACTGAGGAAGGTGTAGGTCTTGTCTATTCCATAGTTGGTTTTTGGAACGGTACCTGTGCTTATATCAAACTCTGGTTTTATGCAACACCCCACCTCTCCTTCCCCCTTAAGCAGGCATGAGAGTGTTTTCCAAATCTGAGACTCTGTTCTCTTTCCTAACTCAGTTCAAGTGTAGCCATTTTTACAGGATCTACATAAGTGATATCTTATGATAAGATTCTTTTTCTGTGTGACTTATTTCACTTGGAATCATCATACCTGAATCCACCCATTTTGCTGCTACTGGTCTTATGACATTGATTTCATGGCTGAGGGATATTCCATCTTTGTAAGTACCACATTTTTTGAAGCATTTATACATTTCCTGGGATATTTAAGGTGTACCAAAGTTGAGGTTCTTGTAAGCAGTGCAGCTCTAAATTTTGGGGTGGCTCTGGCTTATTGATTTTCAGTTTTCCCAAGGTATATTCCCTAGACTGGAAGTGCCCTTGGCTCTGTAGCTCTGTTGTTTACTTGTTTTAGGGAACACAATGCACTCTTCCAGAGAGGCAGTTGGCAATTTACATCCCGCCCATCAGCATATGAAGGCTCCCGGGTCTCCAGGGCCTGTCTTGCCTTTCTGGTTTTTACACATTTTGAGGATGTCCCCTTTGACCAGTGGGAAGTGATACTTCTTTGTAGTGCAGATTTGCATTGCCCGCTTGCTTGCTTGGCCAAAAAGGGCGTATGCGTTTTCTCCTGAATATATTCAGGAGAAAACGCATACGACATATTTGACCAAGTGAATCATTGTCGAAGTTGTGCCCCTCTTCCTGTGCTTTAAAGGCGATTCCAACGTACCTCTTGAAATCTGTTTCCTGCTATTCTGCCTAGGTTTCAAATCCGCCTCGTTGCCTTCCCTCAACACATTATTGGACGATAGTAGTCCTTTATTTCTCTGCCAGTTTGTGAATTGCTGTGTCCCTGACCTCCATTTTTCAACCCGTTATTTGTGATCTGACCTCAAGTCCAAAATTTTGGTTCAGTACTTATACTGGTTCCCGGTGGGTGGCTGAGACTTTGGTTAATTCTTCTTCCTGTCGGGAAATTAGAGTGACATGTGCCCGTCTAAATGCCTAACAGCTACTCTCTCATTGGTTCTCCCTCTTCCCTTTCATCCTCTGCCAAATTGGCAACCTGTGCGAACCATGATGTTAAAAGGGCTGTCTCTCCAAGTTGGGAGATTGATAGTAAAGCAGATGGAAAGTCAAACCAGAGCACCAGGAGAGGGATTATTCGTTGAGTTTTAGAAACCTTTCGTATTCACAGTGTGTCCATTCTCTAGGTTTCCCGTACATGTTAAAGCTGTATTAATATTCCCTTCAACCTGGAGGGTTGGGACCCATGGAATTGGTGCCACGCATTATTGCTTTAAAGGGTCTGCATTTGCTCACCCAATCTCACCAATCCTCTCAGTCCCAAGTGTCCAGCCTTATGCCACATCCAGCTGTCGTTGTAGATAGGGTCATTCCAGGTTTCATCAGAGACCCTGAAGGAATTGTAAAGAATTTCCCTGTTTTTTTGTTTTGTTTTTGAAATTCATTTTGATAGTGGATTTGAGCTGATTCTCGCTGCCATGTTTATGCCAGTCTAGACACACTTGATTCCCTTATGCAGACATATCAATACATAGGTTTTAAGATTCTTACTAGTCAGATATATTCCTCTGCGGGAAATATGGGGTTTTGAGTCCCTTTCACTGAGGAAGGTGTAGGTCTTGTCGATTCCATAGTTGGTTTTTGGAACAGTACTTGTGCTTATATCAAACTCTGGTTTTATGCATCACCCCACCTCTCCTTCCCCCTTAAGCAGGCATAAGAGTGTTTTCCAAATGTGAGACTCTGTTCTCTTTCCTAACTCAGTTCAAGTGTAGCCATGTTTCCAGGATCCTCAAAAGTGATATCTTATGATAAGTTTCTTTTTCTGTGTGACTTATTTGACTTAGAATCACCGTACCTGAATCCACTCATTTTGCTGCTACTGGTCTTATGACATTGATTTTATGGCTGAGGGATATTCCATCGTACGTAAGTACCACAATTTTTTGAACCATTTTTATATTTCCTGGGATATTTAAGGTGTACCCAAGTTGAGGTTCTTGTAAGCAGTGCAGCCCTAAATTTTGGGGTGGCTCTGGCTTATTGATTTTCAGTTTTCCCAAGGTATATTCCCTAGAATGGAAGTGGCCTTGACTCTGTAGCTCTGTTGTTTACTTGATTTAGGGAACACAATGCACTCCTCCAGAGAGGCAGTTGGCAATTTACATCCCGCCCATCAGCATAACAAGGCTCCCTGTTCTCCAGGGCCTGTCTTGCCTTTCTGGTTTTTACACATTTTGTGGATGTCCCCTTTGACCGGTGGGAAGTGATACTTCTTTGTAGTGCAGATTTGCATTGCCCGCTTGCTTGCTTGGCCAAAAAGGGCGTATGCGTTTTCTCCTGAATATATTCAGTAGAAACCGCATATGCCCTTTTTGGCCAAGTGCATCATTGTCCAAGTTGTGCACCTCTTCCTGTGCTTTCAAGGCGATTCCAACGTACCTCTTGAAATCTGTTTCCTGCTATTCTACCTAGCTTTCAAGTCCACCTCGTTGCCTTCCCTCAACAGATTTTTGGACGATAGTTGTCCTTTATTACTCGGCCAGTTTGTGAATTGCTGTGCCCCTGAGCTCCATTTTTGAACTCGTTTTTTGTGAGCTGACTGCAAGTCCAAAATTTTGGTTCACGACCTAGGCTGGTTCCCGGTGGGTGGCTGAGACTTTGGTTAATTCTTTTTCCTGCCGGGAAATTACAGTTATATGTTCCCATCCAGATGCCTAACAGCTACTCTCTCATTGGTTCTCCCTCTTCCCTTTCATCCTCTGCCAAATTGGCAACCTGTGCGAACCAGGAGGTTAAAGGGGCTGTCTCTCCAAGTTGGGAGGTTGATAGCAAAGCAGATGGAAGGTCAAACCGGAGCACCAGGAGAGGGACTATTCGTTGAGTTTTTGAAACCATTCATATTCACAGTGTGTCCATTCTCTAGGTTTCCCGTACATGTTATAGCCTTAGTAATATTCCCTTCAACCTGGAGAGTTGGGACCCATGGAATGGGTGCCAGGCATTTGTGCTTTAAAGGGTCTGCATTTGCTCACCCAATCTCACCAATCCTCTCAGTCCCAAGTGTCCAGCCATATGCCACATCCAGTTGTCGTTGTAGATAGGGTCATTCCAGGTTTCATCAGAGACCCTGAAGGAATTGTAAAGAATTTCCCAGTTTTTTTGTTTTGTGTTTGAAATTCCTTTTTATAGTGTGTTTGAGCTGATTCTCGCTGCCATGTTTATGCCAGTCTAGACACACTTGATTCCCTTACGGAGACATATCAATACATAGGTTTTAAGATTCTTACTAGTCAGATATAATCCTCTGCAGGAAATATGGGGTTTTGAGTCCCTTTCACTGTGGAAGGTGTAGGTCTTGTCTATTCCATAGTTGGTTTTTGGAACGGTACCTGTGCTTATATCAAACTCTGGTTTTATTCATCACCCCACCTCTCCTTCCCCCTTAAGCAGGCATAAGAGTGTTTTCTAAATGTGAGACTCTGTTCTCTTTCCTAACTCAGTTCAAGTGTAGCCATGTTTACAGGATCTTCATAAGTGATATCTTATGATAAGTTTCTTTTTCTCTGTGACTTATTTCACTTAGAATCATCGTACCTGAATCCACCCATTTTGCTGCTACTGGTCTTATGACATTGATTTCATGGCTGAGTGATATTCCATCGTACGTAAGTACCACAATTTTTTGAACCATTTTTATATTTCCTGGGATATTTAAGGTGTACCCAAGTTGAGGTCCTTGTAAGCAGTGCAGCCCTAAATTTTGGGGTGGCTCTGTCTTATTGATTTTCAGTTTTCCCAAGGTATATTCCCTAGACTGGAAGTGCCCTTGGCTCTGTAGCTCTGTTGTTTACTTGTTTTAGGGAACACAATGCACTCCTCCAAAGAGGCAGTTGGCAATTTACATCCCACCCATCAGCATATCAAGGCTCCCTGTTCTCCAGGGCCTGCCTTGCCTTTCTGGTTTTGACACATTTTGTGGATGTCCCTTTTGACCGGTGGGAAGTGATACTTCTTTGTAGTGCAGATTTGCATTGCCCGCTTGCTTGCTTGGCCAAAAAGGGCGTATGCGTTTTCTCCTGAATATATTCAGGAGAAAACGCATACGCCCTTTTTGGCCAAGTGCATCATTGTCGAAGTTGTGCCCCTCTTCCTGTGCTTTAAAAGCGATTCCAACGTACCTCTTGAAATCTGTTTCCTGCTATTCTGCCTCGCTTTCAAGTCTGCCTCGTTGCCTTCTCTCAACAGATTTTTGGACGATAGTTGTCCTTTATTACTGGGCCAATTTGTGAATTGCTGTGCCCCTGACCTCCATTTTTCAACACGTTTTTTGTGAGCTGACCGGAAGTCCAAAATTTTGGTTCAGGACCTATACTGGTTCCAGGTGGGTGGCTGAGAGTTTGGTTAATTCTTCTTCCTGCCGGGAAATTACACTGATATGTGCCCGTCCAAATGCCTAACAGCTACTCTCTCATTTGTTCTACTTCTTCCCTTTCATCCTCTGCCAAATTGGTAACATGTGCGAACCAGGAGGTTAAAGGGGCTGTTTCTCCAAGATGGGAGGTTGATAGTAAAGCAGATGCAAAGTGAAACCGGAGCACCAGGAGAGGGACTATTCGTTGTGTTTTAGAAACCTTTCGAATTCACAGTGGGTCCGTTCTCTAGGTTTCCCGTACGTGTTATATCTGTAGTAATATTCCCTTCAACCTGCAGAGTTGGGACAAATGGAATGGGTGCCAGTCATTTTTGCTTTAAAGGGTCTGCATTTGCTCACCCAATCTCACCAATCCTCTCAGTCCCAAGTGTCCAGCCTTATGCCACATGCAGCTGTCGTTGTAGATAGGGTCATTCCACGTTTCATCAGAGACCCTGAAGGAATTGTAAAGAATTTCCCAGTTTTTTTGTTTTCTTTTTGAAATTCCTTTTTATAGTGGGTTTGAGCTGATTCTCGCTGCCATGTTTATGCCAGTCTAGACACACTTGATTCCCTTACGGAGACATATCAATACATAGGTTTTAAGATTCTTACTAGTCAGATATATTCCTCTGTGGGAAATATGGGGATTTGAGTCCCTTTCACTGAGGAAGGTGTAGGTCGTTTCTATTCCATAGATGGTTTTTGGAACGGAACCTGTGCTTATATCAAACTCTGGTTTTATGCATCACCCCACCTCTCCTTCCCCCTTAAGCAGGCATAAGAGTGTTTTCTAAACGTGAGACACTATTCTCTTTCCTAACTCAGTTCAAGTGTAGCCATGTTTACAGGATCTTCATAAGTGATATCTTATGATAAGTTTCTTTTTCTGTGTGACTTATTTCACTTAGAATCATCGTACCTGAATCCACCCATTTTGCTGCTACTGGTCTTATGACATTGATTTCATGGCTGAGGGATATTCCATCGTACATAAGTACCACAATTTTTGGAACCATTTTTATATTTCCTGGGATATTTAAGGTGTACCCAAGTTCAGGTCCTTGTAAGCAGTGCAGCCCTAAATTTTGGGGTGGCTCTGTCTTATTGATTTTCAGTTTTCCCAAGGTATATTCCCTAGACTGGAAGTGCCCTTGGCTCTGTAGCTCTGTTGTTTACTTGTATTAGGGAACACAATGCACTCCTCCAGAGAGGCAGGTGGCAATTTACATCCCACCCATCAGCATACAAGGCTCCCTGTTCTCCAGGGCCTGTCTTGCATTTCTGGTTTTTACACATTTTGTGGATGTCCCTTTTGACCGGTGGGAAGTGATACTTCTTTGTAGTGCATTTTTGCATTGCCCGCTTGCTTGCTTGGCCAAAAAGGGCGTATGCGTTTTCTCCTGAATATATTCAGGAGAAAACGCATAGGCCCGTTTTGGCCAAGTGCATCATTGTCGAAGTTGTGCCCCTCTTCCTGTCCTTTCAAGGCGATTCCAACATATCTCTTGAAATCTGTTTCCTGCTATTCTGCCTAGCTTTCAAGTCCGCCTCGTTGCCTTCCCTCATCAGGTTTTTGGACGATAGTTGTCCTTTATTACTCTGCCAGTTTGTGAATTGCTGGGCCCCTGAGCTCCATTTTTCAACTCGTTTTTTGTGAGCTGACCGCAAGTCCAAAATTTTGGTTCAGGACTTATACTGGTTCCCGTTGGGTGGCTGACACTTCGGTTAATTCTTCTTCCTGTCGGGAAATTAGAGTGACATGTGCACGTCCAAATGCCTAACAGCTACTCTCTCATTGGTTCTCCCTCTTCCCTTTCATCCTCTGCCAAATTGGAAACCTGTGCGAACCAGGAGGTTAAAGGGGCTGTCTCTCCAAGTTGGGAGATTGATAGTAAAGCAGTTGGAAAGTCAAACCGGAGCACCAGGAGAGGGACTATTCTTTGAGTTTTAGAAACCTTTCGTATTCACAGTGTGTCCATTCTCTAGGTTTCCCGTACATGTTATAACTGTAGCAATATTCCCTTCAACCTGGAGAGTTGGGACCAATGGAATTGGTGCCACACATTATTGCTTTAAAGGGTCTGCATTTACTCACGCAATCTCACCAATCCTCTCAGTCCCAAGTGTCCAGCCTTATGCCACATCCAGCTGTCATTGTAGATAGGGTCATTCCAGGTTTCATCAGAGACCCTGAAGGAATTGTAAAGAATTTCCCTGTTTTTTTGTTTTGTTTTTGAAATTCCTTTTCATAGTGGATTTGAGCTGATTCTCACTGCCATGTTTATGCCAGTCTAGACACACTTGATTCCCTTATGCAGACATATCAATACATAGGTTTTAAGATTCTTACTAGTCAGATATATTCCTCTGCGGGAAATATGGGGTTTTGAGTCCCTTTCACTGAGGAAGGTGTAGGTCTTGTCGATTCCATAGTTGGTTTTTGGAACAGTACTTGTGCTTATATCAAACTCTGGTTTTATGCATCACCCCACCTCTCCTTCCCCCTTAAGCAGGCATAAGAGTGTTTTCCAAATGTGAGACTCTGTTCTCTTTCCTAACTCAGTTCAAGTGTAGCCATGTTTACAGGATCCTCAAAAGTGATATCTTATGATAAGTTTCTTTTTCTGTGTGACTTATTTCACTTAGAATCATTGTACCTGAATCCACTCATTTTGCTGCTACTGGTCTTATGACATTGATTTCATGGCTGAGGGATATTCCATCGTACGTAAGTACCAGAATTTTTTGAACCATTTTTATATTTCCTGGGATATTTAAGGTGTACCCAAGTTGAGGTTCTTGTAAGCAGTGCAGCCCTAAATTTTGGGGTGGCTCTGGCTTATTGATTTTCAATTTTCCCAAGGTATATTCCCTAGAATGGAAGTGGCCTTGACTCTGTAGCTCTGTTGTTTTCTTGATTTAGGGAACACAATGCACTCCTCCAGAGAGGCAGTTGGCAATTTACATCCCGCCCATCAGCATAACAAGGATCCCTGTTCTCCAGGGCCTGTCTTGCCTTTCTGGTTTTTACACATTTTGCGGATGTCCCCTTTGACCGGTGGGAAGTGATACTTCTTTGTAGTGCAGATTTGCATTGCCCGCTTTCTTGCTTGGCCAAAAACGGCGTATGCTTTTTCTCCTGAATATATTCAGGAGAAAACGCATACACCCTTTTTGGCCAAGTGTATCATTGTCGAAGTTGTGCCCCTCTTCCTGTGCTTTCAAGGCGATTCCAACGTACCTCTTGAAATCTGTTTCCTGCTATTCTGCCTAGCTTTCAAGTCTGCCTCATTGCTTTCCCTCAACAGATTTTTGGACGATAGTTTTCCTTTATTACTCTGCCAGTTTGTGAATTGATGTGCCCCGGAGCTCCATTATTCAACTCGTATTTGTGAGCTGACCGCAAGTCCAAAATTTTGGTTCAGGACCTATACTGGTTCCCGGTGGTTGGCTGAGACTTTGGTTAATTCTTCTTCCTGCCGGGAAGTTAGAGTGACATGTGCCCGTCCAAATGCCTAACAGCTACTCTCTCATTGGTTCTCCCTCTTCCCTTTCATCCTCTGCCAAATTGGCAACCTGTGCGAACCAGGAGGTTAAAGGGGCTGTCTCTCCAAGTTGGGAGATTGATAGTAAAGCAGTTGGAAAGTCAAACCGGAGCACCAGGAGAGGGACTATTCGTTGAGTTTTAGAAACCTTTCGTATTCACAGTGGGTCCGTTCTCTGGGTTTTCCGTACGTGTTATATCTGTAGTAATATTCCCTTCAACTTGGAGAGTTAGGACAAATGGAATGGGTGCCAGTCATTTTTGCTTTAAAGGGTCTGCATTTGCTCACCCAATCTCACCAATCCTCTCAGTCCCAAGTGTCCAGCCTTATGCCACATGCAGCTGTCATTGTAGATAGTGTCATTCCAGGTTTCATCAGAGACCCTGAAGGAATTGTAAAGAATTTCCCTGTTTTTTTGTTTTGTTTTTGAAATTCCTTTTTATAGTGAGATTGAGCTGATTCTCGCTGCCATGTTTATGCCAGTCTAGACACACTTGATTCCCTTACGGAGACATATCAATACATAGGTTTTAAGATTCTTACAAGTCAGATATATTCCTCTGCAGGAAATATGGTGTTTTTAGTCCCTTTCACTGAGGAAGGTGTAGGTCTTTTCTATTCCATAGTTGGTTTTTGGAACGGTACCTGTGCTTATATCACACTCTGGTTTTATGCATCACCCCACCTCTCCTTCCCCCTTAAGCAGGCATAAGAGTGTTTTCTAAATGTGAGACTCTGTTCTCTTTCCTAACTAAGTTCAAGTGTAGCCATGTTTACAGTATCTTCATAAGTGATATCTTATGATAAGTTTCTTTTTCTGTGTGACTTATTTCACTTAGAATCATCGTACCTGAATCCACCCATTTTGCTGCTACTGGTCTTATGACATTGATTTCATGGCTGAGGGATATTCCATCGTACGTAAGTACCACAATTTTTTGAACCATTTTTATATTTCCTGGGATATTTAAGGTGTACCCAAGTTGAGGTCCTTGTAAGCAGTGCAGCCCTAAATTTTGGGGTGGCTCTGTCTTATTGATTCTCAGTTTTCCCAAGGTATATTCCCTAGACTGGAAGTGCCCTTGGCTCTGTAGCTCTGTTGTTTACTTGTTTTAGGGAACACAATGCACTCCTCCAGAGAGGCAGTTGTCAATTTACATCCCGCCCATCAGCATATCAAGGCTCCGTGTTCTCCATGGCCTGTGTTGCCTTTCTAGTTTTTACACATTTTGTGGATGTCCCTTTTGACCGGTGGGAAGTGATACTTCTTTGTAGTGCAGATTTGCATTGCCCGCTTGCTTGCTTGGCCAAAAAGGGCGTATGCGTTTTCTCCTGAATATATTCAGGAGAAAACGCATACGCCCTTTTTGGCCAAGTGCATCATTGTCGAAGTTGTGACCCTCTTCCTGTTCTTTAAAGGCGATTCCAACGTACCTCTTGAAATCTGTTTCCTGCTATTCTGCCTCGCTTTCAATCCGCCTCGTTGCCTTCCCTTAACAGATTTTTGGACGATAGCTGTCCTTTATTACTCAGCCAGTTTGTGAATTGCTGTGACCTTGAGCTCCATTTATCAAGTCGTTTTTTGTGAGCTGACCGCAAGTCCAAAATTTTGGGACAGGATCTATGCTGGTTCCCGGTGGGGTGCTGAGATTTTGGTTAATTCTTCTTCCTGCTGGGAAGTTTGAGTGATATGTGCCCGTACAAATGCCTGACAGCTACTCTCTCATTGATTCTCCCTCTTCCCTTTCATCCTCTGCCAAATTGGAAACCTGTGCGAACCAGGAGGTTAAAGGGGCTGTCTCTCCAAGTTGGGAGATTGATAGTAAAGTAGATGGAAATTCAAAACGGAGCACCAGGAGAGGGACTATTCGTTGAGTTTATAAACCTTTCGTATTCACAGTTGGTCCGTACTCAAGGTTTCCCGTATGTGTTATAGCTGTAGTGATATTCCCTTCAACCTGGAGAGCTGGGACCCATGGAATGGGTGCCAGGCATTTGTGATTTAAAGGGTCTGCATTTGCTCACCCAATCTCACCAATACTCTCAGTCCCAAGTGTCCAACATTATGCCACATCCAGCTGTGGTTGTAGATAGGGTCATTCCAGGTTTCATCAGAGACACTGAAGGAATTGTAAAGAATTTCCCACTTTTTTTGTTTTGTTTTTGAAATTCCTTTTTATAGTGGGTTTGAGATGTTTCTCGCTGCCATGTTTATGCCAGTCTAGACACACTTGATTCCCTTACGGAGACATATCAATACATAGGTTTTAAGATTCTTTATAGTCAGATATATTCCTCTGCGGGAAATATGGTGTTTTGAGTCCCTTTCACTGAGGAAGGTGTAGGTCTTGTCTATTCCATAGTTGGTTTTTGGAACGGTACCTGTGCTTATATCAAACTCTGGTTTTATGCATCACCGCACTTCTCCTTCCCCCTTAAGCAGGCATAAGAATGTTTTCTAAATGTGAGACACTGTTCTCTTTCCTAACTCAGTTCAAGTGTAGCCATGTTTACAGGATCTTCATAAGTGATATCTTATGATAAGTTTCTTTTTCTGTGTGACTTATTTCACTTTGAATCATCGTACATGTATCCACCCATTTTGCTGCTACTGGTCTTATAACATTGATTTCATGGCTGAGGGATATTCCATCATACGTAAGTACCACAATTTTTTGAACCATTTTTATATTTCCTGGGATATTTAAGGTGTAACGAAGTTGAGGTCCTTGTAAGCAGTGCAGCCCTAAATTTTGGGGTAGCTCTGTCGTATTGATTTTCAGTTTTCCCCAGGTATATTCCCTAGACTAGAAGTGCTCTTGGCTTTGTAGCTCTGTTGTTTACTTGTTTTAGGGAACACAATTCACTCCTCCAGAGAGGCAGTTGGCAATTTACATCCGCCCATCAGCATAACAATGCTCCCTGTTCTCCAGGGCCTGTCTTGCCTTTCTGGTTTTTAGACATTTTGTGGATGTCCCTTTTGACCGGTGGGAAGTGATACTTCTTTGTAGTGCAGATTTGCATTGCCCGCTTGCTTGCTTGGCCAAAAAGGGCGTATGCGTTTTCTCCTGAATATATTCAGGAGAAAACGCATACGCCCTTTTTGGCCAAGTGCATCATTGTTGAAGTTGTGCACCTCTTCCTGTGCTTTAAAGGCGATTCCAACGTACCTCTTGAAATCTGTTTCCAGCTATTCTGCCTCGATTTCAAGTCCGCCCCGTTGCCTTCCCTCAACAGATTTTTGGACGATAGTTGTCCTTTATTACTCGGCCAGTTTGTGAATTGATGTGCCCCTGAGCTCCATTTTTCAACTCGTTTTTTGTGAGCTGACTGCAAGTCCAAAATTTTGGTTCAGGACCTAGGCTGGTTCCCGGTGGGTGGCTGAGACCTTGGTTAATTCTTCTTCCTGCCGGGAAATTGCAGTGATAATGCCCATACAGATGTCTAACAGCTACTCTCTCATTGGTTCTCCCTCTTCCCTTTCGTCCTCTGCCAAATTGGCAACCTGTGCGAACCAGGAGGTTAAAGGGGCTGTCTCTCCAAGTTGGGAGGTTGATAGTAAAGCAGATGGAAAGTCAAACCTGAGCACCAGGAGAGGGACTATTCGTTGAGATTTAGAAACCTTTCGTATTCACAGTGTGTCCATTCTCTAGGTCTCCCGTACATGTTATAGCTGTAGTAATTTTCCCTTCATCCTGGAGAGTTGGGACCCATGGAATGGGTGCCAGGCATTTTTGCTTTAAAGGGTCTGCATTTGCTCACCCAATCTCACCAATCCTCTCAGTCCCAAGTGTCCAGCCTTATGCCACATCCAGCTGTCGTTGTAGATAGGGTCATTCCAGGTTTCATCAGAGACCCTGAAGGAATTGTAAAGAATTTCCCAGTTTTTTTTGTTTTGTTTTTGAAATTCCTTTTTATAGTGTGTTTGAGCTGATTCTCGCTGCCATGTTTATGCCAGTCTAGATACACTTGATTCCCTTACGGAGACATATCAATACATGGGTTTTAAGATTCTTACTAGTCAGATATATTCCTCTGCGGGAAATATGGTGTTTTGAGTCCCTTTCACTGTGGAAGGTGTAGGTCTTGTCTATTCCATAGTTGGTTTTTGGAACGGTACCTGTGCTTATATCAAACTCTGGTTTTATGCATCACCCCACCTCTCCTTCCCCCTTAAGCAGGCATAAGAGTGTGTTCTAAATGTGAGACTCTGTTCTCTTTCCTAACTCAGTTCAAGTGTAGCCATGTTTACAGGATCTTCATAATTGATATCTTATGATAAGTTTCTTTTTCTGTGTGACTTATTTCACTTAGAATCATCGTACCTGAAACCACCCATTTTGCTGCTACTGGTCTTATGACATTGATTTCATGGCAGAGGGATATTCCATCATACGTAAGTACCACAATTTTTTGAACCATTTTTATATTTCCTGGGATATTTAAGTTGTACCCAAGTTGAGGTCCTTGTAAGCAGTGCAGCCCTAAATTTTGGGGTGGCTCTGTCTTATTGATTTTCAGTTTTCCCAAGGTATATTCCCTAGACTGGAAGTGCCCTTTGCTCTGTAGCTCTGTTGTTTACTTGTATTAGGGAACACAATGCACTCCTCCAGAGTGGCAGTTGGCAATTTACATCCCACCCATCAGCATAACAAGGCTCCCTGTTCTCCAGGGCCTGTCTTGCCTTTCTTGTTTTTACACATTTTGTGGATGTCCCTTTTGACCGGTGGGAAGTGATACTTCTTTGTAGTGCAGATTTGCATTGCCCGCTTGCTTGCTTGGCCAAAAAGGGCGTATGCGTTTTCTCCTGAATATATTCAGGAGAAAACGCATACGCCCTTTTTGGCCAAGTGCATAATTGTCGAAGATGTGCCCCTCTTCCTGTGCTTTAAAGGCGATTCCAACGTACCTCTTGAAATCTGTTTCCTGCTATTCTGCCTCGCTTTCAAGTCCGCCACGTTGCCTTCCCTCAACAGATTTTTGGACGATAGTTGTCCTTTATTACTCGGCCAGTTTGTGAATTGCTGTGCCCCTGAGCTCCATTTTTCAACTCGTTTTTTGTGAGCTGACCGCATGTCAAAAATTTTGGTTCAGGAACTATGCTGGTTCCCGGAGGGTGGCTGAGACTTTGGTTAATTCTTCTTCCTGCCGGGAAATTACTGTGATATGTGCCCGTCCAAATGCCTAACAGCTACTCTGTCATTGGTTCTCCCTCATCCCTTTCATCCTCTGCCAAATTGGAAACCTGTGCGTACCAGGAGGTTAAAGGGGCTGTCTCTCCAAGTTGGGACATTGATAGTAAAGTAGATGGAAAGTCAAAACGGAGCACCAGGAGAGGGAGTATTCGTTGAGTTTATAAACCTTTCGTATTCACAGTGGGTCCGTTCTCAAGGTTTCCCGTACGTGTTATAGCTGTAGTAATATTCCCTTCAACCTGGAGAGTTGGGACCCATGAAATGGGTGCCAGGCATTTGTGCTTTAAAGGGTCTGCATTGGCTCCCCCAATATCACCAATACTCTCAGTCCCAAGTGTCCAACCTTATGCCACATCCAGCTGTCGTTGTAGATAGGGTCATTCCAGGTTTCATCAGAGACCCTGAAGGAATTGTAAAGAATTTCCCAGTTTTTTTGTTTTGTTTTTGAAATTCCTTTTAATAGTGGGTTTGAGATGATTCTCGCTGCCATGTTTATGCCAGTCTAGACACACTTGATTCCCTTATGGAGACATATCAATACATAGGTGTTTTTTTTTTTTTTTTTTTTTTTTTTATTTATTTTTTTTATTTTTTGCTTTATCACAAATTTAATCAGTTATATGTATACATATGTTCCCATATCCCCTCCCTTTTGCGTCTCCCTCCCACCCTCCCTATCCCACCCCTCCAGGCGGTCACAAAGCACCGAGCTGATCTCCCTGTGCTATGCGGCTGCTTCCCACTAGCTATCTACCTTACGTTTGGTAGTGTATATATGTCCATGCCGCTCTTTCACTTTGTCACAGCTTACCCTTCCCCCTCCCCATATCCTCAAGTCCATTCTCTAGTAGGTTTGTGTCTTTATTCCTGTCTTACCCCTATGTTCTTCATGACCTTTTTTTTCTTAAATTCCATATATATGTGTCAGCATACAGTATTTGTCTTTCTCTTTCTGACTTACTTCACTCTGTATGACAGACTCTAGGTCCATCCACCTCATTACAAATAGTTCAATTTCATTTCTTTTTATGGCTGAGTAATATTCCATTGTATGTATGTGCCACATCTTCTTTACCCATTCATCCAATGATGGACACTTAGGTTGTTTCCATCTCCGGGCTATTGTAAATAGGGCTGCTATGAACATTTTGGTACATGTCTCTTTTTGAATTATGGTTTTCTCAGGGTATATGCCCAGTAGTGGGATTGCAGGGTCATATGGTAGTTCTATTTGTAGTTTTTTAAGGAACCTCCATACCGTTCTCCATAGTGGCTGTACCAATTCACATTCCCACCAGCAGTGCAAGAGTGTTCCCTTTTCTCCACACCCTCTCCAGCATTTATTGTTTCTAGATTTCTTGATGATGGCCATTCTGACTGGTGTCAGATGATATCTTATTGTAGTTTTGATTTGCATTTCTCTAATGATTAATGATGTTGAGCATTCTTTCATGTGTTTGTTGGCAGTCTGTATATCTTCTTTGGAGAAATGCCTATTTAAGTCTTCTGCCCATTTTTGGATTGGGTTGTTTTTTTTTTTTGCTATTGAGCTGCATGAGCTGTTTATAAATTTTGGAGATTAATCCTTTGTCAGTTGCTTCATTTGCAAAGATTTTCTCCCATTCTGAGGGTTGTCTTTTGGTCTTGTTTATGGTTTCCTTTGCTGTGCAAAAGCTTTGAAGTTTCATTAGGTCCCATTTGTTTATCTTTGTTTTTAGTTCCATTTCTCTAGGAGGTGGGTCCAAAAGGATCTTGCTGTGATTTATGTCATAGAGTGTTCTACCTATGTTTTCCTCTAAGAGTTTGATAGTTTCTGGCCTTACATTTAGGTCTTTAATCCATTTTGAGCTTATTTTTGTGTATGGTGTTAGGGAATGATCTAATCTCATACTTTTACATGTCCCTGTCCAGTTTTCCCAGCACCACTTATTGAAGAGGCTGTCCTTTCTCCACTGTACATTCCTGCCTCCTTTATCAAAGATAAGTTGGCCATATGTGCGTGGGTTTATCTCTGGGCTTTCTATCCTGATCCACTGATCTATCTTTCTGTTTTTATGCCAGTACCACACTGTCTTAATTACTGTAGCTTTGTAGTAGAGTCTGAAGTCAGGCAGCCTGATTCCTCCAGCTCCGTTTTTCTTTCTCAAGATTGCTTTGGCTATTCGGGGTCTTTTGTTTTTCCAACCAAATTTTGAAATTTTTTGTTCTACTTCTGTGAAAAATGCCAGTGGTAGTTTGATAGGGATTGCATTGAATCTGTAGATTGCTTTGGGTAGTAGAGTCATTTTCACAATATTGATTCTTCCAATCCAGGAGCATGGTATATCTCTCCATCTATTTATATCATCTTTAATTTCTTTCATCAGTGTCTTATAATTTTCTGCATACAGGTCTTTTGTCTCCTTAGGTAGGCTTATTCCTAGATATTTTATTCTTTTTGTTGCAATGGTAAATGGGAGTGTTTTCTTGATTTCATTTTCAGATTTTTCATCATTAGTGTACAGGAATGCCAGAGATTTCTGTGCATTAATTTTGTATCCTGCAACTTTACCAAATTCATTGATTAGCTCTAGTAGTTTTTCGGTAGCATCTTTAGGATTCTCTATGTATAGTATCATGTCATCTGCAAACAGTGACAGCTTTACTTCTTCTTTTCCAATTTGGATTCCTTTTATTTCCTTTTCTTCTCTGATTGCTGTGGCTAAAACTTCCAAAACTAGGTTGAATAAGAGTGGTGAGAGTGGGCAGCCTTGTCTTGTTCCTGATCTTAGTGGAAATGGTTTCAGTTTTTCACCATTGAGGACAATGTTGGCTGTGGGTTTGTCATATATGGCCTTTATTATGTTGAGGAAAGTTCCCTCTATGCCTACTTTCTGCAGGGTTTTTATCATAAATGGGTGTTGAATTTTGTCGAAAGCTTTCTCTGCATCTATTGAGATGATCATATGGTTTTTCTCCTTCAACTTGTTAATATGGTGTATCACATTGATTGATTTGCGTATATTGAAGAATCCTTGCATTCCTGGAATAAACCCCACTTGATCATGGTGTATGATCCTTTTAATGTGCTGTTGGATTCTGTTTGCTAGTATTTTGTTGAGGATTTTTGCATCTATGTTCATCAGTGATATTGGCCTGTAGTTTTCTTTCTTTGTGACATCCTTGCCTGGTTTTGGTATCAAGGTGATGGTGGCCTCGTAGAATGAGTTTGGGAGTGTTCCTTCCTCTGAAATTGTTTGGAAGAGTTTGAGAAGGATGGGTGTTAGCTCTTCTCTAAATGTTTGATAGAATTCGCCTGTGAAGCCATCTGGTCCTGGGGTTTTGTTTGATGGAAGATTTTTAATCACAGTTTCAATTTCAGTGCTTGTGATTGGTCTATTCATATTTTCTATTTCTTCCTGAGTCAGTCTTGGTAGGTTGTGCATTTCTAAGAATTTGTCCATTTCTTCCAAGTTGTCCATTTTATTGGCATAGAGTTGCTTATAGTAATCTCTCATGATCTTTTGTATTTCTGCAGTGTCAGTTGTTACTTCTCCTTTTTCATTTCTAATTCTACTGATTTGAGTCTTCTCCCTTCTTTTCTTGATGAGTCTGGCTAATGGTTTGTCAATTTTGTTTATCTTCTCAAAGAACCAGCTTTTAGTTTGGTTGATCTTTGCTATCGTTTCCTTCATTTCTTTTTCATTTATTTCTGATCTGATCTTTATGATTTCTTTCCTTCTGCTAACTTTGGGGGTTTTTTGTTCTTCTTTCTCTAATTGCTTTAGGTGCAGGGTCAGGTTGTTTACTCGAAATGTTTCCCGTTTCTTAAGGTGGGATTGTATTGCTATAAACTTCCCCCTTAGAACTGCTTTTGCTGCGTCCCATAGGTTTTGGGTCGTCGTGTCTCCATTGTCATTTGTTTCTAAGTATTTCTTAATTTCCTCTTTGATTTCTTCAGTGATCACTTCATTATTGAGTAGTGTATTGTTTAGCCTCCATGTGTTTGTATTTTTTACAGATCTTTTCCTGTAATTGATGTCTAGTCTCATAGCATTGTGGTCGGAAAAGATACTTGATACAATTTCAATTTTCTTAAATTTACCAAGGCTTGATTTGTGACCCAAGATATGATCTATCCTGGAGAATGTTCCATGAGCACTTGAGAAAAATGTGTATTCTGTTGTTTTTGGATGGAATGTCCTATAAATATCAATTAAGTCCATCTTGTTTAATGTATCATTTAAAGCTTGTGTTTCCTTATTTATTTTCATTTTGGATGATCTGTCCTTTGGTGAAAGTGGGGTGTTAAAGTCCCCTACTATGATTGTGTTACTGTCGATTTCCCCTTTTATGGCTGTTAGTATTTGCCTTATGTATTGAGGTGCTCCTATGTTGGGTGCATAAATATTTACAATTGTTATATCTTCTTCTTGGATCGATCCCTTTATCGTTATGTAGTGTCCTTCTTTGTCTCTTCTAATAGTCTTTATTTTAAAGTCTATTTTGTCTGATATAAGAATTGCTACTCCAGCTTTCTTTTGATTTCCATTTGCATGGAATATCTTTTTCCATCCCCTTACTTTCAATCTGTATGTGTCTCTAGGTCTGAAGTGGGTCTCTTGTAGACAGCATATATATGGGTCTTGTTTTTGTATCCATTCAGCCACTCTGTGTCTTTTGGTGGGAGCATTTAGTCCATTTACATTTAAGGTAATTATTGATATGTATGTTTCTATTCCCATTTCCTTAATTGCTTTGGGTTCGTTATTGTAGGTATATTCCTTCTGTTGTGTTTCTTGCCTAGAGAAGTTCCTTTAGCATTTGCTGTAAAGCTGGTTTGGTGGTGCTGAACTCTCTCAGCTTTTGCTTGTCTGTAAAGGTTTTAATTTCTCCATCAAATCTGAATGAGATCCTTGCTGGGTAGAGTAATCTTGGTTGCAGGTTTCTCTCCTTCATCACTTTAATTATGTCCTGCCACTCCCTTCTGGCTTGTAGAGTTTCTGCTGAGAGATCAGCTGTTAACCTGATGGGGATTCCCTTGTGTGTTATTTGTTGTTTTTCCCTTGCTGCTTTTAATAGGATTTCTTTGTGTTTAATTTTTGACAGTTTGATTAATATGTGTCTTGGCGTATTTCTCCTTGGATTTATTCTGTATGGGACTCTCTGTGCCTCCTGGACTTGATTAACTATTTCCTTTCCCATATTAGGGAAGTTTTCAACTATAATCTCTTCAAATATTTTCTCAGTCCCTTTCTTTTTCTCTTCTTCTTCTGGAACCCCTATAATTCGAATGTTGGTGCGTTTAATGTTGTTCCAGAGGTCTCTGAGACTGTCCTCTGTTCTTTTCATTCTTTTTTCTTTATTTTTTTCTGCATCAGTTATTTCCACTATTTTATCTTCCACCTCACTTATCCGTTCTTCTGCCTCAGTTATTCTGCTATTGATCCCATCTAGAGTATTTTTCATTTCATTTATTGTGTTTTTAATCGATGCTTGATTCATCTTTAGTTCTTCTAGGTCCTTGTTAACTGTTTCTTGCATATTGTCTATTCTATTTCCAAGATTTTGGATCTGGGAAATAGAATCTTGGATCAGCTTTACTATCATTATTCTGAATTCTTTTTCAGGTAGACTGCCTATTACCTCTTCATTTGTTAGGTCTGGTAGGTTTTTATCTTGCTCCTTCACCTGCTGTGTGTTTTTCTGCTTTCTCATTTTGCTTATGTTACTGTGTTTGGGGTCTCCTTTTTGCAGGCTGCAGATTCGTAGTTCCCGTTGTTTTTGGTGTCTGTCCCCCGTGGCTAAGGTTGTTTCAGTAGGTTGTGTAGGCTTCCTGGTGGGGGGGACTAATGCCTGTGTTCTGGTGGTTGAAGCTCGATCTTGTCTTTCTGGTGGACAGGTCCACGTCTGGTGGTGTGTTTTGGGGTGCCTGTGGCCTTATTATGTTTTTAGGTATCCTCTCTGCTAATGGGTGGGGTTGTGTTCCTGCCTTGCTAGTTGCTTGGCATAGGGTGACCAGCACTGTAGCTTGCTGGTCGTTGACTGAAGCTGGGTGCTGGTGTTGAGATGGAGATCCCTGGGAGATTTTCGCTGCTTGATATTATGTGGAGCTGGGTGGTCTCTTGTGGACCCGTGTCCTGAAGTTGGCTCTCCCACTTCAGAGGCACAGCACTGACTCCTGGCTGCAGCACCAAGAGCCTTTCATCCACCCAGCTCAGAATAACAGTGAGAAAAAGTAGAAAGAAATAATTAGTAGAAGAAAGAAAGAGAGATTGAAAGAAAGGAAGAAGGGAAGTAAGGAAGGAAGGAATAAAGAAAGAAAGGAGGGAGGGAGGAAGGATGGAAAGAAAGGAAAGAAAGGAGGGAGGGAGGGAGGAATGAAAGCAAAAGGAAGAGTGAATGGAAGAAGAGAGGGAGGGAGGGAGGAAGGAAAGAAAGAAAGAAAGACAGGAGGGAGGGAGGGAGGGAGGAAGGAAAGAAAAAGAAAGTGGAAAGAAGAAGGGTGGGAGGGAGGGAGGGATGGAGGAAAGAAAAAGAAAGAAGGAAAGGAGGAGCGGAGGGAGGGAGGGAGGAAGGGAAGGGAGGAAAAAAAGAAAGAGCAGGTAAAGTAAAATAGAATAAAGTATGAAATATAGTAGCGTTATTAAAATTAAAAAGTAATTATTGAAAAAAAACACGGACCGAAAGAACCCTGGGACATATGGTGGAAGCAAAGCTATACAGAGAGAATCTTACACAGAAGATTACACATACACATTCACAAAAAGAGAGCAGGGGCAAAAATCAAAAATCTTGCTCTCCAAGTCCACCTCCTCGATTTGGGATAATTCGTTGTAAAAAGAGGAAAAGGGTGAAAAGTCTGAAATCTTGCTAAGTCCACCTCCTTAATTTGAGATAATTCGTTGTAAAAAGAGGAAAAAAAAAAGGGGGGGAAGTCTTAAATCTTGTCCTCAAGGTCCACTTCCTCAATTTGGGATGATTCGCTGTCCACTCATGCACTCCACAGACGCAGGGCACATCAAATGGACCGTGGAGCTTTAATCCGCTGCCTAGGAGGCTGCACAGAGAGATTTCCCTGTCTCTGCTCTCACAGCTCCGGGGTCTCAGCCTTGGACCTGGCCCCGCCTCTGCGCGTAGGTCGCCGGAGGGCGTCCGTTCTTCGCTCAGACAGGACGGGTTTAAAGGAGCCGCTGATTCGGGTGCTCTGGTTCACTCAGGCAGAGGGGCGGGAGGGGAATGCCCTCTCCTGGCGCACCAGGCAACAAAAGGGAAAAAAGTCTCTTGCCTCTCCGGTAGCTCCAGACCCTTTCCCCGGACTCCCTCCGGGCTAGCACTAACCCCTTCAGAGTCTCTTCCTGCCGCCAGCCCCAGACCTCTCCCTGCGCTCCGACTGAAAGCCGATACCCGAGCCTCAGGTCCCAGCCCCGCCCGCCCTGGCGGCCGAGCAGACAAGTCTCTCGGGCTGGTGTGTGCCTGAGGGCACCGATCCTCTGTGCCAAAATCTCTCCGCTTTGCCCTCCACACCCCTGTTGCTGTGCTCTCCTCTGCTACTCCGAAGCTTTCCCCCTCCGCCACCTGCAGTCTCCGCCCTCGAAGGGGCTTGTAGTGTGTAGAAACCTTCCCTCCTTCACGGCTCCCTCCCACTGGTGCAGCTCCCGTCCATATCCTATTGTCTCTGTTTATTCTTTTTTTTCTTTTGACCTACCCAGGTATGTGGGGAGTTTCTTGCCTTTTGGGGGGTCTGAGGACTTCTGTCAGCGTTCAGTAGCTGTTCTGTTGGAGTTGTTCCACGTGTAGATGAATTTCTGATGTATCTGTGGGGAGGAAGGTGATCTCTGCGTCTTACTCTTCTGCCATCTTCCTCCGGCTCAAACTCTGGTTTTATGCATCACCCCACCTCTCCTTCCCCCTTAAGCAGGCATAAGAGTGTTTTCTAAATGTGAGACTCTGTTCTCTTTCCTAACTCAGTTCAAGTGTAGCCATGTTTACAGGATCTTCATAAGTGATATCTTATGATAAGTTTCTTTTTCTGTGTGACTTATTTCACTTAGAATCATCGTACCTGAATCCACCCATTTTGCTGCTTCTGGTCTTATGACATTGATTT
The DNA here is from genome assembly GCF_949752795.1 of Hyperoodon ampullatus. Lineage (NCBI taxonomy): Eukaryota > Metazoa > Chordata > Mammalia > Artiodactyla > Ziphiidae > Hyperoodon > Hyperoodon ampullatus. Next base: position 255,716 of record NW_027640901.1, on the reverse strand, counting down.
CATGGCTGAGGGATATTCCATCGTATGTAAGTACCACAATTTTTGAACCATTTTCATATTTCCTGGGATATTTAAGGTGTACCCAAGTTGAGGTCCTTGTAAGCAGTGCAGCCCTAAATTTTGGGGTGGCTCTGTCTTATTGATTTTCAGTTTTCCCAAGGTATATTCCCTAGACTGGAAATGCCCTTGGCTCTTTAGCTCTGTTCTTTACTTATTTTAGGGAACACAATATACTCCTCCATAGAGGCAGTAGGCAATTTACATCCCGCCCATCAGCATAACAAGGCTCCCTGTTCTCCAGGGCCTGTCTTGCCTTTCTGGTTTTTACACATTTTGTGGATGTCCCTTTTGACCGGTGGGAAGTGATACTACTTTGTAGTGCAGATTTGCATTGCCTGCTTTTTGCTTGGCCAAAAAGGGCGTATGCGTTTTCTCCTGAATATATTCAGGAGAAAACGCATACGCCCTTTTTGGCCAAGTGCATCATTGTCGAAGTTGTGACCCTCTTCCTGTGCTTTAAAGGCGATTCCAACGTACCTCTTGAAATCTGTTTCCTGCTATTCTGCCTCGCTTTCAAGTCTGCCTCGTTGCCTTCCCTCAACAGATTTTTGGACGATAGTTGTCCTTTATTGCTCGGCCAGTTTGTGAATTGCTGTGCCACTTAGCTCCATTTTTCAACTCGTTTTTTGTGAGCTGACCGCAAGTCCAGAATTTTGGTTCAGGACCTATGCTGCTTCCCAGTGGGGGGCTGAGACTTTGGTTAATTCTTCTTCCTGCCGGGAAGTTAGAGTGATATGTGCCCGTCCAAATGCCTAACAGCTACTCTCTCATTGGTTCTCCCTCTTCCCTTTCATCCTCTGCCAAATTGGAAACCTGTGCGACCCAGGAGGTTAAAGGGGCTGTCTCTCCAAGTTGGGAGATTGATAGTAAAGCAGACGGAAAGCCAAACCGGAGCACCAGGAGAGGGACTATTCGTTGAGTTTTAGAAACCTTTCATATTCACAGTGTGTCCGTTCTCTAGGTTTCCCGTACATGTTATAACTGTAGTAATATTCCCATCAACCTGGAGAGTTGGGACCCATGGAATCTGTGCCATGCATTATTGCTTTAAAGGGTCTGCATTTGCTCACCCAATCTCACCAATCCTCTCAGCCCCAGGTGTCCAGGCTTATGCCACATCCAGCTGTCATTGTAGATAGGGTCATTCCAGGTTTCATCAGAGACCCTGAAGGAATTGTAAAGAATTTCCCAGTTTTTTTGTTTTGTTTTTGAAATTCCTTTTTATAGTGGGTTTGAGCTGATTCTCACTGCCATGTTTATGCCAGTCTAGACATACTTGATTCCCTTACGGAGACATATCAATACATAGGTTTTAAGATTCTTACTAGTCAGATATATTCCTCTGCGGGAAATATGGGGTTTTGAGTCCCTTTCACTGAGGAAGGTGTAGGTCTTGTCTATTCCATAGTTGGTTTTTGGAACGGTACCTGTGCTTATATCAAACTCTGGTTTTATGCATCACCCCACCTCTCCTTCCCCCTTAAGCAGGCATAAGAGTGTTTTCTTAATATGAGACAATGTCTTCTTTCCTAACTCAGTTCAAGTGTAGCCATGTTTACAGGACCTTCATAAGTGATATCTTATGATAAGTTTCTTTTTCTGTGTGACTTATTTCACTTAGAATCATCGTACCTGAATCCACCCATTTTGCTGCTACTGGTCTTATGACATTGATTTCCTGGCTGAGGGATATTCCATCGTACGTAAGTACCACAATTTTTTGAACCATTTTTATATTTCCTGGGATATTTAAGGTGTACCCAAGTTGAGGTCCTTGTAAGCAGTGCAGCCCTAAATATTGGGGTGGCTCTGTCTTATTGATTTTCAGTTTTCCCAAGGTATATTCCCTAGACTGGAAGTGCCCTTGGCTCTGTAGCTCTTTTTGGCCAAGTGCATCATTGTCGAAGTTGTGCCCCTCTTCCTGTGCTTTAAAGGCGATTCCAACGTACCTCTTGAAATCTGTTTACTGCTATTCTGCCTCGCTTTCAAGTCCGCCTCGTTGCCTTCCCTCAACAGATTTTTGGACGATACTTGTCCTTTATTACTCGGCCAGTTTGTGAATTGCTGTGCCCCTGAGCTCCATTTTTCAACTCGTTTTTGGTGAGCTGACCGCAAGTCCAAAATTTTGGTTCAGGACCTATACTGGTTCCCGGTGGGTGGCTGAGACTTTGGTTAATTCTTCTTCCTGCCGGGAAATTACAGTGATATGTGCCCGTCCAAATGCCTAACAGCTACTCTCTCATTGGTTCTCCCTCTTCCCTTTCATCCTCTGCCAAATTGGAAACCTGTGCGAACCAGGAGGTTAAAGGGGCTGTCTCTCCAAGCTGGGAGTTTGATAGTAAAGCAGATGGAAAGTCAAACCGGAGCACCAGGAGAGGGACTATTTGTTGAATTTTAGAAACCTTTCGTATTCACTGTGTGTCCGTTCTCTAGGTTTCCCGTACATGTTATAACTGTAGTAATATTCCCTTCAACCTGGAGAGTTGGGACCCATGGAATGGGTGCCATGCATTATTGCTTTAAAGGGTCTGCATTTGCTCACCCAATCTCACCAATCGTCTCAGTCCCAAGTGTCCCTCCTTATGCCACATCGATCTGTCATTGTAGATAAGGTCATTCCAGGTTTCATCAGAGACCCTGAAGGAATTGTAAAGAATTTCCCAGTTTTTTTTGTTTTGATTTTGAAATTCCTTTTTATAGTGGGTTTGAGCTGATTCTCGCTGCCATGTTTATGCCAGTCTAGACACACTTGATTCCCTTACGGAGACATATCAATACATAGGTTTTAAGATTCTTACTAGTCAGATATATTCCTCTGCGGGAAATATGGTGTTTTGAGTCCCTTTCACTGAGGAAGGTGTAGGTCTTGTCTATTCCATAGTTGGTTTTTGGAACGGTACCTGTGTTTATATCAAACTCTGGTTTTATGCATCACCCCACCTCTCCTTCCCCCTTAAGCAGGCATAAGAGTGTTTTCTAAATGTGAGACACTGTTCTCTTTCCTAAATCAGTTCAAGTGCAGCCATGTTTACAGGATCTTCATAAGTGATATCTTATGATAAGTTTCTTTTTCTGTGTGACTTATTTCACTTAGAATCATCGTACCTGAATCCACCCATTTTGCTGCTACTCGTCTTATGACATTGATTTCCTGGCTGAGGGATATTCCATCGTACGTAAGTACCACAATTTTTTGAACCATTTTTATATTTCCTGGGATATTTAAGGTGTACCCAAGTTGAGGTCCTTGTAAGCAGTGCAGCCCTAAATATTGGGGTGGCTCTGTCTTATTGATTTTCAGTTTTCCCAAGGTATATTCCCTAGACTGGAAGTGCCCTTGGCTCTGTAGCTCTTTTTGGCCAAGTGCATCATTGTCGAAGTTGTGCCCCTCTTCCTGTGCTTTAAAGGCGATTCCAACGTACCTCTTGAAATCTGTTTACTGCTATTCTGCCTCGCTTTCAAGTCCGCCTCGTTGCCTTCCCTCAACAGATTTTTGGACGATACTTGTCCTTTATTACTCGGCCAGTTTGTGAATTGCTGTGCCCATGAGCTCCATTTTTCAACTCGTTTTTGGTGAGCTGACCGCAAGTCCAAAATTTTGGTTCAGGACCTATACTGGTTCCCGGTCGGTGGCTGAGACTTTGGTTAATTCTTCTTCCTGCCCGGAAATTACAGTGATATGTGCCCGTCCAAATGCTTAACAGCTACTCTCTCATTGGTTCTCCCTCTTCCCTTTCATCCTCTGCCAAATTGGAAACCTGTGCGAACCAGGAGGTTAAAGGGGCTGTCTCTCCAAGCTGGGAGTTTGATAGTAAAGCAGATGGAAAGTCAAACCGGAGCACCAGGAGAGGGACTATTCGTTGACTTTTAGAAACCTTTCGTATTCACAGTGTGTCCGTTCTCTAGGTTTCCCGTACATGTCATAGCTTTAGTAATATTCACTTCAACCTGGAGAGTTGTGACCCATGGAATGGGTGCCAGGCATTTGTGCTTTAAAGGGTCTGCATTTGCTCACCAAATCTCCCCAATCGTCTCATTCCCAAGTGTCCCTCCTTATGCCACATCCAGCTGTCATTGTAGATAGGGTCATTGCAGGTTTCATCAGAGACCCTGAAGGAATTGTAAAGAATTTCCCAGTTTTTTTGTTTTGTTTTTGAAATTCCTTTTTATAGTGGGTTTGAGCTGATTCTCGCTGCCATGTTTATGCCAGTCTAGACACACTTGATTCCCTTACGGAGACCTATCAATACATAGGTTTTAAGATTCTTACTAGTCAGATATATTCCTCTGCGGGAAATATGGGGTTTTGAGTCCCTTTCACTGAGGAAGGTGTAGGTCTTGCCTATACCATATTTGGTTTTTGGAACGGTACCTGTGCTTATATCAAACTCTGGTTTTATGCATCACCCCACCTCTCCTTCCCCCTTAAGCAGGCATAAGAGTGTTTTCTAAATGTGAGACTCTGTTCTCTTTCCTAACTCAGTTCAAGTGTAGCCATGTTTACAGGATCTTCATAAGTGATATCTTATGATAAGTTTCTTTTTCTGTGTGACTTATTTCACTTAGAATCATTGTACCTGAATCCACCCATTTTGCTGCTTCTGGTTTTATGACATTGATTTCATGGCTGAGGGATATTCCATCGTATGTAAGTACCACAATTTGTGAACCATTTTCATATTTCCTGGGATATTTAATGTGTACCCAAGTTGAGGTCCTTGTAAGCAGTGCAGCCCTAAATTTTGGGGTGGCTCTGTCTTATTGATTTTCAGTTTTCCCATGGTATATTCCCTAGACTGGAAATGCCCTTGGCTCTTTAGCTCTGTTCTTTACTTATTTTAGGGAACACAATATACTCCTCCATAGAGGCAGTAGGCAATTTACATCCCGCCCATCAGCATAACAAGGCTCCCTGTTCTCCAGGGCCTGTCTTGCCTTTCTGGTTTTTACACATTTTGTGGATGTCCCTTTTGACCGGTGGGAAGTGATACTACTTTGTAGTGCAGATTTGCATTGCCCGCTTTTTGCTTGGCCAAAAAGTGCGTATGCGTTTTCTCCTGAATATATTCAGGAGAAAACGCATACGCCCTTTTTGGCCAAGTGCATGATTGTCGAAGTTGTGCCCCTCTTCCTGTGCTTTAAAGGCGATTACAACGTACCTCTTGAAATCTGTTTCCTGCTATTCTGCCTCGCTTTCAAGTCCGCCTCGTTGCCTTCCCTCAACAGATTTTTGGACGATAGTTGTCCTTTATTACTCGGCCAGTTTGTGAATTGCTGTGCCTCTGAGCTCCATTTTTCAACTGGTTTTTTGTGAGCTGACCGCAAGTCCAGAACTTTGGTTCAGGACCTATGCTGGTTGCCAGTGGGGGGCTGAGACTTTGGTTAATTCTTCTTCCTGCCGGGAAGTTAGAGTGATATGTGCCCGTCCAAATGCCTAACAGCTACTCTCTCATTGGTTCTCCCTCTTCCCTTTCATCTTCTGCCAAATTGGAAACCTGTGCGACCCAGGAGTTTAAAGGGGCTGTCTCTCCAAGTTGGGAGATTGATAGTATAGCAGACGGAAAGTCAAACCGGAGCACAAGGAGAGGGACTATTCGTTGAGTTTTAGAAACCTTTCATATTCACAGTGTGTCCGTTCTCTAGGTTTCCCGTACATGTTATAACTGTAGTAATATTCCCTTCAACCTGGAGAGTTGGGACCCATGGAATGGGTGCCATGCATTATTGCTTTAAAGGGTCTGCATTTGCTCACCCAATCTCACCAATCCGCTCAGTCCCAGGTGTCCAGATTTATGCCATATCCAGCTTTCATTGTAGATAGGGTCATTCCAGGTTTCATCAGAGACCCTGAAGGAATTGTAAAGAATTTCCCAGTTTTTTTGTTTTATTTTTGAAATTCCTTTTTATAGTGGGTTTGAGCTGATTCTCGCTGCCATATTTATCCCAGTCTAGACACACTTGATTCCCTTACGGAGACATATCAATACATAGGTTTTAAGATTCTTACTAGTCATATATATTCCTCTGCGGGAAATATGGGGTTTTGAGTCCCTTTCACTGAGGAAGGTGTAGGTCTTGTCTATTCCATAGTTGGTTTTTGGAACGGTACCTGTGCTTATATCAAACTCTGGTTTTATGCATCACCCCACCTCTCCTTCCACCTTAAGCAGGCATAAGGGTGTTTTCTTAATATGAGACAACGTCTTCTTTCCTAACTCAGTTCAAGTGTAGCCATGTTTACAGGATCTTCATAAGTGATATCTTATGATAAGATTCTTTTTCTGTGTGACTTATTTCACTTAGAATCATCGTACCTGAATCCACCCATTTTGCTGCTACTGGTTTATGACATTGATTTCATGGCTGAAGGATATTCCGCCCAAATGCCTAATAGCTACTCTCTCATTGGTTCTCCCTCTTCCCTTTCATCCTCTGCCAAATTGGATACCTGTGCGAACCAGGAGGTTAAAGGGGCTGTCTCTCCAAGTTGGGAGGTTGATAGTAAAGCAGATGGAAAGTCAAACCGGAGCACCAGGAGAGGGACTATTCGTTGAGTTTTAGAAACCTTTCGTATTCACAGTGTGTCCGTTCTCTAGGTTTCCCGTACATGTTAGAGCTTTAGTAATATTCACTTCAACCTGGAGAGTTGGGACCCATGGAATGGGTGCCAGGCATTTGTGCTTTAAAGTGTCTGCATTTGTTCACCAAATCTCCCCAATCGTCTCATTCCCAAGTGTCCCTCCTTATGCCACATCCAGCTGTCATTGTAGATAGGGTCATTGCAGGTTTCATCAGAGACCCTGAAGGAATTGTAAAGAATTTCCCAGTTTTTTTGTTTTGTTTTTGAAATTCCTTTTTATAGTGGGTTTGAGCTGATTCTCGCTGCCATGTTTATGCCAGTCTAGACACACTTGATTCCCTTATGGAGACATATTAATACGTAGGTTTTAAGATTCTTACTAGTCAGATATATTCCTCTGCGGGAAATATGGGGTTTTGAGTCCCTTTCACTGAGGAAGGTGTAGGTCTTGTCTATTCCATAGTTGGTTTTTTGAATGGTACCTGTGCTTATATCAAACTCTGGATTTATGCATCACCCCACCTCTCCTTCCCCCTTAAGCAGGCATAAGAGTGTTTTCTAAATGTGAGACACTGTTTTCTTTCCTAACTCAGTTCAAGTGTAGCCATGTTTATAGGATCTTCATAAGTGATATCTTATGATAAGTTTCTTTTACATTGTGACTTATTTCACTTAGAATCATCGTACCTGAATCCACCCATTTTGCTGCTACTGGTCTTATGACATTGATTTCATGGCTGAGGGATATTCCATCGTACGTAAGTACCACAATTTTTTGAACCATTTTTATATATCCTGGGATATTATGGTGTACCCAAGTTGAGGTCCTTGTAAGCAGTGCAGCCCTAAATTTTGGGGTGGCTCTGTCTTATTGATTTTCAGTTTTCCCAAGGTATATTCCATAGACTGGAAGTGCCCTTGGCTCTGTAGCTCTGTTCTTTACTTGTTTTAGGGAACACAATGCACTCCTCCAGAGAGGCAGTTGGCAATTTACATCCCGCCCATCAGCATAACAAGGCTCCCTGTTCTCCAGGGCCTGTCTTGCCTTTCCGGCTTTTACACATTTTGTGGATGTCCCTTTTGACCGGTGGGAAGTGATACTTCTTTGTAGTGCAGATTTGCATTGCCCGCTTGCTTGCTTGGCCAAAAAGGGCGTATGCGTTTTCTCCTGAATATATTCAGGAGAAAATGCATACGCCCTTTTTGGCCAAGTGCATCATTGTCGAAGTTGTGCCCCTCTTCCTGTGCTTTAAAGGCGATTCCAACGTACCTCTTGAAATCTGTTTCCTGCTATTCTGCCTCGCTTTCAAGTCCGCCTTATTGCCTTCCCTCAACAGATTTTTGGACGATAGTTGTCCTTTATTACTCGGCCAGTTTGTGAATTGCTGTGCCCCTGAGCTCCATTTTTCAACTCGTTTTTGGTGAGCTGACCGCACGTCCAAAATTTTGGTTCAGGACCTATACTGTTTCCCGGTGGGTGGCTGAGACTTTGGTTAATTCTTCTTCCTGCCGGGAAATTACAGTGATATATGCCCGTCCAAATGCCTAACAGCTACTCTCTCATTGGTTCTCCCTCTTCCCTTTCATCCTCTGCCCAATTGGAAACCTGTGCGAACCAGGAGGTTAAAGGGGCTGTCTCTCCAAGTTGGGAGGTTGATAGTAAAGCAGATGTAAAGTCAAACCGGAGCACCAGGAGAGGGACTATTCGTTGAGTTTTAGAAACCTGTCGTATTCACAGTGTGTCCGTTTTCTAGGTTTCCCGTACATGTTATAACTGTAGTAATATTCCCTTCAACCTGGAGAGTTGGGGCCCATGGAATGTGTGCCAGGCATTTGTGATTTAAAGGGTCTGCATTTGCTCACCCAATCTCACCAATCCTCTCAGTCCCAAGTGTCCCTCCTTATGCCACATCCAGCTGTCGTTGTAGATAGGGTCATTCCAGGTTTCATCAGGGACCCTGAAGGAATTGTAAAGAATTTCCCAGTTTTTTTGTTTTGTTTTTGAAATTCCTTTTTATAGTGGGTTTGAGCTGATTCTCGCTGCCATGTTTATGCCAGTCTAGACACACTTGATTCCCTTACGGAGACATATCAATACATAGGTTTTAAGATTCTTACTAGTCAGATATATTCCTCTGCGGGAAATATGGTGTTTTGAGTCCCTTTCACTGAGGAAGGTGTAGGTCTTGTCTATTCCATAGTTGCTTTTTGGAACGGTACCTGTGCTTATTTCAAACTCTGGTTTTATGCATCACCCCACCTCTCCTTCCCCCTTAAGCAGGCATAAGAGTGTTTTCTAAATATAAGACACTGTTCTCTTTTCTAACTCAGTTCAAGTGTAGCCATGTTTATAGGATCTTCATAAGTGATATCTTATGATAAGTTTCTTTTTCTGTGTGACTTATTTCACTTAGAATCATCGTACCTGAATCCACCCATTTTGCTGCTACTGGTCTTATGACATTGATTTCATGGCTGAGGGATATTCCATCGTATGTAAGTACCACAATTTTTTGAACCATTTTTATATTTCCTGTGATACTTAAGGTGTATCCAAGTTGAGGTCCTTGTAAGCAGTGCAGCCCTAAATTTTGGGGTGGCTCTGTCTTATTGATTTTCAGTTTTCCCAAGGTATATTCCCTAGACTGGAAGTGTTCTTAGCTCTGTAGCTCTGTTCTTTACATGATTTAGGGAACACAATGCACTCCTCCAGAGAGGCAGTTGGCAATTTACATCCCGCCCATCAGCATAACAAGGCTCCCTGTTCTCCAGGGCATGTCTTTCCTTTCTGGTTTTTACACATTTTGTGGATGTCCCTTTTGACCGGTGGGAAGTGATACTTCTTTGTAGTGCAGATTTGCATTGCCCGCTTGCTTGCTTGGCCAAAAAGGGCGTATGCGTTTTCTCCTGAATATATTCAGGAGAAAACGCATACGCCGTTTTTGGCCAAGTGCATCATTGTCGAAGTTGTGCCCCTCTTCCTGTGCTTTAAAGGCGATTCCAAAGTACCTCTTGAAATCTGTTTCCTGCTATTCTGCCTCAATTTCAAGTCCACCTCGTTGCCTTTCCTCAACAGATTTTTGGACGATAGTTGTCCTTTATTACTCGGCCAGTTTGTGAATTGCTGTGCCCCTGAGCTCCATTTTTCAACTCATTTTTGGTGTGCTGACCGCAAGTCCAAAATTTTGGTTCAGGACCTATACTGGTTTCCGGTGGGTGGCTGAGACTTTGGTTAATTCTTCTTCCTGCCGGGAAATTACAGTGATATGTGCCCGTCCAAATGCCTAACAGCTACTCTCTCATTGGTTCTCCCTCTTCCGTTTCATCCTCTGCCAAATTGGCAACCTGTGCGAACCAGGAAGTTAAAGGGGCTCTCTCTCCAAGTTGGGAGGTTGATAGTAAAGCAGATGTAAAGTCAAACCAGAGCACCAGGAGAGGGACTATTCGTTGAGTTATAGAAACCTTTCGTATTCACAGTGTGTCCTTTCTCTAGGTTTCCCGTACATGTTATAGCTGTAGTAATATTCCCTTCAACCTGGAGAGTTGGGACCCATGGAATGGGTGCCATGCATTATTGCTTTAAAGGGTCTGCATTTGCTCACCCAATCTCACCAATCCTCTCAGTCCCAAGTGTCCCTCCTTATGCCACATCCAGCTTTCGTTGTAGATAGGGTCATTCCAGGTTTCATCAGGGACCCTGAAGGAATTGTAAAGAATTTCCCAGTTTTTTTGTTTTGCATTTGAAATTCCTTTTTATAGTGGGTTTGAGCTGATTCTCGCTGCCATGTTTATGCCAGTCTAGACACACTTGATTCCCTTATGGAGACATATAAATACATAGGTTTTAAGATTCTTACTAGTCAGATATATTCCTCTGCGGGAAATATGGGGTTTTGAGTCCCTTTCACTGAGGAAGGTGTAGGTCTTGTCTATTCCATAGTTGGTTTTTGGAATGGTACCTGTGCTTATTTCAAACTCTGGTTTTATGCATCACCCCACCTCTCCTTCCCCCTTGAGCAGGCATAAGAGTGTTTTCTAAATATAAGACATTGTTCTCTTTCCTAACTCAGTTCAAGTGTAGCCATGTTTACAGGATCTTCATAAGTGATATCTTATGATAAGATTCTTTTTCTGTGTGACTTATTTCACTTAGAATCATAGTACCTGAATCCACCCATTTTGCTGCTACAGGTCTTATGACATTGAGTTCATGGCTGAGGGATATTCCATCGTATGTAAGTACCACAATTTTTTGAACCAGTTTTATATTTCCTGGGATACTTAATGTGTATCCAAGTTGAGGTCCTTGTAAGCAGTGCAGCCCTAAATTTTGGGGTGGCTCTGTCTTATTGATTTTCAGTTTTCCCAAGGTATATTCCCTAGACTGGAAGTGCCCTTAGCTCTGTAGCTCTGTTCTTTACTTGATTTAGGGAACACAATGCACTCCTCCAGAGAGGCAGTTGGCAATTTACATCCCGCCCATCAGCATAACAAGGCTCCCTGTTCTCCACGGCCTGTCTTTCCTTTCTGGTTTTTACACATTTTGTGGATGTCCCTTTTGACTGGTGGGAAGTGACACTTGTTTGTAGTGCAGATTTGCATTGCCCGCTTGCTTGCTTGGCCAAAAAGGGCGTATGCGTTTTCTCCTGAATATATTCAGGAGAAAACGCATACGCCCTTTTTGGCCAAGTGCATCATTGTCGAAGTTGTGCCCCTCGTCCTGTGCTTTAAAGGCGATTCCAACATACCTCTTGAAATCTGTTTCCTGCTATTCTGCCTCGCTTTCAAGTCCACCTCGTTGCCTTTCCTCAACAGATTTTTGGACGATACTTGTCCTTTATTACTCGGCCAGTTTGTGAATTGCTGTGCCCCTGAGCTCCATTTTTCAACTCGTTTTTGGTGAGCTGACCGCAAGTCCAAAATTTTGGTTCAGGATCTATACTGGTTCCCGGTGGGTGGCTGAGACTTTGGTTTATTCTTCTTCCTGCCGGGAAATTACAGTGATATGTGCCCGTCCAAATGCCTAACAGCTACTCTCTCATTGGTTCTCCCTCTTCCCTTTCATCCTCTGCCAAATTGGCATCCTGTGCGAACCAGGAGGTTAAAGGGGCTGTCTCTCCAAGTTGGGAGGTTGATAGTAAAGCAGATGTAAAGTCAAACCGGAGCACCAGGAGAGGGACTATTCGTTGAGTTTTAGAAACCTTTTGTATTCACAGTGTGTCCGTTCTCTAGGTTTCCCGTACATGTTATAACTGTAGTAATATTCCCTTCAACCTGGAGATTTGGGACCAATGGAATGGGTGCCATGCATTATTGCTTTAAAGGGTCTGCATTTGCTCACTAAATCTCACCAATTCTCTCATTCCCAAGTGTCCCTCCTTATGCCACATCCAGCTGTCATTGTAGATAGGATCATTGCAGGTTTCATCAGAGACCCTGAAGGAATTGTAAAGAATTTCCCAGTTTTTTTGTTTTGTTTTTGAAATTCCTTTTTACAGTGGGTTTCAGCTGATTCTCGCTGCCATGTTTATGCCAGTCTAGAAACACTTGTTTCCCTTACGGAGACATATCAATACATAGGTTTTAATATTCTTAATAGTCAGATATATTCCTCTGCGGGAAATATGGGGTTTTGAGTCCCTTTCACTGAGGAAGGTGTAGGTCTTGTCTATTCCATAGTTGGTTTTTGGAACGGTACCTGTGCTTATATCAAACTCTGGTTTTATGCATCACCCCACCTCTCCTTCCCCCTTAAGAAGGCATAAGAGTGTTTTCTAAATATAAGACACTGTTCTCTTTCCTAACTCAGTTCAAGTGTAGCCATGTTTATAGGATCTTCATAAGTGATATCTTATGATAAGTTTCTTTTTCTGTGTGACTTATTTCACTTAGAATCATCGTACCTGAATCCACCCATTTTGCTGCTACTGGTCTTATGACATTGATTTCATGGCTGAGGGATATTCCATCGTACGTAAGTACCACAATTTTTTGAACCATTTTTATATTTCCTGTGATACTTAAGGTGTATCCAAGTTGAGGTCCTTGTAAGCAGTGCAGCCCTAAATTTTGGGGTGGCTCTGTCTTATTGATTTTCAGTTTTCCCAAGGTATATTCCCTAGACTGGAAGTGTTCTTAGCTCTGTAGCTCTGTTCTTTACATGATTTAGGGAACACAATGCACTCCTCCAGAGAGGCAGTTGGCAATTTACATCCCGCCCATCAGCATAACAAGGCTCCCTGTTCTCCAGGGCATGTCTTTCCTTTCTGGTTTTTACACATTTTGAGGATGTCCCTTTTGACCGGTGGGAAGTGACACTTCTTTGTAGTGCAGATTTGCATTGCCCGCTTGCTTGCTTGGCCAAAAAGGGCGTATGCGTTTTCTCCTGAATATATTCAGGAGAAAACGCATACGCCGTTTTTGGCCAAGTGCATCATTGTCGAAGTTGTGCCCCTCTTCCTGTGCTTTAAAGGCGATTCCAAAGTACCTCTTGAAATCTGTTTCCTGCTATTCTGCCTCAATTTCAAGTCCACCTCGTTGCCTTTCCTCAACAGATTTTTGGACGATAGTTGTCCTTTATTACTCGGCCAGTTTGTGAATTGCTGTGCCCCTGAGCTCCATTTTTCAACTCACTTTTGGTGTGCTGACCGCAAGTCCAAAATTTTGGTTCAGGACCTATACTGGTTTCCGGTGGGTGGCTGAGACTTTGGTTAATTCTTCTTCCTGCCGGGAAATTACAGTGATATGTGCCCGTCAAAATACCTAACAGCTACTCTCTCATTGGTTCTCCCTCTTCCGTTTCATCCTCTGCCAAATTGGCAACCTGTGCGAACCAGGAAGTTAAAGGGGCTGTCTCTCCAAGTTGGGAGGTTGATAGTAAAGCAGATGTAAAGTCAAACCAGAGCACCAGGAGAGGGACTATTCGTTGAGTTATAGAAACCTTTCGTATTCACAGTGTGTCCTTTCTCTAGGTTTCCCGTACATGTTATAGCTGTAGTAATATTCCCTTCAACCTGGAGAGTTGGGACCCATGGAATGGGTGCCATGCATTATTGCTTTAAAGGGTCTGCATTTGCTCACCCAATCTCACCAATCCTCTCAGTCCCAAGTGTCCCTCCTTATGCCACATCCAGCTGTCGTTGTAGATAGGGTCATTCCAGGTTTCATCAGGGACCCTGAAGGAATTGTAAAGAATTTCCCAGTTTTTTTGTTTTGCATTTGAAATTCCTTTTTATAGTGGGTTTGAGCTGATTCTCGCTGCCATGTTTATGCCAGTCTAGACACACTTGATTCCCTTACGGAGACATATAAATACATAGGTTTTAAGATTCTTACTAGTCAGATATATTCCTCTGCGGGAAATATGGGGTTTTGAGTCCCTTTCACTGAGGAAGGTGTAGGTCTTGTCTATTCCATAGTTGGTTTTTGGAATGGTACCTGTGCTTATTTCAAACTCTGGTTTTATGCATCACCCCACCTCTCCTTCCCCCTTTAGCAGGCATAAGAGTGTTTTCTAAATATAAGACATTGTTCTCTTTCCTAACTCAGTTCAAGTGTAGCCATGTTTACAGGATCTTCATAAGTGATATCTTATGATAAGTTTCTTTTTCTGTGTGACTTATTTCACTTAGAATCATCGTACCTGAATCCACCCATTTTGCTGCTACAGGTCTTATGACATTGAGTTCATGGCTGAGGGATATTCCATCGTACGTAAGTACCACAATTTTTTGAACCATTTTTATATTTCCTGGGATACTTAATGTGTATCCAAGTTGAGGTCCTTGTAAGCAGTGCAGCCCTAAATTTTGGGGTGGCTCTGTCTTATTGATTTTCAGTTTTCCCAAGGTATATTCCCTAGACTGGAAGTGCCCTTAGCTCTGTAGCTCTGTTCTTTACTTGATTTAGGGAACACAATGCACTCCTCCAGAGAGGCAGTTGGCAATTTATATCCCGCCCATCAGCATAACAAGGCTCCCTGTTCACCAGGGCCTGTCTTTCCTTTCTGGTTTTTACGCATTTTGTGGATGTCCCTTTTGACTGGTCGGAAGTGACACTTGTTTGTAGTGCAGATTTGCATTGCCCGCTTGCTTGCTTGGCCAAAAAGGGCGTATGCGTTTTCTCCTGAATATATTCAGGAGAAAACGCATACGCCCTTTTTGGCCAAGTGCATCATTGTCGAAGTTGTGCCCCTCTTCCTGTGCTTTAAAGGCGATTCCAACATACCTCTTGAAATCTGTTTCCTGCTATTCTGCCTCGCTTTCAAGTCCACCTCGTTGCCTTTCCTCAACAGATTTTTGGACGATAGTTGTCCTTTATTACTCGGCCAGTTTGTGAATTGCTGTGCCCCTGAGCTCCATTTTTCAACTCGTTTTTGGTGAGCTGACCGCAAGTCCAAAATTTTGGTTCAGGATCTATACTGGTTCCTGGTGGGTGGCTGAGACTTTGGTTAATTCTTCTTCCTGCCGGGAAATTACAGTGATATGTGCCCGTCCAAGTGCCTAACAGCTACTCTCTCATTGGTTCTCCCTCTTCCCTTTCATCCTCTGCCAAATTGGCATCCTGTGCGAACCAGGAGGTTAAAGGGGCTGTCTCTCCAAGTTGGGAGGTTGATAGTAAAGCAGATGGAAAGTCAAACCGGAGCACCAGGAGAGGGACTATTCGTTGAGTTTTAGAAACCTTTCGTATTCACAGTGTGTCCGTTCTCTAGGTTTCCCGTACATGTTATAACTGTAGTAATATTCCCTTCAACCTGGAGATTTGGGACCCATGGAATGGGTGCCATGCATTATTGCTTTAAAGGGTCTGCATTTGCTCACCAAATCTCACCAATTCTCTCATTCCCAAGTGTCCCTCCTTATGCCACATCCAGCTGTCATTGTAGATAGGATCATTGCAGGTTTCATCAGAGACCCTGAAGGAATTTAAAGAATTTCCCAGTTTTTTTGTTTTGTTTTTGAAATTCCTTTTTACAGTGGGTTTCAGCTGATTCTCGCTGCCATGTTTATGCCAGTCTAGAAACACTTGTTTCCCTTACGGAGACATATCAATACATAGGTTTTAATATTCTTAATAGATATATTCCTCTGCGGGAAATATGGTGTTTTGAGTCCCTTTCACTGAGGAAGGTGTAGGTCTTGTCTATTCCATAGTTGGTTTTTGGAACGGTACCTGTGCTTATATCAAACTCTGGTTTTATGCATCACCCCACCTCTCCTTCCCCCTTAAGCAGGCATAAGAGTGTTTTCTAAATGTGAGACACTGTTCTCTTTCCTAACTCAGTTCAAGTGTAGCCATGTTTATAGGATCTTCATAAGTGATATCTTATGATAAGTCTCTTTTTCTGTGTGACTTATTTCACTTAGAATCATCGTACCTGAATCCACTCATTTTGCTGCTACTGGTCTTATGATATTGATTTCATGGCTGAGGGATATTCCATCGTACGTAAGTACCACAATTTTTTGAACAATTTTTATATTTCCTGGGATACTTAATGTGTATCCAAGTTGAGGTCCTTGTAGGCAGTGCAGCCCTAAATTTTGGGGTGGCTCTGTCTTATTGATTTTCAGTTTTCCCAAGGTATATTCCCTAGACTGGAAGTGCCCTTGGCTCTGTAGCTCTGTTCTTTACTTGTTTGAGGGAACACAATGCACTCCTCCAGAGAGGCAGTTGGCAATTTACATCCCGCCCATCAGCATAACAAGGCTCCCTGTTCTCCAGGGCCTGTCTTGCCTTTCTGGTTTTTACACATTTTGTGGATGTCCCTTTTGACCGGTGGGAAGTGATACTTCTTTGTAGTGCAGATTTGCATTGCCCGCTTGCTTGCTTGGCCAAAAAGGGCGTATGCGTTTTCTCCTGAATATATTCAGGAAAAAAGGCATACGCCCTTTTTGGCCAAGTGCATCATTGTCGAAGTTGTGCCCCTCTTCCTGTGCTTTAAAGGCGATTCCAACGTACCTCTTGAAATCTGTTTCCTGCTATTCTGCCTCGCTTTCAAGTCCGCCTCGTTGCCTTCCCTCAACAGATTTTTGGACGATAGTTGTCCTTTATTACTCGGCCAGTTTGTGAATTGCTGTGCATCTGAGCTCCATTTTTCAACTCCTTTTTGGTGAGCTGACTGCAAGTCCAAAATTTTGGTTCAAGACCTATACTGGTTCCCGGTGGGTGGCTGAGACTTTGGTTAATTCTTCTTCCTGCCGGGAAATTACAGTGATATGTGCCCGTCCAAATGCCTAACAGCTACTCTCTCATTGGTTCTCCCTCTTCCGTTTCATCCTCTGCCAAATTGGCAACCTGTGAGAACCAGGAGGTTAAAGGGGCTGTCTCTCCAAGTTGGGAGGTCGATAGTAAAGCAGATGTAAAATCAAACCGGAGCACCAGGAGAGGGACTATTCGTTGAGTTATAGAAAGCTTTCGTATTCACAGTGTGTCCATTCTCTAGGATTCCCGTACATGTTATAGCTGTGGTAATATTCCCCTCAGCCTGGAGAGTTGGGACCCATGGAATGGGTGCCAGGCATTTGTGCTTTAAAGGGTCTGCATTTGCTAACCCAATCTCAACAATCGTCTCAGTCCCAAGTGTCCCTCCTTATGCCACATCCAGCTGTCGTTGTAGATAGGGTCATTCCAGGTTTCATCAGAGACCCTGAAGGAATTGTAAAGAATTTCCCAGTTTTTTTGTTTTGTTTTTGAAATTCCTTTTTATAGTGGGTTTGAGCTGATTCTCGCTGCCATGTTTATGCCAGTCTAGACACACTTGATTCCCTTATGGAGACATATCAATACATAGGTTTTAAGATTCTTACTAGTCAGATATATTCCTCTGCGGGAAATATGGTGTTTTGAGTCCCTTTCACTGAGGAAGGTGTAGGTCTTGTCTATTCCATAGTTGGTTTTTGGAACGGTACCTGTGCTTATATCAAACTCTGGTTTTATGCATCACCCCACCTCTCCTTCCCCCTTAAGCAGGCATAAGAGTGTTTTCTAAATATGAGACACTGTTCTCTTTCCTAACTCAGTTCTAGTGTAGCCATGTTTACAGGATCTTCATAAGTGATATCTTATGATAATTTTCATTTTCTGTGTGACTTATTTCACTTAGAATCATCGTACCTGAATCCACCCATTTTACTGCTAATGGTCTTTTGACATTGATTTCATGGCTGTGGGATATTCCATCGTACGTAAGTACCACAATTTTTTGAACCATTTTTACATTTCCTGGGATACTTAAGGGGTATCCAAGTTGAGGTCCTTGTAAGCAGTGCAGCCCTAAATTATGGGGTGGCTCTGTCTTATTGATTTTCATTTTTCCCTAAAGTATATTCCCTAGACTGGAAGTGCCCTTGGCTCTGTAGCTCTGTTGTTTACTTGTTTTAGGGAACACAATGCACTCCTCCAGAGAGGCAGTTGGCAATTTACATCCCGCCCATCAGCATAACAAGGCTCCCTGTTCTCCAGGGCCTGTCTTGCCTTTCTGGTTTTTACACATTTTGTGGATGTCCCTTTTGACCGGTGGGAAGTGATACTTCATTTTAGTGCAGTTTTGCATTGCCGGCTTGCTTGCTTGGCCAAAAAGGGCGTATGCGTTTTCTCCTGAATATATTCAGGAGAAAACACATACGCCCTTTTTGGCCAAGTGCATCATTGTCGAAGTTGTGCCCCTCTTCCTGTTCTTTAAAGGCGATTCCAACGTACCTCTTGAAATCTGTTTCCTGCTATTCTGCCTCGCTTTCAAGTCTGCCTCGTTTCCTTCCCTCAACAGATTTTTGGACGATAGTTGTCCTTATTACTCGGCAAAAATGTGAATTGCTGTGCGCCTGAGCTCCATTTTTCAACTCGTTTTTGGTGAGCTGACCGCAAGTCCAAAATTTTGGTTCAGGAACTATACTGGTTCCCGGTGGGTGGCTGAGACTTTGGTTAATTCTTCTTCCTGCCGGGAAATTACAGTGATATGTGCCCGTCCAAATGCCTAACAGCTACTCTCTCATTGGTTCTCCCTCTTCCCTTTCATCCTCTGCCAAATTGGCAACCTGTGTGAACCAGGAGGTTAAGGGGCTGTCTCTCCAAGTTGGGAGGTTGATAGTAAAGCAGATGTAAAGTCAAACCGGAGCACCAGAAGAGGGACTATTCGTTGAGTTTTAGAAACCTTTCGTATTCACAGTGTGTCCGTTCTCTAGGTTTCCCGTACATGTTATAACTGTGGTAATATTCCCTTCAACCTGGAGAGTTCGGACCCATGGAATGGGTGCCAGGCGTTTGTGCTTTAAAGGGTCTGCATTTGCTCACCCAATCTCACCAATCCTCTCAGTCCCAAGTGTCAAGCCTTATGCCACATCCAGCTGTCATTGTAGATAGGGTCATTCCAGGTTTCATCAGAGACCCTAAGGAATTGTAAAGAATTTCCCAGTTTTTTTGGTTTGTTTTTGAAATTTCTTTTTATAGTGGGTTTGAGCTGATTCTCGCTGCCATGTTTATGCCAGTCTAGACACACTTGATTCCCTTACGGAGACATATCAATACATAGGTTTTAAGATTCTTACTAGTCAGATATATTCCTCTACGGGAAATATGGTGTTTTGAGTCCCTTTCAATGAGGAAGGTGTAGGTCTTTTCTATTCCATAGTTGGTTTTTGGAACGGTACCTGTGCTTATTTCAAACTCTGGTTTTATGCATCACCCCACCTCTCCTTCCCCCTTAAGCAGGCATAAGTGTGTTTTGTAAATGTGAGACACTGTTCTCTTTCCTAACTCAGTTCAAGTGTAGCCATGTTTATAGGATCTTCATAAGTGATATCTTATGATAAGTTTCTTTTTCTGTGTGACTTATTTCACTTAGAATCATCGTACCTGAATCAAGCCTTGGTAAATTTAAGAAAATTGAAATTGTATCAAGTATCTTTTCCGACCACAATGCTATGAGACTAGACATCAATTACAGGAAAAGAGCTGTAAAAAATACAAACACATGGAGGCTAAACAATACACTACTTAATAACGAAGTGATCACTGAAGAAATCAAAGAGGAAATAAAAAAATACCTAGAAACAAATGACAATGGAGACACGACGACCCAAAACCTATGGGATGCAGCAAAAGCAGTTCTAAGAGGGAAGTTTATAGCAATACAATCCCACCTTAAGAAACAGGAAATATCTCGACTAAACAACCTAACCTTGCACCTAAAGCAATTAGAGAAAGAAGAACAAAAACATCCCAAAGTTAGCAGAAGGAAAGAAATCATAAAAATCAGATCAGAAATAAATGAAAAAGAAATGAAGGAAACAATAGCAAAGATCAATAAAACTAAAAGCTGGTTCTTTGAGAAGATAAACAAAATTGATAAACCATTAGCCAGACTCATCAAGAAAAAAAGGGAGAAGACCCAAATCAATAGAATTAGAAATGAAAAAGGAGAAGTAACAACTGACACTGCAGAAATACAAAAGATCGTGAGAGATTACTATAAGCAACTCTATGCCAATAAAATGGACAACCTGGAAGAAATGGACAAATTCTTAGAAATGTACAACCTGCCAAGACTGAATCAGGAAGAAATAGAACATATGAACAGACCAATCACAAGCACTGAAATTGAAACTGTGATAAAAAATCTTCCAACAAACAAAAGCCCAGGACCAGATGGCTTCACAGGCGAATTCTATCAAGCATTTAGAGAAGAGCTAACGCCTATCCTTCTCAAACTCTTCCAAAATATAGCAGAGGGAGGAACACTCCCAAACTCATTCTACGAGGCCACCATCACCTTGATACCAAAACCAGACAAGGATGTCACAAAGAAAGAAAACTACAGGCCAATATCACTGATGAACATAGATGCAAAAATCCTCAACAAAATACTAGCAAACAGAATCCAACAGCACATTAAAAGGATCATACACCATGATCAAGTGGGGTTTATCCCAGGAATGCAAGGATTCTTCAATATACGCAAATCAATCAACGTGATACACCATATTAACAAATTGAAGGAGAAAAACCATATGATCATCTCAATAGATGCAGAGAAAGCTTTCGACAAAATTCAACACCCATTCATGATAAAAACCCTGCAGAAAGTAGGCATAGAGGGAACTTTCCTCAACATAATAAAGGCCATATATGACAAACCCACAGCCAGCATCGTCCTCAATGGTGAAAAACTGAAACCATTTCCACTAAGATCAGGAACAAGACAAGGTTGCCCACTCTCACCACTCTTATTCAACATAGTTTTGGAAGTTTTAGCCACAGCAATCAGAGAAGAAAAGCAAATAAAAGGAATCCAAATTGGAAAAGAAGAAGTAAAGCTGTCACTGTTTGCAGATGACATGATACTATACATAGAGAATCCTAAAGATGCTACCAGAAAACTACTAGAGCTAATCAATGAATTTGGTAAAGTTGCAGGATACAAAATTAATGCACAGAAATCTCTGGCATTCCTATACACTAATGATGAAAAATCTGAAAGTGAAATCTAGGAAACACTCCCATTTACCATTGCAACAAAAAGAATAAAATATCTAGGAATAAACCTACCTAAGGAGACAAAAGACCTGTATGCAGAAAATTATAAGACACTGATGAAAGAAATTAAAGATGATACAAATAGATGGAGAGATGTACCATGTTCTTGGATTGGAAGAATCAACATTGTGAAAATGACTCTACTACCCAAAGCAATCTACAGATTCAATGCAATCCCTATCAAAATACCACTGGCATTTTTCACAGAACTAGAATACATAGGTTTTAACATTCTTACTAGTCAGATATATTCCTCTGCAGGAAATATGGTGTTTTGAGTCCCTTTCACTGAGGAAGGTGTAGGTCTTGTCTATTCCATAGTTGGTTTTTGGAACGGTACCTGTGCTTATATCAAACTCTGGTTTTATGCATCACCCCACCTCTCCTTCCCCCTTAAGCAGGCATAAGAGTGTTTTCTAAATGTGAGACACTGTTCTCTTTCCTAACTCAGTTCAAGTGTAGCCATGTTTACAGGATCTTCATAAGTGATATCTTATGATAAGTTTCTTTTTCTCTGTGACTTATTTCACTTAGAATCATCGTACATGTATCCACCCATTTTGCTGCTACTGGTCTTATGACATTGATTTCCTGGCTGAGGGATATTCCATCGTACGTAAGTACCACAATTTTTAGAACCATTTTTATATTTCCTGGGATATTTAAGGTGTACCCAAGTTGAGGTCCTTGTAAGCAGTGCAGCCCTAAATTTTGGGGTGGCTCTGTCTTATTGATTTTCAGTTTTCCCAAGGTATATTCCCTAGACTGGAAGTGCCCTTGGCTCTGTAGCTCTGTTGTTTACTTGTTTTAGGGAACACAATGCACTCCTCCAGAGAGGCAGTTGGCAATTTACATCCGCCCATCAGCATAACAAGGCTCCCTGTTCTCCAGGGCCTGTCTTGCCTTTCTGGTTTTTAGACATTTTGTGGATGTCCCTTTTGACCGGTGGGAAGTGATACTTCTTTGTAGTGCAGATTTGCATTGCCCGCTTGCTTGCTTGGCCAAAAAGGGCGTATGCGTTTTCTCCTGAATATATTCAGCAGAAAACGCATACGCCCTTTTTGGCCAAGTGCATCATTGTCGAAGTTGTGCACCTCTTCCTGTGCTTTAAAGGAGATTCCAACGTACCTCTTGAAATCTGTTTCCTGCTATTCTGCCTCGCTTTCAAGTCCGCCCCGTTGCCTTCCCTCAACAGATTTTTGGACGATAGTTGTCCTTTATTACTCGGCCAGTTTGTGAATTGCTGTGCCCCTGAGCTCCATTTTTCAACTCGTTTTTTGTGAGCTGACTGCAAGTCCAAAATTTTGGTTCAGGACCTAGGCTGGTTCCCGGTGGGTGGCTGAGACTTTGGTTAATTCTTCTTCCTGCCTGGAAATTACAGTGATATGTGCCCATCCAGATGCCTAACAGCTACTCTCTCATTGGTTCTCCCTCTTCCCTTTCATCCTCTGCCAAATTGGCAACCTGTGCGAACCAGGAGGTTATAGGGGCTGTCTCTCCAAGTTGGGAGATTGATAGTAAAGCAGATGGAAAGTCAAACCTGAGCACCAGGAGAGGGACTATTCGTTGAGTTTTAGAAACTTTTCATATTCACAGTGTGTCCATTCTCTATGTTTCCCGTACATGTTATAGCTGTAGTAATATTCCCTTCAACCTGGAGAGTTGGGACCCGTGGAATAGGTGCCAGGTATTTTTGCTTTAAAGGGTCTGCATTTGCTCACCCAATCTCACCAATCCTCTCAGTCCCAAGTGTCCAGCCTTATGCCACATCCAGCTGTCGTTGTAGATAGGGTCATTCCAGGTTTCATCAGAGACCCTGAAGGAATTGTAAAGAATTTCCCAGTTTTTTTGTTTTGTTTTTGAAATTCCTTTTTATAGTGGGTTTGAGCTGATTCTCGCTGCCATGTTTATGCCAGTCTAGATACACTTGATTCCCTTACGGAGATATATCTATACATAGGTTTTAAGATTCTTACTAGTCAGATATATTCCTCTGCAGGAAATATGGGGTTTTGAGTCCCTTTCACTGTGGAAGGTGTAGGTCTTGTCTATTCCATAGTTGGTTTTTGGAACTGTACCTGTGCTTATATCAAACTCTGGTTTTATGCATCACCCCACCTCTCCTTCCCCCTTAAGCAGGCATAAGAGTGTTTTCTAAATGTGAGACTCTGTTCTCTTTCCTAACTCAGTTCAAGTGTAGCCATGTTTATAGGATCTTCATAAGTGATATCTTATGATAAGTTTCTTTTTCTGTGTGACTTATTTCACTTAGAATCATCGTACCTGAATCCACCCATTTTGCTGCTACTGGTCTTATGACATTGATTTCATGGCTGAGGGATATTCCATCGTACGTAAGTACCACAATTTTTTGAACCATTTTTATATTTCCTGGGATATTTAAGGTGTACCCAAGTTGAGGTCCTTGTAAGCAGTGCAGCCCTAAATTTTGGGGTGGCTCTGTCTTATTGATTTTCAGTTCTCCCAAGGTATATTCCCTAGACTGGAAGTGCCCTTGGCTCTGTAGCTCTGTTGTTTTCTTGTATTAGGGAACACAATGCACTCCTCCAGAGAGGCAGTTGGCAATTTACATCCCGCCCATCAGCATAACAAGGCTCCCTGTTCTCCAGGACCTGTCTTGCCTTTCTGGTTTTTACACATTTTGTGGATGTCCCTTTTGACCTGTGGGAAGTGATACTTCTTTGTAGTGCAGATTTGCATTGCCCGCTTGCTTGCTTGGCCAAAATGGGCGTATGCGTTTTCTCCTGAATATATTCAGTGGAAAACGCATATGCCCTTTTTGGCCAAGTGCATCATTTTGGAAGTTGTGCCCCTCTTCCTGTGCTTTAAAGGCGATTCCAACGTACCTCTTGAAATCTGTTTCCTGCTATTCTGCCTAGCTTTCACGTCCGCCTCGTTGCCTTCCCTCATCCGATTTTTGGACGATAGTTGTCCTTTATTACTCGGCCAGTTTGTGAATTGCTGTGCCCCTGAGCTCCATTTTCCAACTCGTTTTTTGTGAGCTGACCGCATGTCCAAAATTTTGGTTCAGGACCTATGCTGGTTCCCGGAGGGTGGCTGAGACTTTGGTTAATTCTTCTTCCTGCCGGGAAATTACAGTGATATGTGCCCGTCCAAATGCCTAACAGCTACTCTCTCATTTGTTCTCCCTCTTCCCTTTCATCCTCTGCCAAATTGGCAACCTGTGCGAACCAGGAGGTTAAAGGGGCTGTCTCTCCAAGTTGGGAGATTGATAGTAAAGCAGATGGAAAGTCAAACCGGAGCACCAGGAGAGGGACTATTCGTTGAGTTTTAGAAACCTTTCGTATTCACAGTGGGTCCGTTCTCTGGGTTTTCCGTACATGTTATAGCTGTAGTAATATTTCCTTCAACCTGGTGAGTTGGGACCCATGGAATGGGTGCCAGGAATTTGTGATTTAAAGGGTCTGCATTTGCTCACCCAATCTCACCAATACTCTCAGTCCCAAGTGTCCAGCCTTATGCCACATCCAGCTGTCACTGTAGATAGGGTCATTCCAGGTTTCATCAGAGACCCTGAAGGAATTGTAAAGAATTTCCCAGTTTTTTTCTTTTGTTTATGAAATTCCTTTTTATAGTGGATTTGAGCTGATTCTCGCTGCCATGTTTATGCCAGTCTAGACACACTTGATTCCCTTACGGAGACATATCAATACATGGGTTTTAAGATTCTTACTAGTCAGATATATTCCTCTGCGGGAAATATGGGGTTTTGAGTCCCTTTCACTGTGGAAGGTGTAGGTCTTGTCTATTCCATAGTTGGTTTTTGGAACGGTACCTGTGCTTATATCAAACTCTGGTTTTATGCATCACCCCACCTCTCCTTCCCCCTTAAGCAGGCATAAGAGTGTTTTCAAAATGTGAGACTCTGTTCTCTTTCCTAACTCAGTTCAAGTGTAGCCATGTTTACAGGATCTTCATAAGTGATATCTTATGATAAGTTTCTTTTTCTGTGTGACTTATTTCACTTAGAATCATCGTACCTGAATCCACCCATTTTGCTGCTAGTGGTCTTATGACATTGATTTCATGGCTGAGGGATATTCCATCGTACGTAAGTACCACAATTTTTTGAACCATTTTTATATTTCCTGGGATATTTAAGGTGTACCCAAGTTGAGGTTCTTGTAAGCAGTGCAGCCCTAAATTTTGGAGTGGCTCTGTCTTATTGATTTTCAGTTTTCCGAAGGTATATTCCCTAGACTGGAAGTGCCATTGTCTCTGTAGCTCTGTTGTTTACTTGTATTAGGGAACACAATGCACTCCTCCAGAGAGGCAGTTTGCAATTTACATCCCGCCCATCAGCATAACAAGGCTCCCTGTTTTCCAGGGCCTGTCTTGCCTTTCTGGTTTTTACATATTTTGTGGATGTCCCTTTTGACCGGTTGGAATTGATACTTCTTTGTAGTGCAGATTTGCATTGCCCGCTCGCTTGCTTGGCCAAAAAGGGCGTATGCGTTTTCTCCTGAATATATTCAGGAGAAAATGCATACGCCCTTTTTGGCCAAGTGCATCATTGTCGAAGTTGTGCCCCTCTTCCTGTGCTTTAAAGGCGATTCCAACGTACCTCTTGAAATCTGTTTCCTGCTATTCTGCCTCGATTTCAAGTCCGCCTCGTTGCCTTCCCTCAACAGATTTTTGGACGATAGTTGTCCTTTATTACTCTGCCAGTTTGTGAATTGCTGTGCCCCTGAGATCCATTTTTCAACTTGTTTTTTGTGAGCTGACCGCATGTCCAAAATTTTGGTTCAGGATCTATGCTGTTTCCCGGAGGGTGGCTGAGAATTTGGTTAATTCTTCTTCCTGCTGGGAAATTACTGTGATATGTGCCCGTCCAAATGCCTAACAGCTACTCTCTCATTGGTTCTCCCTCTTCCCTTTCATCCTCTGCCAAATTGGCAACCTGTGCGAACCAGGAGGTTAAAGGGGCTGTCTCTCCAAGTTGGGAGGTTGATATTAAAGCAGATGGAAAGTCAAACCGGAGCATCAGGGGAGGGACTATTCGTTGAGTTTTAGAAACCTTTCGTATTCACAGTGTGTCCATTCTCTAGGTTTCCCGTACATGTTATAGCTGTTGTAATATTCCCTTCAACCAGGAGAGTTGGGACCCATGGAATGGGTGCCAGGCATTTGTGCTTTAAAGGGTCTGCATTTGCTCACCCAATCTCACCAATCCTCTCAGTCCCAAGTATCCATCCTTATGCCACATCCAGCTTTCGTTGTAGATAGGGTCATTCCAGGTTTCATCAGAGACCCTGAAGGAATTGTAAAGAATTTCCCAGTTTTTTTGTTCTGTTTTTGAAATTCCTTTTTATAGTGTGTTTGAGCTGATTCTCGCTGCCATGTTTATGCCAGTCTAGACACACTTGATTCCCTTACGGAGACATATCAATACATAGGTTTTAAGATTCTTACTAGTCAGATA
This sequence comes from Hyperoodon ampullatus, assembly GCF_949752795.1. Classification (NCBI taxonomy): domain Eukaryota; kingdom Metazoa; phylum Chordata; class Mammalia; order Artiodactyla; family Ziphiidae; genus Hyperoodon; species Hyperoodon ampullatus. Next base: position 229,080 of record NW_027640901.1, on the reverse strand, counting down.
TATTCCTCTGCAGGAAATATGGGGTTTTGAGTCCCTTTCACTGTGGAAGGTGTAGGTCTTGTCTATTCCATAGTTGGTTTCTGGAACTGTACCTGTGCTTATATCAAACTCTGGTTTTATGCATCACCCCACCTCTCCTTCCCCCTTAAGCAGGCATAAGTGTGTTTTCTAAATGTGAGACTCTGTTCTCTTACCTAACTCAGTTCAAGTGTAGCCATGTTTACAGGATCTTCATAAGTGATATCTTATGATAAGTTTCTTTTTCTCTGTGACTTATTTCACTTAGAATCATCGTACCTGAATCCATCCATATTGCTCCTACTTGTCTTATGACATTGATTTCATGGCGGAGGTATATTCCATCGTATGTAAGTACCACAATTTTTTGAACCATTTTTCTATTTCCTGGGATATTTAAGGTGTACCCAAGTTGAGGTCCTTGTAAGCAGTGCAGCCCTAAATTTTGGGGTGGCTCTGTCTTATTGATTTTCAGTTTTCCCAAGGTATATTCCCTAGACTGGAAGTGCCCTTGGCTCTGTAGCTCTGTTGTTTACTTCTTTTAGGGAACACAATGCACTCCTCCAGAGAGGCAGTTGGCAATTTACATCCCACCCATCAGCATATCAAGGCTCCCTGTTCTCCAGGGCCTGTCTTGCCTTTCTGGTTTTTACACATTTTGTGGATGTCCCTTTTGACCGGTGGGAAGTGATACTTCTTTGTAGTGCAGATTTGCATTGCCCGCTTGCTTGCTTGGCCAAAAAGGGCGTATGCGTTTTCTCCTGAATATATTCAGGAGAAAACCCATACGCCCTTCTTGGCCAAGTGCATCATTGTCGAAGTTGTGCCCCTCTTCCTGTGCTTTAAAAGCGATTCCAACGTACCTCTTGAAATCTGTTTCCTGCTATTCTGCCTCGCTTTCAAGTCTGCCTCGTTGCCTTCTCTCAACAGATTTTTGGACGATAGTTGTCCTTTATTACTGGGCCAATTTGTGAATTGCTGTGCCCCTGACCTCCACTCTTCAACTCGTTTTTTGTGAGCTGACCGGAAGTCCAAAATTTTGGTTCAGGACGTATACTGGTTCCAGGTGGGTGGCTGAGAGTTTGGTTAATTCTTCTTCCTGCCGGGAAATTACAGTGATATGTACCCGTCCATATGCCTAACAGCTACTCTCTCATTTGTTCTCCCTCTTCCCTTTCATCCTCTGCCAAATTGGCAACCTGTGCGAACCAGGAGGTTAAAGGGGCTGTCTCTCCAAGTTGGGTGGTTGATAGTAAAGCAGATGCAAAGTGAAACCGGAGCACCAGGAGAGGCACTATTCGTTGTGTTTTAGAAACATTTCGTATTCACAGTGGGTCCGTTCTCTAGGTTTCCCGTACGTGTTATATATGTAGTAATATTCCCTTCAACCTGGAGAGTTGGGACAAATGGAATGTTGCCAGTCATTTTTGCTTTAAAGGGTCTGCATTTGCTCACCGAATCTCACCAATCCTCTCAGTCCCAAGTGTCCAGCCTTATGCCACATGCAGCTGTCGTTGTACATAGGGTCATTCCACGTTTCATCAGAGACCCTGAAGGAATTGTAAAGAATTTCCCAGTTTTTTTGTTTTGTTTTTGAAATTCCTTTTTATAGTGTGTTTGAGCTGATTCTCGCTGCCATGTTTATGCCAGTCTAGACACACTTGATTCCCTTACGGAGACATATCAATACATAGGTTTTAAGATTCTTACTAGTCAGATATATTCCTCTGCAGGAAATATGGTGTTTTGAGTCCCTTTCACTGAGGAAGGTGGAGGTCTTGTCTATTCCATAGTTGGTTTTTGGAACGGTACCTGTGCTTATATCAAACTCTGGTTTTATGCATCACCCCACCTCTCCTTCCCCCTTAAGCAGGCATAAGGGTGTTTTCTAAATGTGAGACTCTGTTCTCTTTCCTAACTCAGTTCAAGTGTAGCCATGTTTACAGGATCTTCATAAGTGATATCTTATGATAAGTTTCTTTTTCTCTGTGACTTATTTCACTTAGAATCATCGTACCTGAATCCACACATTTTGCTCCTACTGGTCTTATGACATTGATTTCATGGCTGAGGGATATTCCATCGTACGTAAGTACCACAATTTTTTGAACCATTTTTATATTTCCTGGGATATTTAAGGTGTACCCAAGTTGAGGTCCTTGTAAGCAGTGCAGCCCTAAATTTTGGGGTGGCTCTGTCTTATTGATTTTCAGTTTTCCCAAGGTATATTCCCTAGACTGGAAGTGCCCTTGGCTCTGTAGCTCTGTTGTTTATTGTTTTAGGGAACACAATGCACTCCTCCAGAGAGGCAGTTGGCAATTTACATCCCACCCATCAGCATATCAAGGCTCCCTGTTCTCCAGGGCCTGTCTTGCCTTTCTGGTTTTTACACATTTTGTGGACGTCCATTTTGACCGGTGGGAAGTGATACTTCTTTGTAGTGCAGATTTGCATTGCCCGCTTGCTTGCTTGGCCAAAAAGGGCGTATGCGTTTTCTCCTGAATATATTCAGGAGAAAACGCATATGCCCTTTTTGGCCAAGTGCATCATTGTCGAAGTTGTGCCTCTCTTCCTGTGCTTTAAAAGCGATTCCAACGTACCTCTTGAAATCTGTTTCCTGCTATTCTGCCTCGCTTTCAAGTCTGCCTCGTTGCCTTCTCTCAACAGATTTTTGGACGATAGTTGTCCTTTATTACTGGGCCAATTTGTGAATTGCTGTGCCCCTGACCTCCATTCTTCAACTCGTTTTTTGTGAGCTGACCGGAAGTCCAAAATTTTGGTTCAGGACCTATACTGGTTCCAGGTGGGTGGCTGAGAGTTTGGTTAATTCTTCTTCCTGCTGGGAAATTACAGTGATATGTGCCCGTCCAAATGCCTAACAGCTACTCTCTCATTTGTTCTCCCTCTTCCCTTTCATCCTCTGCCAAATTGGCAACCTGTGCGAACCAGGAGGTTAAAGGGGCTGTCTCTCCAAGTTGGGAGGTTGATAGTAAAGAAGATGCAAAGTGAAACCGGAGCACCAGGAGAGGGACTATTCGTTGTGTTTTAGAAACCTTTCGTATTCACAGTGGGTCCGTTCTCTAGGTTTCCCGTACGTGTTATATCTGTAGTAATATTCCCTTCAACTTGGAGAGTTGGGACAAATGGAATGGGTGCCAGTCATTTTTGCTTTAAAGGGTCTGCATTTGCTCACCCAATCTCACCAATCCTCTCAGTCCCAAGTGTCCAGCCTTATGCCACATGCAGCTGTCATTGTAGATAGGGTCATTCCACGTTTCATCAGAGACCCTGAAGGAATTGTAAAGAATTTCCCAGTTTTTTTGTTTTGTTTTTGAAATTCCTTTTTATAGTGGGTTTGAGCTGATTCTCGCTGCCATGTTTATGCCAGTCTAGACACACTTGATTCCCTTACGGAGACATATCAATACATAGGTTTTAAGATTCTTACTAGTCAGATATATTCCTCTGAGGGAAATATGGGGTTTTGAGTCCCTTTCACTGAGGAAGGTGTAGGTGTTTTCTATTCCATAGTTGGTTTTTGGAACTGTACCTGTGCTTATATCAAACTCTGGTTTTATGCATCACCCCACCTCTCCTTCCCCCTTAAGCAGGCATAAGAGTGTTTTCTAAATGTGAGACTCTGTTCTCTTTCCTAACTCAGTTCAAGTGTAGCCATGTTTACAGGGTCTTCATAAGTGATATCTTATGATAAGTTTCTTTTTCTCTGTGACTTATTTCACTTAGAATCATCATACCTGAATCCACCCATTTTGCTGCTACTGGTCTTATGACATTGATTTCATGGCTGAGGGATATTCCATCGTACGTAATTACCACAATTTTTTGAACCATTTTTATATTTCCTGGGATATTTAAGGTGTACCCAAGTTGAGGTCCTTGTAAGCAGTGCAGCCCTAAATTTTGGGGTGGCTCTGTCTTATTGATTCTCAGTTTTCCCAAGGTATATTCGCTAGACTGGAAGTGCCCTTGGCTCTGTAGCTCTGTTGTTTACTTGTTTTAGGGAACACAATGCACTCCTCCAGGGAGGCAGTTGGCAATTTACATCCCGCCCTTCAGCATAACATGGTTCCCAGTTCTCCAGGGCCTGTCTTGCCTTTCTGGTTTTTACACATTTTGTGGATGTCCCTTTTGACCGGTGGGAAGTCACACTTCTTTGTAGTGCAGATTTGCATTGCCCGCTTGCTTGCTTGGCCAAAAAGGGCGTATGCGTTTTCTCCTGAATTTATTCAGGAGAAAACGCATACGCCCTTTTTGGCCAAGTGCATCATTGTCGAATTTGGGCCCCTCTTCCTGTGCTTTAAAGGCGATTCCAACGTACCTCTTGAAATCTGTTTCCTGCTATTCTGCCTCGCTTTCAAGTCCGCCTCGTTGCCATCCCTCAACAGATTTTTGGACGATAGTTGTCCTTTATTACTCGGCCAGTTTGTGAATTGCTGTGCCCCCGAGCTCCATTTTTCAACTCATTTTTTGTGAGCTGACCGCAAGTCCAAAATTTTGGTTCAGGACCTATGCTGGTTCCCGGTTGGGTGCTGAGACTTTGGTTAATTCTTCTTCCTGCCGGGAAATTACAGTGATATGTGCCCGTACCAATGCCTAACAGCTACTCTCTCATTTGTTCTCCCTCATCCCTTTCATCCTCTGCCAAATTGGCAACCTGTGCAAACCATGAGGTTAAAGGGGCTGTCTCTCCAAGTTGGGAGGTTGATAGTAAAGCAGATGGAAAGTCAAACCGTAGCACCAGGAGAGGGACTATTCGTTGAGTTTTAGAAACCTTTCGTATTCACAGTGTGTCCGTTCTCTAGGTTTCCCGTACATGTTATAGCTGTAGTAATATTCCTTCAACCTGGAGAGTTGGGACCCATGGAATGGGTGCCATGCATTACTGCTTTAAAGGGTTTGCATTTGCTCACCCAATCTCACCAATCGTCTCAGTCCAAAGTGTCCAGCCTTATGCCACATCCAGCTGTCGTTGTAGATAGGGTCATTCCAGGGTTCATCAGAGACCCTGAAGGAATTGTAAAGATTTTCCCAGTTTTTTTGTTTTGTTTTTGAAATTCCTTTTTATGGTGGGTTTGAGGTGATTCTCGTTCCCCTGTTTATGCCAGTCTAGACACACTTGATTCCCTTTCGGAGACATATCAATACATAGGTTTTAAGATTCTTACTAGTCAGATATATTCCTCTGCGGGAAGTATGGGGTTTTGAGTCCCTTTCACTGAGGAAGGTGTAGGTCTTGTCTATTCCATAGTTGGTTTTTGGAACGGTACCTGTGCTTATATCAAACTCTGGTTTTATGCATCACCCCACATCTCCTTCCACTTTAAGCAGGCATAAGAGTGTTTTCTAAATGTGAGACACTGTTCCCCTTCCTAACTCAGTTCAAGTATAGCCATGTTTACAGGATCTTCATAAGTGATATCTTATGATAAGTTTCTTTTTCTGTGTGACTTATTTCACTTAGAATCATCGTACCTGAATCCACCCATTTTGCTGCTACTGGTCTTATGACATTGATTTCATGGCTGAGGGATATTCCATCGTACGTAAGTACCACAATTTTTTGAACCATTTTTATATTTCCTGGGATATTTAAGGTGTACCCAAGTTGAGGTCCTTGTAAGCAGTGCAGCCCTAAATTTTGGGGTGGCTCTGTCTTATTGATTTTCAGTTTTCCCAAGGTATATTCCCTAGACTGGAAGTGCCCTTGGCTCTGTAGCTCTGTTGTTTATTGTTTTAGGGAACACAACGCACTCCTCCAGAGAGGCAGTTGGCAATTTACATCCCACCCATCAGCATATCAAGGCTCCCTGTTCTCCAGGGCCTGTCTTGCCTTTCTGGTTTTTACACATTTTGTGGACGTCCATTTTGACCGGTGGGAAGTGATACTTCTTTGTAGTGCAGATTTGCATTGCCCGCTTGCTTGCTTGGCCAAAAAGGGCGTATGCGTTTTCTCCTGAATATATTCAGGAGAAAACGCATACGCCCTTTTTGGCCAAGTGCATCATTGTCGAAGTTGTGCCTCTCTTCCTGTGCTTTAAAAGCGATTCCAACGTACCTCTTGAAATCTGTTTCCTGCTATTCTGCCTCGCTTTCAAGTCTGCCTCGTTGCCTTCTCTCAACAGATTTTTGGACGATAGTTGTCCTTTATTACTGGGCCAATTTGTGAATTGCTGTGCCCCTGACCTCCATTCTTCAACTCGTTTTTTGTGAGCTGACCGGAAGTCCAAAATTTTGGTTCAGGACCTATACTGGTTCCAGGTGGGTGGCTGAGAGTTTGGTTAATTCTTCTTCCTGCTGGGAAATTACAGTGATATGTGCCCGTCCAAATGCCTAACAGCTACTCTCTCATTTGTTCTCCCTCTTCCCTTTCATCCTCTGCCAAATTGGCAACCTGTGCGAACCAGGAGGTTAAAGGGGCTGTCTCTCCAAGTTGGGAGGTTGATAGTAAAGAAGATGCAAAGTGAAACCGGAGCACCAGGAGAGGGACTATTCGTTGTGTTTTAGAAACCTTTCGTATTCACAGTGGGTCCGTTCTCTAGGTTTCCCGTACGTGTTATATCTGTAGTAATATTCCCTTCAACTTGGAGAGTTGGGACAAATGGAATGGGTGCCAGTCATTTTTGCTTTAAAGGGTCTGCATTTGCTCACCCAATCTCACCAATCCTCTCAGTCCCAAGTGTCCAGCCTTATGCCACATGCAGCTGTCATTGTAGATAGGGTCATTCCACGTTTCATCAGAGACCCTGAAGGAATTGTAAAGAATTTCCCAGTTTTTTTGTTTTGTTTTTGAAATTCCTTTTTATAGTGGGTTTGAGCTTATTCTCTCTGCCATGTTTATGCCAGTCTAGACACACTTGATTCCCTTATGGAGACATATCAATACATAGGTTTTAAGATTCTTACTAGTCAGATATATTCCTCTGAGGGAAATATGGGGTTTTGAGTCCCTTTCACTGAGGAAGGTGTAGGTGTTTTCTATTCCATAGTTGGTTTTTGGAACTGTACCTGTGCTTATATCAAACTCTGGTTTTATGCATCACCCCACCTCTCCTTCCCCCTTAAGCAGGCATAAGAGTGTTTTCTAAACGTGAGACTCTGTTCTCTTTCCTAACTCAGTTCAAGTGTAGCCATGTTTACAGGGTCTTCATAAGTGATATCTTATGATAAGTTTCTTTTTCTCTGTGACTTATTTCACTTAGAATCATCATACCTGAATCCACCCATTTTGCTGCTACTGGTCTTATGACATTGATTTCATGGCTGAGGGATATTCCATCGTACGTAATTACCACAATTTTTTGAACCATTTTTATATTTCCTGGGATATTTAAGGTGTACCCAAGTTGAGGTCCTTGTAAGCAGTGCAGCCCTAAATTTTGGGGTGGCTCTGTCTTATTGATTCTCAGTTTTCCCAAGGTATATTCGCTAGACTGGAAGTGCCCTTGGCTCTGTAGCTCTGTTGTTTACTTGTTTTAGGGAACACAATGCACTCCTCCAGGGAGGCAGTTGGCAATTTACATCCCGCCCTTCAGCATAACATGGTTCCCAGTTCTCCAGGGCCTGTCTTGCCTTTCTGGTTTTTACACATTTTGTGGATGTCCCTTTTGACCGGTGGGAAGTCACACTTCTTTGTAGTGCAGATTTGCATTGCCCGCTTGCTTGCTTGGCCAAAAAGGGCGTATGCGTTTTCTCCTGAATTTATTCAGGAGAAAACGCATACGCCCTTTTTGGCCAAGTGCATCATTGTCGAATTTGGGCCCCTCTTCCTGTGCTTTAAAGGCGATTCCAACGTACCTCTTGAAATCTGTTTCCTGCTATTCTGCCTCGCTTTCAAGTCCGCCTCGTTGCCATCCCTCAACAGATTTTTGGACGATAGTTGTCCTTTATTACTCGGCCAGTTTGTGAATTGCTGTGCCCCCGAGCTCCATTTTTCAACTCATTTTTTGTGAGCTGACCGCAAGTCCAAAATTTTGGTTCAGGACCTATGCTGGTTCCCGGTTGGGTGCTGAGACTTTGGTTAATTCTTCTTCCTGCCGGGAAATTACAGTGATATGTGCCCGTACCAATGCCTAACAGCTACTCTCTCATTTGTTCTCCCTCATCCCTTTCATCCTCTGCCAAATTGGCAACCTGTGCAAACCATGAGGTTAAAGGGGCTGTCTCTCCAAGTTGGGAGGTTGATAGTAAAGCAGATGGAAAGTCAAACCGTAGCACCAGGAGAGGGACTATTCGTTGAGTTTTAGAAACCTTTCGTATTCACAGTGTGTCCGTTCTCTAGGTTTCCCGTACATGTTATAGCTGTAGTAATATTCCTTCAACCTGGAGAGTTGGGACCCATGGAATGGGTGCCATGCATTACTGCCTTAAAGGGTTTGCATTTGCTCACCCAACCTCACCAATCGTCTCAGTCCAAAGTGTCCAGCCTTATGCCACATCCAGCTGTCGTTGTAGATAGGGTCATTCCAGGGTTCATCAGAGACCCTGAAGGAATTGTAAAGATTTTCCCAGTTTTTTTGTTTTGTTTTTGAAATTCCTTTTTATGGTGGGTTTGAGGTGATTCTCGTTCCCCTGTTTATGCCAGTCTAGACACACTTGATTCCCTTACGGAGACATATCAATACATAGGTTTTAAGATTCTTACTAGTCAGATATATTCCTCTGCGGGAAGTATGGGGTTTTGAGTCCCTTTCACTGAGGAAGGTGTAGGTCTTGTCTATTCCATAGTTGGTTTTTGGAACGGTACCTGTGCTTATATCAAACTCTGGTTTTATGCATCACCCCACATCTCCTTCCACTTTAAGCAGGCATAAGAGTGTTTTCTAAATGTGAGACACTGTTCCCCTTCCTAACTCAGTTCAAGTATAGCCATGTTTACAGGATCTTCATAAGTGATATCTTATGATAAGTTTCTTTTTCTGTGTGACTTATTTCACTTAGAATCATCGTACCTGAATCCACCCATTTTGCTGCTACTGGTCTTATGACATTGATTTCATGGCTGAGGGATATTCCATCGTACGTAAGTACCACAATTTTTTGAACCATTTTTATATTTCCTGGGATATTTAAGGTGTACCCAAGTTGAGGTCCTTGTAAGCAGTGCATCCCTAAATTTTGGGGTGGCTCTGTCTTATTGATTTTCAGTTTTCCCAAGGTATATTCCCTAGACTGGAAGTGCCCTTGGCTCTGTAGCTCTGTTGTTTACTTCTATTAGGGAACACAATGCACTCCTCCAGAGAGGCAGTTGGCAATTTACATCCCACCCATCAGCATATCAAGGCTCCCTGTTCTCCAGGGCCTGTCTTGCCTTTCTGGTTTTTACACATTTTGTGGATGTCCCTTTTGACCGGTGGGAAGTGATACTTCTTTGTAGTGCTGATTTGCATTGCCCGCTTGCTTGCTTGGCCAAAAAGGGCGTATGCGTTTTCTCCTGAATATATTCAGGAGAAAACGCATACGCCCTTTTTGGACAATGCATCATTGTCGAAGTTGTGCCCCTCTTCCTGTGCTTTAAAAGCGATTCCAACGTACCTCTTGAAATCTGTTTCCTGCTATTCTGCCTCGCTTTCAAGTCTGCCTCGTTGCCTTCTCTCAACAGATTTTTGGACGATAGTTGTCCTTTATTACTGGGCCAATTTGTGAATTGCTGTGCCCCTGACCTCCACTCTTCAACTCGTTTTTTGTGAGCTGACCGGAAGTCCAAAATTTTGGTTCAGGACGTATACTGGTTCCAGGTGGGTGGCTGAGAGTTTGGTTAATTCTTCTTCCTGCCGGGAAATTACAGTGATATGTGCCCGTCCAAATGCCTAACAGCTACTCTCTCATTTGTTCTCCCTCTTCCCTTTCATACTCTGCCAAATTGGCAACCTGTGCGAACCAGGAGGTTAAAGGGGCTGTCTCTCCAAGTTGGGTGGTTGATAGTAAAGCAGATGCAAAGTGAAACCGGAGCACCAGGAGAGGCACTATTCGTTGTGTTTTAGAAACATTTCGTATTCACAGTGGGTCCGTTCTCTAGGTTTCCCGTACGTGTTATATATGTAGTAATATTCCCTTCAACCTGGAGAGTTGGGACAAATGGAATGGGTGCCAGTCATTTTTGCTTTAAAGGGTCTGCATTTGCTCACCCAATCTCACCAATCCTCTCAGTCCCAAGTGTCCAGCCTTATGCCACATGCAGCTGTCGTTGTACATAGGGTCATTCCACGTTTCATCAGAGACCCTGAAGGAATTGTAAAGAATTTCCCAGTTTTTTTGTTTTGTTTTTGAAATTCCTTTTTATAGTGTGTTTGAGCTGATTCTCGCTGCCATGTTTATGCCAGTCTAGACACACTTGATTCCCTTACGGAGACATTTCAATACATAGGTTTTAAGATTCTTACAAGTCAGATATATTCCTCTGCAGGAAATATGGTGTTTTGAGTCCCTTTCACTGAGGAAGGTGGAGGTCTTGTCTATTCCATAGTTGGTTTTTGGAACGGTACCTGTGCTTATATTCAACTCTGGTTTTATGCATCACCCCACCTCTCCTTCCCCCTTAAGCAGGCATAAGGGTGTTTTCTAAATGTGAGACTCTGTTCTCTTTCCTAACTCAGTTCAAGTGTAGCCATGTTTAAAGGATCTTCATAAGTGATATCTTATGATAAGTTTCTTTTTCTCTGTGACTTATTTCACTTAGAATCATCGTACCTGAATCCACACATTTTGCTCCTACTTGTCTTATGACATTGATTTCATGGCTGAGGGATATTCCATCGTACGTAAGTACCACAATTTTTTGAACCATTTTTATATTTCCTGGGATATTTAAGGTGTACCCAAGTTGAGGTCCTTGTAAGCAGTGCAGCCCCAAATTTTGGGGTGGCTCTGTCTTATTGATTTTCAGTTTTCCCAAGGTATTTTCCCTAGACTGGAAGTGCCCTTGGCTCTGTAGCTCTGTTGTTTATTGTTTTAGGGAACACAATGCACTCCTCCAGAGAGGCAGTTGGCAATTTACATCCCACCCATCAGCATATCAAGTCTCCCTGTTCTCCAGGGCCTGTCTTGCCTTTCTGGTTTTTACACATTTTGTGGACGTCCATTTTGACCGGTGGGAAGTGATACTTCTTTGTAGTGCAGATTTGCATTGCCCGCTTGCTTGCTTGGCCAAAAAGGGCGTAGGCGTTTTCTCCTGAATATATTCAGGAGAAAACGCATACGCCCTTTTTGGCCAAGTGCATCATTGTCGAAGTTGTGCCTCTCTTCCTGTGCTTTAAAAGCGATTCCAACGTACCTCTTGAAATCTGTTTCCTGCTATTCTGCCTCGCTTTCAAGTCTGCCTCGTTGCCTTCTCTCAACAGATTTTTGGACGATAGTTGTCCTTTATTACTGGGCCAATTTGTGAATTGCTGTGCCCCTGACCTCCATTCTTCAACTCGTTTTTTGTGAGCTGACCGGAAGTCCAAAATTTTGGTTCAGGACCTATACTGGTTCCAGGTGGGTGGCTGAGAGTTTGGTTAATTCTTCTTCCTGCTGGGAAATTACAGTGATATGTGCCCGTCCAAATGCCTAACAACTACTCTCTCATTTGTTCTCCCTCTTCCCTTTCATCCTCTGCCAAATTGGCAACCTGTGCGAACCAGGAGGTTAAAGGGGCTGTCTCTCCAAGTTGGGAGGTTGATAGTAAAGAAGATGCAAAGTGAAACCGGAGCACCAGGAGAGGGACTATTCGTTGTGTTTTAGAAACCTTTCGTATTCACAGTGGGTCCGTTCTCTAGGTTTCCCGTACGTGTTATATCTGTAGTAATATTCCCTTCAACTTGGAGAGTTGGGACAAATGGAATGGGTGCCAGTCATTTTTGCTTTAAAGGGTCTGCATTTGCTCACCCAATCTCACCAATCCTCTCAGTCCCAAGTGTCCAGCCTTATGCCACATGCAGCTGTCATTGTAGATAGGGTCATTCCACGTTTCATCAGAGACCCTGAAGGAATTGTAAAGAATTTCCCAGTTTTTTTGTTTTGTTTTTGAAATTCCTTTTTATAGTGGGTTTGAGCTGATTCTCGCTGCCATGTTTATGCCAGTCTAGACACACTTGATTCCCTTGCGGAGACATATCAATACATAGGTTTTAAGATTCTTACTAGTCAGCTATGTTCCTCTGCGGGAAATATGGGGTTTTGAGTCCCTTTCACTGAGGAAGGTGTAGGTCTTGTCTATTCCATAGTTGGTTTTTGGAACGGTACCTGTGCTTATATCAAACTCTGGTTTTATGCATCACCCCACTTCTCCTTCCCCCTTAAGCAGGCCTAAGAGTGTTTTCTAAATGTGAGACACTGTTCTCTCTCCTAACTCAGTTCAAGTGTAGCCATGTTTACAGGATCTTCATAAGTGATATCTTATGATAAGTTTCTTTTTCTCTGTGACTTATTTCACTTAGAATCATCTTACCTGAATCCACTCATTTTGCTGCTACTGGATTTATGACATTGATTTCATGGCTGAGGGATATTCCATCGTACGTCAGTACCACAATTTTTTGAACCATTTTTATATTTCCTGGGATATTTAAGGTGTACCCAAGTTGATGTTCTTGTAAGCAGTGCAGCCCTAAATTTTGGGGTGGCTCTGGCTTATTGATTTTCTGTTTTCCCAATGTATATTCCCTAGACTGGAAGTGCCCTTGGCTCTGTAGCTCTGTTGTTTACTTGTTTTAGGGAACACAATGCACTCCTCCAGAGAGGCAGTTGGCAATTTACATCCCGCCCATCAGCATAACAAGGCTCCCTGGTCTCCAGGGCCTGTCTTGCCTTTCTGGTTTTTACACATTTTGCGACTGCCCCTTTTGACCGGTGGGAAGTGATACTTCTTTGTACTGCAGATTTGCATTACCCGCTTGCTGGCTTGGCCTAAAAGGGCGTATGCGTTTTCTCCTGAATATATTCAGGAGAAAACGCATATGCCCTTTTTGGCCAAGTGCATCATTGTCGAAGTTGTGCCCCTCTTCCTGTGCTTTAAAGGCGTTTCCAACGTACATCTTGAAATCTGTTTCCTGCTATTCTGCCTAGCTTTCAAGTCCGCCACGTTGCCTTCCCTCAACAGATTTTTGGACGATAGTTGTCCTTTATTACTCTGCCTGTTTGTGAAATGCTGTGCCCCTGAGCTCCATTTTTCAACTCGTTATTTGTGAGCTGACCGCAAGTCCAAAATTTTGGTTCAGGACCTATACTGGTTCCCGGTGGGTGGCTGAGACTTTGTTTAATTCTTCTTCCTGTCGGGAAATTAGAGTGACATGTGCCCGTCCAAATGCCTAACAGCTACGCTCTCACGGGTTCTCCCCATTCCCTTTCATCCTCTGCCAAATTGGCAACGTGTGCGAACTAGGAGGTTAAAGGGGCTGTCTCTCCAAGTTGGGAGATTGATAGTAAAGCAGTTGGGAAGTCAAACCGGAGCACCAGGAGAGGGACTATTCGTTGAGTTTTAGAAACCTTTCGTATTCACAGTGTGTCCATTCTCTAGGTTTCCCGTACATGTTATATCTGTAGTAATATTCCCTTCCACCTGTAGAGTTGGGACCCATGGAATTCGTGCCACGCATTATTGCTTTTAAAGGTCTGCATTGGCTCACCCAATGTCACCAATCCTCTTAGTGCCAAGTGTCCAGCCTTTTGCCACATCCATCTGTCATTGTAGATAGGGTCATTCCAGGTTTCATCAGAGACCCTGAAGGAATTGTAAAGAACGTCGCTGTTTTTTTGTTTTGTTTTTGAAATTCCTTTTGATAGTGGGTTTCAGCTGATTCTCGCTGCCATCTTTATTCCAGTCTAGACACACTTGATTCCCTTACGGAGACATATCAATACATAGGTTTTAAGATCCTTACTAGTCAGATATATTCCTCTGCGGGATATATGGGGTTTTGAGTCCCTTTCACTGAGGAAGGTGTAGGTCTTGTCTATTCCATAGTTGGTTTTTGGAACGTTACCTGTGCTTATATCAAACTCTGGTTTTATGCATCACCCCACCTCTCCTTCCCCCTTAAGCAGGCATAAGAGTGTTTTCCAAATGTGAGACTCTGTTCTCTTTCCTAACTCAGTTCAAGTGTAGCCAAGTTTACAGGATCTTCATAAGTGATACCTTATGATAAGATTCTTTTTCTGTGTGACTTATTAAACTTAGAATCATCGTAACTGAATCCACTCATTTTGCTGCTACTGGTCTTATGACATTGTTTTCATGGCTGAGGGATATTCCATCCTACGTAAGTACCACAATTTTTTGAACCATTTTTATATTTCCTGGGATATTTAAGGTGGACCCAAGTTGAGGTTCTTGTAAGCAGTGCAGCCCTAAATTTTGGGGTGGCTCTGGCTTATTGATTTTCAGTTTCCCCAAGGTATATTCCCTAGACTGGAAGTGCCCTTGGCTCTGTAGCTCTGTTGTTTACTTGTTTTATGGAACACAATGCACTCCTCCAGAGAGGCAGTTGGCAATTTACATCCCGCCCATCACCATATCAAGGCTCCCTGGTCTCCAGGGCCTGCCTTGCCTTTCTGGTTTTTACATATTTGTGGATGTCCCTTTTGAACGGTGGGAAGTGATACTCTTTGTAGTGCAGATTTGCACTGCCTGCTTGCTTGCTTGGCCAAAAAGGGCGTATGCGTTTTCTCCTCAATATATTCAGGAGAAAACGCATACGCCCTTTTTGGCCAAGTGCATCAATGTCGACGTTGTGTCCCTCTTCCTGTGCTTTAAAGGCGATTCCAACGTACCTCTTGAAATCTGTTTGCTGCTATTCTGCCTAGCTTTCAAGTCCGCCTCGTTGCCTTCCCTCAACAGATTTTTGGACGATAGTTGTCCTTTATTACACTGCCAGTTTGTGAATTGCTGTGCCCCTGAGCTCCATTTTTCAACTCGTTTTTTGTGAGCTGACCGCAAGTCCAAAATTTTGGTTCAGGACAGATACTCGTTCCCGGTGGGTGGCTGAGACTATGGTTAATTTTTCTTCCTGTCGGGAAATTAGAGTGACATGTGCCCGTCCAAATGACTAACAGCTACTCTCTCATTGGTTCTCCCTCTTCCCTTTCATCCTCTGCCTAATTGGCAACCTGTGCGAACCAGGAGGTTAAAGGGGCTGTCTCTCCAAGTTGGGAGATTGATAGTAAAGCAGATGGAATGTCAAACCGGAGCACCAGGAGAGGGACTATTCGTTGAGTTTTAGAAACCTTTCGTATTCACAGTGTGTCCATTCTCTAGGTTTCCCGTACATGTTATAGCTGTAGTAATATTCCCTTCAAAGTGGAGAGTTGGAACCCATGGAATTGGTGCCACGCATTATTGCTTTAAAGGTCTGCATTTGCTCACCCAGTCTCACCAATCCTCTCAGTCCCAAGTGTCCAGCCTTATGCCACATCCAGCTGTTATGGTAGATAGGGTCATTCCAGGTTTCATCAGAGAACCTGAAGGAATTTTAAAGAATTTCCCTTTTTTTTTCTGCTGTGTTTTTGAAATTCCTTTTGATAGTGGGTTTGAGCTGATTCTCGCTGCCATGTTTATGCCAGTCTAGACACACTTGATTCCCTTTCGGAGACATATCAATTCCTAGGTTTTTAGATTCTTGCTGGTCGGATATATTCCTCTGTGGAAATATGGTGATTTGAGTCCCTTTCACTGAGGAAGGTGTAGGTCTTGCCTATTCCAGAGTTGGTTTTTGGAAGGGACCTGTGCTTATATCAAACTCTGGTTTTATGCATCACCCCACCTCTCCTTCCCCCTTAAGCAGGCATAAAAGTGTTTTCCAAATGTGAGACTCTGTTCTCTTTCCTAACTCAGTTCAAGTGTAGCCATGTTTACAGCATCTTCATAAGTGATACCTTATGATAAGTTTCTTTTTCTGTGTGACTTATTTCATTTAGAATCATCGTTCCTGAATTCACTCATTTTGCTGGTACTGGTCTTATGACATTGATTTCATGGCTGAGGGATATTCCATCATACGTAAGTACCACAAATTTTTGAACCATTTTTATATTTTCTGTGATATTTAAGGTGTACGCAAGTTGAGGTTCTTGTAAGCAGTGCAGCCCTAAATTTTGGGGTGACTCTGGCTTATTGATTTTCAGTTTTCCCATGGTATATTCCCTAGACTGGAAGTGCCCGTGGCTCTGTAGCTCTGTTGTTTACTTGTTTTAGGGAACACAATGCACTCCTCCAGAGAGGCAGTTGGCAATTTACATCCCGACCATCAGCATAATAAGGCTCCCTCTTCTCCAGGGCCTGTCTTGCCTTTCTGGTTTTTACATATTTTGTGGATGTCCCTTTTGACCGGTGGGAAGTGATACTTCTTTGTAGTGCAGATTTGCATTGCCCGCTTGCTTGGCCAAAAAGGGCGTATGCGTTTTCTCCTGAATATATTCAGGAGAAATTGCATACGCCCTTTTTGGCCAAGTGCATCAGTGTCGAAGTTGTGCCCCTCTCCCTGTGCTTTAAAGGCGATTCCCACATACCTCTTGAAATCTGTTTCCTGCTATTCTGCCTAGCTTTCAAGTCCCCCTCGTTGCCTTCCCTCAACAGATTTTTGGACGATAGTTGCCCTTTATTACTCTGCCAGTTTGTGAATTGCTGTGCCCCTGAGCTCCATTTTTCTACTCGTTTTTTGTGAGCTGACCGCAAGGCCAAAATTTTGGTTAAGGACCTATACTGGTTCCCGGTGGGTAGCTCAGACTTTGGTTACTTCTTCTTCCTGTCGGGAAATTAGAGTGACATGTGCCCGTCCAAATGCCTAACAGCTACTCTCTCATTGGTTCTCCCTCTTCCCTTTCATCCTCTGCCAAATTGGCAACCTGTGCGAACCAGGAGGTTAAAGGGGCTGTCTCTCCAAGTTGGGAGATTGATAGTAAAGCAGTTGGAAAGTCACACCAGAGCACCAGGAGGCGGACTATTCGTTGAGTTTTAGAAACCTTTCGTATTCACAGTGTGTCCATTCTCTAGGTTTCCCGTACATGTTATAGCTGTAGTAATATTCCCTTTAACCTGGAGAGTTGGGACCCATGGAATTGGTGTCACACATTATTGCTTTAAATGGTCTGCATTTGCTCACCCAATCTCACCAATCCTCTCAGTCCCAAATGTCCAGCCTTATGCCACATCCAGCTGTCATTGTAGATAGGGTCATTCCAGGTTTCATCAGAGACCCTGAAGGAATTGTAAAGAATTTCCCTCTGTTTTTCTTTGTTTTTGAAATTCCTTTTGATAGTGGGTTTGAGCTCATTCTCGCTGCTATGTTTATGCCAGTCTAGAGACACTTGATTCCCTTATGGAGACATATCAATACATAGGTTTTAAGATTCTTGCTAGTCAGATATATTCCTCTGAGGGAAATATGGGGTTTTGAGTCCCCTTCACTGAGGAAGGTGTAGGTCTTGTCTATTCCATAGTTGGTTTTTGGAACGTTACCTGTGCTTATATCAAACTCTGGTTTTATGCATCACCCCACCTCTCCTTCCCCCTTAAGCAGGCATAAGATTGTTTTCCAAATGTGAGACTCTGTTCTCTTTCCTAACTCAGTTCAAGTGTACCCATGTTTACAGGATCTTCATAAGTGATATCTTATGATAAGTTGCTTTTTCTGTGTGACTTATTTCACTTAGAATCATCGTACCTGAATCAACTCATTTTGCTGCTACTGGTCTTATGACATTGATTTCATGGCTGAGGGATATTCCATCGTACGTAAGTACCACAATTTTGTCAACCATTTTTATATTTCCTGGGATATTTAAGGTTTACCCAAGTTGGGGTTCTTGTAAGCAGTGCAGCCCTAAATTTTTGGGTGGCTCTGGCTTATTGATTTTCAGTTTTCCCAAGGTATATTCCCTAGACTGGAAGTGCCCTTGGCTCTGTAGCTCTGTTGTTTACTTGTTTTAGGGAACACAATGCACTCCTCCAGAGAGGCAGTTGGCAGTTTACATCCCGCCCATCAGCATAACAAGGCTCCCCCTTCTCCAGGGCCTGTCTTGCCTTTCTGGTTTTTACACATTTTGCTGATGTCCCTTTTGACAGGTGGGAAGTGAAACTTCTTTGTAGTGCAGATTTGCATTGCCAGCTTGCTTGCTTGGCCAAAAAGGGTGTATGCGTTTTCTCCTGAATATATTCAGGAGAAAACACATATGCCTTTTTGGCCAAGTGCATCATTGTCGAAGTTGTGCCCCTCTTCCTGTGCTTTAAAGGCTATTCCAATGTACCTCTTGAAATCTGTTTCCTGCTGTTCTGTCTAGCTTTCAAGTCCACCTCGTTGCCTTCCCTCAACAGATTTTTGGATGATAGTTGTTCTTTATTACTCGGCCAGTTTATGAATTGCTGTGCCCCTTAGCTCCATTTTTCAACTCGTTTTTTGTGAGCTGACCGCAAGTCCAAAATTTGGTTCAGGACCTATAGTGGTTCCCGATGGGTGGCTGAGACTTTGGTTACTTCTTCTTCCTGCCTGTAAATTAGAGTGACATGTGCCCGTCCAAATGCCTAACAGCTACTCTCTCATTGGTTCTCCCTCTTCCCTTTCATCCTCTGCCAAATGGGCAACCTGTGCGAACCAGGAGGTTAAAGGGGCTTTCTCTCCAAGTTGGGAGATTGATAGTAAAGCAGATGGAAAGTCAAACCGGAGCACCAGGAGAGGGACTATTCGTTGAGTTTTAGAAACCTTTCGTATTAACAGTGTGTCCATTCTCTAGGTTTCCCGTACATGTTATAGCTGTAGTAATATTCCCTTCAACCTGGAGAGTTGGGACCCATGGAATTGGTGCCACGCATTATTGCTTTAAAGGGTCTGCATTTGCTCACCCAATCTCACCAATCCTCTCAGTCCCAAGTGACCAGCCTTATGCCACATCCAGCTGTCATTGTAGATAGGGTCATTCCAGGTTTCATCAGAGACCCTGAAGGAATTTTAAAGAATTTCCCTGTTTTTTTGTTTTGTTTTTGAAATTCCTTTTGATAGTGGGTTTGAGCTGATTCTCGCTGCCATGTTTATGCCAGTCTAGACACACTTGATTCCCTTACGGAGATATATCTATACATAGGTTTTAAGATTCTTGCTAGTCAGATATATTCCTCTGAGGGAAATATGGGGTTTTGAGTCCCTTTCACTGAGGAAGGTGTAGGTCTTGTCTATTCCATAGTTGGTTTTTGGAACAGTACCTGTGCTTATATCAAACTCTGGTTTTATGCATCACCCCACCTCTCCTTCCCCCTTAAGCAGGCATAAGAGTGTTTTCCATATGTGAGACTCTGTTCTCTTTCCTAACTCAGTTCAAGTGTAGCCATGTTTACAGGATCTTCATAAGTGTTATCTTATGATAAGTTGCTTTTTCTGTGTGACTTATTTCACTTAGAATCATCGTACCTGAATCCACTCATTGTGCAGCTACTGGTCTTATGACATAGATTTCATGGCTGAGGGATATTCCATCATACGTAATTACCACAATTTTTTGAACCATTTTTATATTTCCTGGGATATTTAAGGTGTACCCAAGTTGAGGTTCTTGTAAGCAGTGCAGCCCTAAAGTTTGGGATGGCTCTGCCTTATTGATTTTCTGTTTTCCCAAGGTATATTCCCTAGAGTGGAAGTGCCCTTGGCTCTGTAGCTCTGTTGTTTACTTGTTTTAGGGAACACAATGCACTCCTCCGGAGAGGCAGTTGGTTATTTACATCCCGCCCATCAGCATAACAAGGCTCCCTGTTCTCCAGGGCCTCTCTTGCCTTTCTGGTTTTTAAACATTTTGTATATATCCCTTTTGACCGGTGGGAAGTGATACTTCATTATAGTTCAGATTTTCATTGTTCGCTTGCTTTCTTGGCCATAAAGGGCATATGCTTTATCTCATAAATATACTCAGAAGAAAGCGCATACGCCCTGTTTGGCTAAGTGAATCATTGTCGAAGTTGTGCCCCTCTTCCTGTGCTTCAAAGGCGATTCCAATGTACCTCTTGAAATCTGTTTCCTGCTATTCTGCCTCGCTTTCAAGTCTGCCTCGTTGCCTTCCCTCAACAGATTTTTGGACGATAGTTTTCCTTTATTACTCTGCCGGTTTGTGAATTGCTGTGCCCCTGAGCTCCATTTTTCAACTGGTTTTTTGTGCGCTAAACGCAAGTCCAAAATTTTTGTTCAGGACCTATACTGGTTCCCCGTGGGTGGCTGAGACTTTGGTTAATTCTTCTTCCTGCCGGGAAATTAGAGTGACATGTGCCCGTCTAAATGGCTAACAGCTACTCTGTCATTGGTTCTCCCCCTTTCCTTTCATCCTCAGCCAAATTGGCAACATGTGCTAATCAGGAGGTTAAAGGTGTTGTCTCTCCAAGTTGGGAGATTGATAGTAAAGCAGTTGGAAAGTCAAACTGGAGCACCAGGAGAGGGACTATTCGTTGAGTTTTAGAAACCTTTCGAATTCACAGTGTGTCCATTCTCTAGATTTCCTGTATATGTTATAGCTGTAGTAATATTCCCTTCAAACTGCAGTGTTGGGACCCATGGAATGGGTGCCATGCATTATTGCTTTAAATGGTCTGCATTTACTCACCCTATTTCACCAATCCTCTCAGTCCCAAATGTCCAGCCTTATGCCACATCCAGCTGTCGTTGTTTATATGGTCATTCCAGGTTTCATCAGAGACCCTGAAGGAATTGTAAAGAATTTTCCTGTTTTTTTGTTTTGTTTTTGAAATTCCTTTTTATAGTGGGTTTGAGCTGATTCTCGCTGCCATGTTTATGCCAGTCTAGAAACACATGTTTCCCTTACGGAGACATATCAATACATAGGTTTTAAGATTCTTACTAGTCAGATGTATTCCTCTTCGGGAAATATGGGGTTTTGAGTCCCTTTCACTGAGGAAGGTGTAGGTCTTGTCTATTCCATAGTTGGTTTTTGGAACGGTACCTTTGCTTATATCAACCTCTGGTTTTATACATCACCCCACCTCTCCTTTGCCCTTAAGCAGGCATAAGAGTGTTTTCTAAATGTGAGACTCTGATCTCTTTCCTAACTCAGTTCATGTGTAGCCATGTTTACAGGATCTTCATAAGTGATATCTTATGATAAGTTGCTTTTCCTGTGTGACTTATTTCACTTAGAATCATCGTACCTGAATCCACTCATTTTGCTGCTGCTGGTCTTAGAACATTGATTTCATGGCTGAGGGATATTCCATCATACGTAAGTACCACAATTTCTTTACCATTTTTGTCTTTCCTGGGATATTTTATGTGTCCCGAATTATAGGTTCTTGTAAACAGTGCTGCCTTAAATTTTGGGGTGGTTGTGTCTTATTGATATTCAGTTTTCCCAAAGTATATTCCCATCACTGGAAGTGACTTAGGTTGTGAAGCTCTGTTTTTTACTTCTTTTAGGGAACACAATGCATTCCTCCAGGGTGGCTGTTGGCAATTTACATCCCACTCATGAGCATAACAAGGCTCCGTGTTCTCCAGAGCCTGTCTTGCCTTTCTGGTTTTTACACATTTTGCAGATGACCCTTTTGACCGGTGGGAAGTGATACTTATTAGTAGTGCAGATTTGCATTGTGCAGTTGCTTGGTTGGCCAAAATGGGCGTATGCATTTTCTCCTGAATATATTCAGTTGAAAACGAATACGCCCTTTATGGTCAATTCCATAATTGTCGAAGTTGTGATGCTTTTCCTGTGTTTAAATGCGATTCCAATATACTTCTTGAAATCTGTTTCGTGCAATTCTGCATCATTTTAAAGTCTGCCTCGTGGCTTTCCCTCAACAGATTTTTGGAAGAGAGTAGTCCTTTATAACTCTGCAAGTTAGTGAATTGCTGTGCTGCTGTGCTCCATTTTTCAACTCGCGTTTTTGTGAGCTGACCGCAAATCCACATTTTTGCTTCAGGACTTATACATGTTCCGGGGGGGGGGCAGGCTGAGAGTTTGGTTAATTCTTCTTCGTGACGTGAAATTAGAGTGACATGTGGCCGTCCAAATGCCTACAGCTACTCTCTCATTGGTTCTCCCTTTTCCCTTATATCCTCTGAACAATGTGCCAACTGTGCGAACCAGGAGGTTATAGGGGCTCACTCTCCAAGTTGGGATTTTGATATTAAAGCAGTAGGAATGTCAAGTTGGAGCACAAGGAGAGAAAAAAATATTAGTAGAGTTTTAAAAACCTTTCTCCATCAGAGGGTGTCCATTCTCTAGGTTTCCCATACATGTTATAACTGTAGTCATATTCCCTTCTACCTGGAGAGTTGGGAACCATGGAATGAGTGGCAGGCATTATTGCTTTAAAGGGTCTGCATTTTCTCACCCAATCTCACCAACCCTCTCAGTCCCAAGTGACCAGCCTTATGCAGCATCCAGCTGTCGTTGTAGACAGGGTCATTCCAAGTTTCATCAGAACCCCTGAAGGTATTGTGTAAGAATTTCACTGTTTTTTGTTTTGTTTTGAAATTCTTTTTTATAGTGGGTTTGAGCTGCTTCTCACTGCCGTGTTTATGTCGTGCTAGACACACTTGGTTCCCTTACGGAGACATATCAATACATAGGTTTTAAGATTCTTACTAGTCAGATATATTTCTCTGTCGGGAATTAGGGTGTTGAGTCCCGTTCACTGAGGAAGGAGTAGGGCTTTTCTCTTCTGTATTTGGATTATGGAATGGTACCTGTGCTAATATCAAACTCTGGTTTTGTGTGTCTCCCCACCTCTCCTTTCCCCTTAAGCAAGCATAAGAGTGTTTTCTATATCTGAGACACTGTTCTCTTTCCTAATTCAGTTCATATGTAGCCATGTTTACATTCCCTTCATAAGTGATATCTTATGTCAGAATGCACTATGGCCCTTGTCATAATAATGCTTCATGACCCCTGTCATCACAATGCTCTCTACCCTGCTTATCACAATGCTCCTTGTCCCTTGTCATCACAATTCTCCACTTCCTTGTCATCACAATGCTACCTGACACTTCTCATCACAATGTTACATTCTCTTGTCATCACAATTCTCCATGCACTTGTCATTGCAATGTTCCATGCCCCCTGTCATAGCAAGCTCCAAGTGTTTGTCATCACAATGCTTCACGACCTTGTCATCATAATTCTCAATGGCCCTTGTCATCACAATGCTCCGTGCCCTTGTCATCACAATGCTCCATGACCCCTGTCATCACAATGCTCCCTGACACCTGTCATCACAATGCTTCATGCCCCTTGTCATTACAGTGCTTCATGATGCTCGTCATCACAATTACCCATGGTCTTCTCATCACAATGCTCCACGGTTTTGCCATCACAATTCTCCATGCCCTGGTCATCTCAAAGCTCAATGTCCCTCGTCCTCACAATTCTCCACTTCCTTGTCATCACAATGCTCCATGGCACTTCTCATCACAATGTTATATGCTCTTGTCATCACAATACTCCATGCACTTGTCATCACAATGCTCCATGGCCCCTGTCATAGGAAGCTCCATGCGCTTGTCATCACAATGTTTCACGACCTGGACATTAAAATTATCAATGGACCTTTTCATCTCAATGCTCCATGCCCTTGTCATCACAATGCTCCTTTACCTTTGTCACAACAATCCTCCATGACACTTGGCATCACAATGCTCCGTGTTATTGTCATCACAATGGAACATGACATATGTCATCACAATGCTCCCTGACACCTGTCTTCACAATACTCCATGACCTTGTCATCACAATGCTCCATGCCCTTGTCATCACAATATGCCATGCCCACTGTCATCACAATAATCCATGAAACTTGTCAGAAAAATGCTCCATGCCCCTTTTCATCAAAATGCTCCATGAACCCTGTCATCACAATGCACAATGCCCATTATCATAATGCTTCATGCTATTGCCATCACAATGAAATCAAAATGCTCCATGACCTCTGTCATCACAATGCTCCAAACCCTTGTGATCACAATGTTCCATAACACTTGTCATCACAATGCCCCATGACGCTGGTCATCACAATTATCCATGGACTTCTCATCACAATGCCCCATGACATTTGTCATCACAATCCTCAATACACATGTCATCACAATGCTCCCTTACTCTTGCCATCGGTATGCTCCTTGAACCCTTTCATGACAAGGCTACATGCCTTTTTCATCACAATGATCCATGCACTTTTCATCACAATGCTCCATGCCCTTGTCATCACAATGGTCCTAGACCCCTGTAGTCACAATGCTCCATGCCCCTTTTCATCAGAATGCTCCATGAGACTTGTCATCACAAGGCTCCATGGTCTTCTCATCACAATGCTCCAGAACCTTGTCATCAAAATGCTCCATTCCCTTATCATCACAATGCTC
Source organism: Hyperoodon ampullatus (assembly GCF_949752795.1). NCBI lineage: Eukaryota > Metazoa > Chordata > Mammalia > Artiodactyla > Ziphiidae > Hyperoodon > Hyperoodon ampullatus. The sequence goes on along the minus strand of NW_027640901.1, from coordinate 204,724 downwards.
CATGACGCCTGTCATCACAATACTCCATGAACGTTTTCAGCCCAATGCTCCATGACCTTCTCATCACAATGCTCCTTGACCAATATCATCACAATGCTCCATGACCACTGTCATCACAATGCTCCATGACACCTGACAACACAATGATCCGGGACTCTTGTCATCACAATGCTCCATTCCCTAGTCATCACAATGCTCCATGACCCCTGTCATCACAATACTCCATGAACATTTTCAGCCCAATGCTCCATGACACTTGGCATCACAATGATGCATGCCCTTGTCATCCCAATGCTCCATGACCCCTGTGAACACAATGCTCCTTGACGCTTGCCATCACAGTGCTCCTGGACACCTGTCATCACAATGCTCCATGCCTTTGTCAGCAAAATGCTACATGACCTTGTCATTACGATGCTCTATGCGCTTGTCATCACAATACTCCATGAACCTTGGGATCACATTGCTTCATGCCCTTGTCATCACAATGCTCCATGTTCCTTGAAATCAAAATGATCCATGACCTCTGTCATCACAATGCTCCAAACCCTCGTGATCACAATGTTCCATAACACTTTTCATCACAACGCTCCATGATGCCTGTCATCACAATACTCCATGCCCTTTTCATCACAATGCTCCATGACCTTTGTCATCACAATTCTCAATACACTTGTCATCACAATGCTCCCTGACACTTGTCGTCAGAATGCTCCTTGAACCCTGTCACGAAAAGGCTCCATGCCTTTTTCATCACAATGCCCCATGCCGTTTTCATCACAATGCTCCATGCCAATGTCATCAAAATACTCCACAAGCTTGTCATCAGAATGCTCCCTGACCCTTGTCATCACAGTGATCCAAGCCATTGTCATCACAATGCTACATTACCTTTGTCATCAGAATCCTCCATGACACTTGGCATCACAATGCTCCATGCCATTGTCATCACAATGGGCCATTACATATGTCATCACAATGCTCCCTGACACCTGTCTTCACAATACAGCATGACCTGGTCATCACAGTGCTCCATGCCCTTGTCATCACAATGCGCCATTCCAACTGTCATCGCAATAAGCCATGAAACTTATTAGACCAATGCTCCATGCCCTTGTCATCACAATGCTCCATGCCCTTCTTATCACAATGCTCCACGACCCCTGTCATCACAATTCTCCGTGACTCCAGTCATCACAATGCTTCATGACCTTTGTCATCACAATGGTCCATGCCCTCGTCATCTACAGTCCCTGTGACTTTTTAACCACAATGCTCCATGAACTTTTCATCACAATGCTCTTTGACCGTTGTCATCACAATGCTCTATGCCTTTCTCATCACAATGCTCCATGACCCTTGCCATCACAATGCTCCATGCACTTGTCAGCACAATGCTCCATGACCCATGTCATCACAATGCGCCATGCGCTTGTCATCACAGTGCTCCACAATCTTGTCATCACAATGCTCCATAAACCTTGTCATCACAATGCTCCATGCACTTCTCATCAACATGCTCTCTCACCACTGATATCACAATGTTACATCACTATTCATCACAATACTCCCTCACCCCTGTCATCACAATGTTCCATGACTCCTGTCATCACAATTCTACATGCACTTATCATCACAATGTTTGATGACCCCTGACATCACAATGTTCCATAACCCCTGTCATCAAAATGATCCATGAACCATTTCATCAAAATGCTCAATGACCCCTGACATCACAATGTTCCATAACCCCTGTCATCAAAATGTTGCATGACCCTTTTCATCAAATTGTTCCATGACCCTGTCATCACAATGCTCCCTGCCCTTCTAATCACAATGCACCACGCCCTTGTCATCAAAATGCTCCATGACCTTTGTCATCACAAAGATCCATGACCCTTTGCATCACAATGCTCCATGTCATTGTCATCACAATGCTCCATGAACGCTCTCATCACATTGATCCATGCCATTGCCATCACAATGCTACCTGACGCATGTCATCAGAATGCTCCATGGCTTTCTCATCACAATGCTCCATGCCCTTGCCATCACAATGCTCCATTACACCTGTCATAACAATGCTCCATTACCCCTGCCATCACGATGTTCCATGGCCTTGTCATTACAAGGCTCCATGACCCTTCTCATCACAATGCTCCAAGATCCCTGTAATCACAATGCTCCATGCCCCTTTTCATCTAAATGATCCAAGAACCCTGTCATCATAATGCACCATTGCCCATCATCATAATGCTTCATGCTATTGTCATCACAATGAAATAAATATGATGCATGACCTCTGTCATCACAATGCTCCAAACCCTTGTGATCACAATGTTCCATAATACTTGTCATCACAACGCCCCATGATGCTGGTCATCACAATTATCCATGGACTTCTCATCACAATGCTCAATGACCTTTGTCATCACAATTCTCAATACACTTGTCATCACAATGCTCCCTGACACCTGTCGTCAGTATGCTCATTGAACCCTGTCATGACAAGTCTCCATGCCTTTTTCATCACAATGATCCATGCCATTGTCATCACAATACTCCACAAGCTTGTCATCAGAATGCTCCGTGACCCATGTCATCACAATGATCCATGACCCCTGTCGTCACAATGCTCCATGACACCTGTCATCACAATGCTTCATGCCCCTTGTCATTACAGTGCTCCATGATGCTCGTCATCACAATTATCCATGGTCTTCTCATCACAGTGTTCCACGGTCTTGCCATCACAATGCTCCATGCCCTGGTCATCACAATGCACCATGTCCCTTGTCATCACAATTCTCCACGTCCTTGTCATCACAGTGCTCCATGACAGTTCTCATCACTATGTTACATGCTCTTGTCATCACAATTCTCCATGCACTTGTCATCGCAATGCCCCATGACCCCTGTCATAGCAAGCTCCATGCCTTTGTTATCACAATGCTTCACGACCTTTTTATCAAAATTCTCAATGCCCTTTGTCATCACAATGCTCCATGCCCTTGTCATCACAATGCTCCAAGCCCTTGTCATCACAATGCTCCACTACCTTTGTCATCACAATCCTCCATAACACTTGGCATCACAATGCTCCATGCCATTGTCATCACAATGGACCATGAAATATGTCATCACAATGCTCCCTGACACCTGTCTTCACAATACTCCATGACCTTGTCTTCACAATGCTCCATGACCTTGTCATCACAATGTGCCATGCCCACTCTCAACACAATTATCCATGAAACTTGTCAGACCAATGCCCTATGCCCCTGTCATCACAAAGCTTCGTGCCCTTGTCATCACAATGCTCCATGACCCCAGTCATCACAATGCTCCGTGACTCCAGTCTTCACAAGGCTTCATGACCTTGTCATCACAAAGCTCCATGATGCATGTCATCAGAATGCTCCATGGCCTTCTCATTCATGATGCTCCATGTCCTTGTCGTCACAATGCTCCAAGACTCCTGTAATCACAATGCTCCATGCCCCTTTTCATCTCAATGCCCCATGAACCCTGTCATCACAATGCAGCATGCCCATCATCATAATACTTCAGGCTATTGTCATCACAATGAAATCAAAATGCTCCATGACCTCTGTCATCACAATGCTCCAAATCCTTGTGATCAAAAGGTTCCATAACACTTATCATCACAATGCCCCATGACGCTCATCATCACAATTATCCATCGTCTTCTCATCACAATGCTCCATGACCTTTGTAATCACAATGCTCAATACCCTTGTCATCACAATGCTCCCTGACACTTGTCGTCAGTATGCTCCTTGAACCCTGTCTTGACCAGGCTCCATGCCTTTTTCATCACAATGATCCATGCCCTTTTCATCACAGTGCTCCAAGACCCCTGCAATCACAATGCTGCATGCCCTTGTCATCAGAAATCTCCATGATGCATGTCATCAGAACGCTCCATGGCCTTCTCATCCCAATGCTCCATGCCCTTGTTATCACAATGCTCCAAGGCCTCTGTAATCACAATTCTCCATGCCCCTTTTCATCAGAATGCCCCATGAGACATGTCATCACAAGGCTCCATGGTCTTCTCATCACAATGCTCCAGTACCTTGTCATCACAATGCTCCATGAGGCATCTCATCACAATACTCCATTAACAATTTCAGCCCAATGCTCCATGACCTTCTCATCACAATGCTCCATGACACCTGTCATCACAATGCTCCATGACCACTGTCATCACAACGCTCCATGAACCCTGACGACACAATGATCCGGGACTCATGTCATCAAAATGCTCCATGAACCTTGTCATCACAATGATCCATGCTCTTGTCATCCCAATGCTCCATGACCCCTGTAATCACAATGCTCTGTGAAGCTTGTCATCTCAGTGCTCCATGAACCTTGTCATCACAATGCTCCTTGCCTTTGTCAGCAAAATGCTACATAATCTGGTCATCACAATGCTCCATGCGCTTGTCATCACAATCCTCCATGACCCTTGGGATCACATTGCTTCATTCCCTTGTCATCTCGCTCTTGCCTTTCTGGTTTTTACAGATATTCAGATGTCCCTTTTGACCGGTGGGAAGTGACAATTCTTTGTAGTGTGGATTTGCATTGCATGCTTGCTTGATTGGCCAGAAAGGGCGTATGCGTTTTCTCCTGAATATATTCAGGGGAAAAGGTATACGCCCTTTTTGGCCAAGTGCATCACTGTCCAAGTTGGGATGCTTTTTCTGTGCTTTAAAGGCGATTCCAATTTACCTCTTGAAATATGTTTTGTGCAATTCTGCCTCATTTTCAAGTCCGCTTCATTGCCTTCCCTCAACAGATTTTTGGAAGAGAGTAGTCCTTTATAACTCTGCAGGTTTTTGAATTGCTGTGCCCCTGAGCTCCAATTTTCAAATCCCATTTTTGTGAGCTGACCGCCATTCCACAATTTTGCTTCAGGACCTATACTGGTTCCAGGGGTGGCTTTATTGGTTCCCTGTGGGTGGCTGAGGCTTTGGTTAATTCTTCTTCCTGACGGGAAATTAGAGTGACATGTGCCCGTCCAAATGCCTACATCTACTCTCTGATTGGTTCTCCCTCTTCCCTTTCATCATCTGCACAAATAGCAAACTGTGCGAACCAGTAGGTTATAGGGGCTGACTCTCCTAAGTTGGGAGATTGATAGTAAAGAATTTGGAATGCCAAACTGGAGCACAAGGAGAGGAAAAATTAGGAGAGTTTTAGAAACCTTTCACCATCACAGGGTGTCCATTCTCTAGGTTTCCCATACATGTTATAACTATAGTGATATTCCCTTCTACCTGGAGATTTGGGACCCATGGAATGGTTGCATGCATTACTACATTAAAGGGTCTGCATTTTCTCTCCCAATCTCACCAGTCCTCTCAGTCCCAAGTGTCCAGCCTTATGTCTCATCCAGCTGTCTTTGCAGATAGGGTCATTCCAGGTTTCATCAGAACCCCTGAAGGAATTGTGTAAGAATTTCGCTGTTTTTTGGTTTTGTTTTTGAAATTCATTTTTATTATGGGGTTGAGCTGATTTTCACTGACCTGTTTATGCCTGTCTAGACACAATTGATTTCCTTACGGAGACATATCAATACATAGGTTTTAAGATTCTTACTAGTCAGATATATTCCTCTGCCGGGAATAGGGGTGTTGAGTCCCGTTCACTGAGGAAGGTGTAGGTCTTGTCTATTCTGTATTTGGTTTATGGAATGGTACCTGTGCTAATAGCAAACTCTGGATTTATGCATCACCACACCTCTCCTTTCCCCTGAAGCAGGCATAAGTGTTTTTTTCTAAATGTGAGACTCTGTTCTCTTTCCTAATTCAGTTCATGTGTTGTGATATTGACATTCCCTCTATAAGTGATATCTTATGATAAGATTCTTTTTCTGTGTGACTAATTTCCCTTAGAATCATCATACCTTAATCCACTCATTATGCTGCTACTGGCCTTATATACACTGATTTCACGTCTGAGTGATATTCCGTTGTACAAAATTACCACAAGTTCTTTATGCATTTCTCTTTTTCCTGGGATATTTTAGGTGTACCAAAGTTGAGGTTCTTGTATGCAGAGCAGCCCTAAACTTTGGGGTGCCTGTGTCTTATTGATATTTAGTCTTCCCAAGTTATATGCCCGTGAGTTGAAGTCCCCTTTGCTTGGGGGCTTTGTATTTTAGATGTTTTAGGCAACAGCATACACTTCTTCAGAGTGGCTCTTGGATATTTATACCCCACCCATCAGCGTGACTAGGCTCCCTGTTTTCCATGGCCTCTCCTGCATTTCTGGTTTGTACACATTTTTTGGATTGACTTTCTGAGCAGTGGAAATTGAGACTTCTTTGTTGTGCGGATTTGCATTTCCCTCTTGCTTGGTTGGCCAAAAACTCTGCATGTGTTTTTTTCCTGAAGATATTCACGAAAAAACCGCATACACCCTTTTGCCCAACTGCATCATTTTAGAAATTATGCTGCTTTTCATATGCTTTAAATGTGAGTACAATCTACCTTTTGAAATCTGTTTCCCGCATTTCTGCCTCTCATTCAGATCCTCTTCGTTGCCTTACCTGAATATATTTTTGGACGTTGGTTATCATTTATATCTTTGCAGGTCTTTGAATTGTCTGCTCCTGAGCTCCATTTTGCAACTCGCTTTTTTTGTGAGCTGGCCGCCAAACCATTGGATTGCTTCCGGCCCTATTCTGGTTCTGGGGAGGCAGGCTGAACCTTTGGTTAATTCTTCTTACTAATGGGAAATTAGAGTGACATGTGCCTGTCAAAACTACTACAGCTAATCTCTCATTGGTTCCCCCTCTTCACATTTATCCTCTGCACAAATTGCAAACTGTGGGAAACAGGAGGTTAAAGGTGCTGATTCTCCAAGTGGGGAGATTGTTAGTAATGTGGCTGGAATGGCGAACCCCAGCACCAGGAAATCAAAAATGAGGTGCATTTTAGACATCTTTCCTGAGCACACGGTGTACATTCATCTCGGTTTCCCAGGCATGTTTTCGCTGTCAGAAGACTCCCTTGAACCTGCAGATTTGGGACCCATGGAATGGGTACCAGGCAGTATTACCTTAAAAGGTCTGCATTTCCTCACCCACCCTCTCTAACATCTCTTAGCGTGCATAGCTTCCAGCCTTATATAATCATCCTGCTGTGGGTCTACGTGTGTTCAATCCATGTTACATCATAGCCCTTCAACAGAAGTTGTAAGAATTTTTGTCTGTCTCACTGTTTTTATAAATAGTTTTAAATTTATTTTTATATTGGTTACAGCTGATTTTCAAAGCTCTGTTTTTTGCTGCTGTACATCCACTTGATTCATGTACTGTGAGATAACAATAAATTTGTTTTCAGATGCTTACCAGTCCTATGTATTATTTTACAGTGACTTGAGTGGGCTGAGTGCAGTTCTTTGAGGTACCGTGTAGGCCTTGTCAGTTATTCAATTTGGTACTTGGAATGGTATCTTTTCTAATTTCATCCTCCTGGATAATACCTCACCATTCCCCACCTTTCCCATTTAGCAGCCTTATGTCTATTTTCTACATATTTGACTATCTTTCTGTTTTGTAATTTATTTCATGTGTAGCCATTTTTGATTCCACCTTTAAGTGACATCTTATGATGTGTCTTTTTCTTTCTGACATATGTCACTTAGAATGATCGTATGTAACTCCTCCAGAGTTGTTACAACTGGCCTTATTTCATTGATTTCTGGATGAGTAATATTCCTCTCTACATAAGTACCCCATCTCTTTTATCCATTTTATCCTTCCAGGGACATTTAGGTTATATCCAAGTTGAGGCCCTTTTTAACAGAGAGGTGGTAAACGTTGGGGTGCCTGTTTTCTGTCGATTTTTGTTTTAATCCAAGGTATACGCCCATGAGTGCAAGTGCCCTATGCTCTGTAGCTCATTTTTTAGATGTTTTAGCAAACACAATACACTTCTCCAGAGTGGCCGTTGGCAAATTACATTTCCACCATCAGCCTCACAGGGCTCCCTTTTCTCCTCGCCCTGTCCTGCTTTTCTGGTGTTTACACTTTATGTGGATGGCCCTTCTGACTGATGTGAAGTGATACATTTTGTAGTATTGATTTCCAGTGCCTACCTGTTTGGTTGGATAAAAAAGTGTGTATGGCCTTTACTTGAATATATTCAGAAAAAATGCATATGCCCTTTTTGGCCAACTGCATCATTGGCGATGTTCAGCCCCTTTTCTTGTGCTTTAATGGGGAGTCCTTTCTACCTCTTCAAATCTGTTTCCTGCCACTCTCCCTTGTTTACAAGTCCTTTTCTGTGACTTACCTCAAGACATTTTTCGACGATAGATATTTTCAACTCTGCAATTTCATGAATTTTAGTGCCCCTGAGTTCCATTTTTCAAGTTGTGTTTTTGTAAACTGGACACAAAACAGCGGGATTTCCTCTAGCCCTATTCTGTTTCCGTGGGCAATTCTAGCCTTTGATGAATTTGTCTTCCAGATTGGAAATTAGAGTGGCATGTGCCTGTCCGAACACCTAAGACTTGTCTCTAAATTTTTCTCATCCTTCCGCTTCATCCTCTGGACCAATTCCAAACTGTGTGCAACAGGATGTTGACGGTGCTGATATCCCCAAGTGAGAAGATTGTTAGGAAAGATGCTGGAGGGGTGAACCCGAGCACCAGGCGATGAGGAGATGAGGTGCCTTTTCCAAACTCTTTCCGATCAAACGGTGTACCATCCTCTAGGTGTGACAGGCATGTTTTAGCTGTAGGAAGGGTCCCGTGCATGTAAGGAGAACACCAGGGATTTTTCCAAATCAGTGCCTCCCCGAACCCCAAACTGGGGAATTTTTAAGCTACGGCTACACGTATGTCCATTAAGGGCCTTGGGAAATAGGCAGAGCCCAAACTTTAGATGATTGAAATCTTCAGGGTCAGAAGCGCTCACCATCGGCCTTGCTTAGATTACATTTTATCTGTCATTGATAGATGATGTCAATAAAAATATCTGTTCTTTTTCAGATTATTTCCCCTTATAGGTTATTGCAAAATATTCAGTGTAGTTCCCTGTGCTATACAGTAGTTCCTTGTTGATGATCTATTTTATACATAGCAGTGTGTATGTGTTAATCCCAAACTGTTAATTTATCCCTTCTCTTACCTTTCCCCTTTGGTAATAATAAATTATAAGATTTTATACTTCTCAGAAATGGGGGAGCTGAAAGAGAGTTATCATTTTCAATGGAAAAGCATTCAAAACATGATTGAAGCTTCAGCCAAGAGTATTCGATGTACATCCATGGAAATAAATCACTTCATTTCTCTAATGTTGACCTGACAAATAAGACAGACGTCTTCACTGAACTTGCTTATAGGAAAGTGATGGAAATATCAAATGTAAGTCTTAGAAACATCTTATTTTACCGAGCATTATACACTGCTCTATGTTAACTACAGTTTGGCTCACACATCTGTTCATTGAAGTTACAATGTTCTCAATTTCTGTTACTGATCCTCCAGAGTGGACCCCAACAGGAGTCCCCGTGCCCAGTGTCATTGGAGCCGACAGATCAAGACTGAGTTTGGTTCAGAAGCAAAGGAAACATTATTTTGAAAACAGAGTGGAGAGGTGAGAGCGTGCACTCCCCCAAGGGCTGTGGGCTGGGCTGTTGTGTAGGGATCCCGGCAGCGTCAGTGGGAGGGAGGGGATGGAGCTCTCGAGGGCTGAGTTGGCTGCAGCTCAGGCTCTATGCCGTGGAGTCTGCATGGGACCCCGCTAGCTGAGGTGTCGACCCAGCCATTCTGCACTAGGAAATCGGGTCTGAAGTGCCGGGTGTGGGACCTCTGCATGCGGAACCCTAGGAGCACGTGAAATTAGACAAAGCACAAAGGAAAAACAGGTTAGACTTTATTTTATTGCCCAGATTCTCTTTTTATCTCCCAGGAATTTTTAATGAACGTTGCCGGAGACGAACACCTCCTCTGCTTTTTGTTCCGTTCCTCATTCTTGGGGTGTTGAGGGTGCAGACCCCTCATTTGTAACTGCTTCATGCTGTGGTGGGAGCCCTGATACATGGGGGGAAGGGCAAAACGTCTCCCCACCAGCCTCCAGGTGAGGTTGATTGTCCCAAGGCCTCCTGCCTCACTTCTCGTCTGCCTGAGCACCAGCATTGGAAGTGTTATTGATTCTAATGGCCTTTAAGGGTCCAGGAAAGAGATGCGCAGAGATGCTGCGGTGGCAGGTTTCACCCCACCCCACATTTGTTCGTCGACCTTAGGCTGACGGTTTTTGCCAGCCTAGATGCTCTGACCAGTAGTCTGTGCTTTCTTTAATTAGGTCCCTGAATTAATGTACAAACAGCACCATGTGTCAGAGCCCTGCTCGCACAACTCCAAGACAGTCCAGGGTCAGTGGTGATCCAGGACCATGACGTCTACTGAGTCAACGGCCTTTAGAAGTAGCCAGCAGTCCAGCCGGTCATATTAGCCACCATCACCGCGGTGTCTGTAGGGTTTTCTATGGTGAAAGCGTGATATACGTTTCCCCCGCCAAGCTTATTAGCTCCCCTCTGGGTGCAGTAAGTCCTGCAAGCAGTAGTCTGCTCTTTCGGGGCACAGTCTTGTCGTTTTCTGAGAGAAACTCCAGGTCAAGTGATGGTCACACGAGTCATCTTGGGGGCCCGTTGCCCCCGTTTATCTCTCTGGAGGTTGGAGTTGGAGGGCCTCCTCACTCGAGGTCAGTGTGTCCACAGAGCGACCCCTGCAACTTCAGGGCATGATGGGTGGTTAGGATCACCACGTGGGGTCCTTTTCCCGTAGGTGGGAGCTGGCCTTGCGGGCTGCTGATTTCCAGCTTTTTAGATACCCCAGTATCCTGGCCTGATGAGACGGTGGGCAAAGCCCTTGGTGACCATAGTTTATCATACCTGAAGGGCATTCTTGTGTTGTTCCATTTCAAGTGGTCCCAGTTTTTGCACTAAGGCTCCAAGGGCGATTAACCTTTGACAGGGTATGTTAAGGTCAAAGGGTTTAGCTAAATTAGGGAGTTCCTGGGCAAGGGTCTGAATTGACTGCTCTTTCCATTCTTGAAAGCCTGCTTCTGGATTCTATTCCAAAGGATCATCATCTTTTCGTTTCAGTGTTTCATGTAGAGGCCCAGCTATTAGACTGTAGTTAGGGATCCAGATGCAGAAAACCTTGGCCTCCCCAGGAACCCCTAAGCTGTTCTCTAGTTTTAGAAGAGGTAAGGCTGCAAATGGCTTCTTCCCTATCCTGGGATGCGTTTCTCCGAATATCTGTGAGAATGAAGCCCAGGCATGTCACCTTAGCCTGGGATATTTGAGCCTTTTTCTTGGACACCTTCTATCCTTTCTTGGCTAGGTAGTTCAGAGGCGTCTTTAGTAGGCCTGGCGATCAGAATGTCATCTGCATATTGAAGGAGGGGTCCCTTTTACAGAGGTAGAACTTTTAGGTCTTTAGAGGACATTTCCCCAATGATGGTGTGGGTATTTTTGAACCATTGGGGAAGGACGGCCCAGCATTATTGCTTTTGTTGCATGTTGTGTCCTGCCACTCACAAGCCAAAAATTCTTGTGACTCTGAGATGAATGGAATACAGAAGAAGGCATCATTGAAGTCTAATACAGAATGCCATGGCCTGGTGGATGGTAGAATGACCAGCAGGGTGTAGGAAATAGGAGCTACTGGATGTATATCCTCGGTGGCTTCACTGACTGTCCTGATATCCTTTACCAGGTCTCCAGCAGCCCATGGGACGCTCATGGTCAGGCCAATCCCAGAATATGGAGCTCACCTGGGCTGCACCCCCCACCCCACAGACCACGGGGCTCTCGTGGTCAAGTCCCTCCCAGGGTATGGAGTTCACCTGTGCAGCTACCCAGAAGCCCATGGTGCTCTCCTAGTCAGGCCCTTCCCAGGATACGGAGCTCCCCTGGGCAGGTACCCCAGCAGGGCTGGACACACAGGAACTGTGCACATAGCCCACCTTGCAGAGTACCCCTAGCTCACCTGTCGCTCACAGCTGACACAGAGCACCTCAGAGCAGGACTTGAACTAACAAACAGCAGCTCTCACAGGTCTGTGACCCTGGCTATCACTCTCTGCATCCTCTCTCTGCCTGGTCTTCCAGACACTTCCACTGCAGCCAGGGCACCAGGCCTCTGTCTCCACCCACCATCACTCCTCTCCCTGACTCCTGGGTTCCTCTCATTAGGATAGGGAATTCTTGAAGTTGTTTTCCACTCATGGACAAGATAAAATGATCAGAAAACAAGCCGCAGCTGCAGCCCCTTGTCTATCCTGACTCTCAAGAGCCCACACCTGTTCCTTGGGCCTGGACCGTTTAGCAAGGTTCATTTTCTGCAACTGTGAGCCCCTGAGGGGTGAGGATTGGCTGATTTGGGCAGCCTGACACTGCCTGCCAGCCCTCCCCAGGTGTGCCTGGGTTGAGGTCAATATAAACACCTCTCCAGTCAGCAAGAGACTCTGTAGCTGTGCCTGACGCCATATTCTCTGCCCCGTCAGCAGTGTCGGGGCTGGGGTGGTGGGAGGGAGTGAGGGGCCGTGGATTTTTGGGTGGCCCAGTGTGAGTGGGGCTCTGCTGGACTTTCTGCAGGAGTTGCCAGGCTGCCACCTGCTAAAGAAGAGGATGTGTCACCCATACCTGCCGCTGGAATTTCTCCCCAGGCAGAGGTGAGTAAGTAAAAAAGCAGTGGGGGCCGTGGCAGGAGGGGTATCTCAGCCAGGGAAATGGAAAGCTTCCAGAAGAGCATCTGGGGCCAGGACCATCCTGGTTGTCCTGCAGGCACCAAGTCGGCCTGCGTGCTGTCGCTGGTGTGGCTCCACAGCCCTTCCTCTAGGCTTGCAAGTTCTTGTACATATTCAGGTGTTTTACCTGGAAAGGGTGGGAAGAGTTCAGCTGCAGCAGGACTGGGGCTCAGCTCACATTTACTCACAGACGCCTCGACACAGTCCCCCAGCTTTGCAATGAGGATGCTACTTGTGGGGGGGAGCGCTGCTGACTGCATGGGAGACGATTTCCCACCTCTGACCAACTTAAGAATTTTTTACCACTGGAGCAAGTGCCCTGATACGATTTTCCTCTGTATAACTGGTGGGTACTGTTTTTTTTTTTTTCTTTTTGGTTCGAGGTAGATTTTATTTATTCCTCTTTTTATAATTTGGAGATATAAACATGAAAATAATGCATTAATATAAAGACGTCTATGTGAAGGGAAAAACATTTTTTGTTTTATTTTATTAAATGTTATGTATTCATTTTTAATTTTTTTAAAATTTATTTATGTCTTTTATACAGCAGGTTCTTATTGGATATCTATTTTATACATATAAGTGTGCACATGTGAATCCCAGTCTCCCAATTCATCCCACAACCACCCTCACATGGCGTTCCCCCCTTGATGTCCATATGTGTGTTCTCTACATCTGTGTCTCTATCTCTGCCCTGCAAACAGGTTCATCTGTACCATTTTTCTAGGTTCCACATATATGCATTAATATACAATATTGTTTTTCTCTTTCTGACTTACTTCACTCTGTATGACAGCCTCTAGGTCCATCAAGGTCTCTACAAATGACCCAATTTATTCCTATGTATGGCTGGGTAATATTCCATTGTATATATGTACCACATCTTTATCCATTCGTCTGTCTGTGGGCACTTGGGTTGCTTTCATTACCTAGCTATTGTAAATAGTGCTGCAATGAACATTGTGGTGAATGTGTCTTCTTGATTTATGGTTTTCTCTGGGTATATGCCCAGTAGTGGGATTGCTGGATTATATGGTAATTCTATTTTTAGTTTTTTAAGGAACCTCCATACTGTTCTCCATAGAGACTATATCGATTCACATTCCCAACAATAGTGGAAGAAGGTTCCTTTTCTCCACACCCTCTCCAGCATTTGTTGTTTGTAGATTTTCTGATGATGCCCATTCTAACAGGTGTGACGTGATACCTCATTGTAGTTTCGATTTCCATTTCTCTAATAATTAGTGATGTTGAGCAGATTTTCATGTGCGTACTGGCCATCTCTATGTCTTCTTGGAAGAAATGTCTATTTAGATCTTCTTCCATTTTTGTATTGGGTTGTTTTATTAATATTGTGCTGCATGAGATGTTTATATATATTGGAGATTAATCATTTGTCCATTGATTCATTTGCAAATATTTTCTGCCATTCTGAGCGTTGTCTTTTCGTCTTGTTTGTAGTTTCCTTTGCTTTGCAAAAGCTTTTACATTTCATTAGGTCCCATCTGTTTCGTTTTCTTTTTTATTTCATTACTATAGGAGGTGAATCAAAAAAGATCTTGCTGTGATTTACGTCAGAGTATCCTTCGGAAGTTTTCCTCTCAGAGTTTTATACTGTCCGGTCTTACATTAAGGTCTCTAATCCATTTTGAATATATTTTTATGTATGGTGTTGGGGAGTGTTCTAATTTCATTCTTTTACATGTAGCTGTCCATATTTCCCAGCACCAATGATTGAAGAGACTGTCTTATCTCCATTGTATAGTCTTGCCTCCTTTGTCATAGATTAGTTGACCATAGGTGTGTAGGTTTATCCCTGGGCTTTCTGTTTTTTTTTTTTTTCCTTTTACACGTTTATTGGAGTATAATTGTTTTACAATGGAGTGTTAGTTTCTGCTGTATAACAAAGTGAATCAGCTATACATATACAAATATCACAAGATCCCCTCCCTCTTGCATCTCCCTCCCACACTCCATATCCCACCCCTTTATGTGGTCACAAAGCACTGAGCTGATCTCCCTGTTCTATGTGGCTGCTTCCCAGTAGCTATCCGTGTTACATTTGGTAATGTATTTATGTCCATGCCACTCTCTCACTTCGTCCCAGCTTAGCCATCCCCCTTCCGGTGTCCTCAAGTCCTCTCTCTACGTCTGTGTCCTTAATCCTGTCCTGCCACTAGGTTCTTCAAAATCTTTTTTTTTCTTCATTAGATTCTGTATATCTCTGTTAACATACAGTATTTGTTTTTCCCTCTCTGACTTACTTCACTGTGTAGGACAGATTCTAAGTCCATCCACCTCAGTACAAATAACTCAGTTTTGCTTCTTTTTATGGCTGAGTAATATTCCATTGTATATATGTGCCAGATCTTTATCCATTCATCTGTCGATGGACACTTAGGTTGCTTCCATGTCCTGGCTATTGTAAATAGAGCTGCAATGAACATTTTTGTAAATAACTCTTTTTGAATTATGGTTTTCGCAAGGCAAATGCCCAGGAGTTGGATTGTTGTGTTGTATGGTACTTCTATTGTTAGTTATTTAAAGGAAACTCCATATTGTTCTCCCTAGTGCCCACATCAATTTACATTCCCACCCACAGTACAAGTGTGTTCCCTTTTCTCCAATAAAGGCCTCCCCAGCATTTATTGTTTTGTAGATTTTTTTGATGATTGCCACTCTGACTGCTGTGAGGTGATACCTCAGGGTAGTTTTGATTTGCATTTCTCTAATGATTAGTGATGTTCAGCATCCTTTCATGTGTTTCTTGGTAATCTGTATATCTTCTTTGGAGAAATGTCTATTTAGGTCTTCTGCCCGTTTTTGGATTGGGTTGTTTGTTTTTGTGATATTGAGCTACATGAGGTGCTTGTAAAATTTGGAGATTAATCCTTTGTCAATTGCTTCATTTGAAAATATTTTCTCCCATTCTGAGGGTTGTTTTTGCATCTTGTTTATGTTTTCCTGTACTGTGTAAAAGCTTTTAAGTTTCATTAGGTCCTATTTGTTGATTTCTGTTTTTATTTCCATTTCTCTAGGAGGTGGGTCAAAAAGGATCTTGCTGTGATTTACATCATAGAGTGTTCTGCCTATGGTTTCCTCTAAGTGTTTTATAGTGTCTGGTCTTATATTTAGATCTCTAATCAATTTAGAGTTTATTTTTGTGTATGGTGTTATGGAGTGTTCTAATTTCATTCTTTTATGTGTAGGGGTCCAGTTTTCCCAGCACCAATTACTGAAGAGACTGTCTTTTCTCCATTGTATATCCTTATCTCCTTTGTCATAGATGAGATAGCCATAGGTATGTAGGTTTATCTCTGGGCTTTCTGTCCTGTTCCATTGATCTGTGTTTATGCCAATCTACATACACTCGATTCCATTATGGAGACATATAAATACATAGGTTTCAAGATTATTACCAGTCAGATATATTCCTTTTCAGTGAATAGGGTGTTTTGTGTCCACTTCACTGAGAAAGGAGTAGGTCTTGTCTATTACATATTTGGTATATGGAATGACATCTGTGCTAATTTCAAACTCTGCTTTTACACATCACCCCACGTCACCTTTCCCCTTAAGGAGGCATAAGTGTGTTTTCTAAATGTGAGACTCTGTTCTCTTTTGAAATTCAGTTCATGTGTAGCCATGTTTACATTCCCTCTATAAGTGATATATTACAATAAGTTTCTTTTTCTTTGTGGCTCATTTCACTTAGCATCATCATACGTAAAGCCACTCATTATGCTGCTATTGGTCTTATGACATTGATTTTATGTCTGAGTGACATTCCATTGTATATAAGTACCACAATATCTATATCCATTTTTTTCCTTTCCTGTGATATTTAAAGTGTACCGAAGTCGAGGTTCTTGTAAACAGAGCAGCCCTAAACTTTGGGCTGGCTGTGTTTTGTGGATTTTTAGTTTTCCCAAAATACACGCCCATGAGTGGAAGTGTGCTATGCTCTGTAGCTCTGTTTTAGAAAACAACATACAGTTCTCCAGAGAGGCTGTTGGCAATTTACATCCTGTCCATCAGCGTAAGCAGGCTCCCTTTTCTCCATGGCCTGTCCTGCATTTGTGGTTTTTACACTATTTGTGGATGGCCCTTTTGACTGGAGGTAAGGGACACTTCTATGTAGTGTGGATTTGCAATGCCTGATGGCTTGCTTGGCGAAAAAGGGCGTATGCATTTTTTCCCAAATATATTCAAGAAAATACACATACTCCCTTTTCGGCCAAGGGCAACATTGTCGAAGTTCTGTCGCTTTTCATGTGCTTTAAAGACGACTCCAATGTACCTCTTAAAATCTGTTTCCTTCAATTCTGCCTTGCATTCAAATCCTCTTCACTGCCTTACCTCAATATATTTCAGGATGATAGTTGTCCTTTATAACTCTGCAAGTTTGTGAATTGCTGTGCCCCTGATTTCCATTTTTCAACTCGCCTATTTGTGAGCTGGCTGCAATACCGCAGGATGGCTTTAGGCCCTAGTCTGGTTCCGGGGCTTCAGGCTGAGCCTTTGGTTAATTCTTCTTCCTGATGGGAAACTAGAGTGACATGTGCCCATCCAAACAACTACAGCTAATCTCTCATTTGTTTGCCCTCTTCCTGTACATCCACGGCACAATTTTCAAACTGTGCATAAAAGGAGGGTAAAGGCGCTGACACTCCAAGTGGGGAGATTTTTAGTAATGCAGTTGGAATGGCGAAGCCAAGCACAACGACAGGAAAAATGAGGTACCTTTTAGAAAACTTTCCCAATTCCACAGTGTACCATCCACTGGGTTTCCCATGCATGTTTTAACTGTAGGAATATTCCCTTAAACCTGGAGAGTTGGGGCCACTAGAATGGGTAGCACACAGTATTGCTCTAAGTGGTGTTCTTTTGCTCACACAACCTCAGCAATCTTGTCAGCCCCAAGTGTCCAGTCTTATGTCTCATCCAGTTTTGGGTATAAAGGTGGTCAATCCAGGTTGCATCACAGGCCCTGAACGTAATTTTTAAGACTTTCTCTCTGTTTCGCTGCTTTTGCAGTTTGCTTTTGAACTTTATTTTTATAAGGGGGTTTAGCTGAATTTCAGTGCTGTGTTCATGCCGTTATACACACACATGATTCCTGTATGGAGACATGAGAATACATATGTTTTAAAATTTTTAGAGTCAGATATATTCCTCTGCAATGAATAGGGGTGTTTAGTCCAGTTCATTGTGCCGGGAGTAGGTGTTGTCTATTACATACTTGGTTTATGTAACGGCATCTGTACTAATTTAAAACTGTGGTTTTATGCATCACCCCACCTCGCCTTTCCCCTTAACCAGGCAGAAGATTGTTTTCTAAATGTGTGACTCTGTTGTGTGTCTAATTCAGTTCATGTGTAGCCATGTGTACATTCCCGCTATGAGTGATATCTTATTATAACATTCGTTACTCTGTTCTCTTTCCTAACTCAGTTCAAGTGTAGCCATGTTTACAGGATCTTCATAAGTGATATCTTATGATAAGTTTCTTTTTCTGTTTGACTTATTTCACTTAGAATCATCGTAAATGAATCCACTCATTTTGCTGCTACTTGTCTTATGACATTGATTTCATGGCTGAGGGATATTCCATCGTACGTAAGTACCACAATTTTTTGAACCATTTTTATATTTCCTGGGATATTTAAGGTGTACCCAAGTTGAGGTTCTTGTAAGCAGTGCAGCCCTAAATTTTGGGGTGGCGCTGGCTTATTGATTTTCAGTTTTCCCAAGGTATATTCCCTAGACTGGAAGTGCCCTTGGATCTGTAGCTCTGTTGTTTACTTGTTTTAGGGAACACAATGCACTCCTCCAGAGAGGCAGTTGGCAATTTACATCCCGCCCATCAGCATAACAAGGCTCCCTGGTCTACAGGGCCTGTCTTGCCTTTCTGGTTTTTACACATTTTGTGGATGTCCCTTTTGACCGGTGGGAAGTGATACTTCTTTGTAGTGCAGATTTGCATTGCCCGCTTGCTTGCTTGGCCAAAAAGGGCGTATGCGTTTTCTCCTGAATATATTCAGGAGAAAACGCATACGCCCTTTTTGGCCAAGTGCATCATTGTCGAAGTTGTGCCCCTCTTCCTGTGCATTCAAGGGGATTCCTACGTACCTCTTGAAATCTGTTTCCTGCTATTCTGCCTAGCTTTCAAGTCCGCCTCGTTGCCTTCCCTCAACAGATTTTTGGATGATAGTTGCCCTTTATTCCTCTGCCAGTATGTGAATTGCTGTGCCCCTGAGCTCCATTTTTCAACTCGTTTTTTCTGAGCTGACCGCAAGTCCAAAATTTTTGTTCAGGATCTATACTGGTTCCTGGTGGGTGGCTGAGACATTTGTTAATTCTTCTTCCTGCCTGTAAATTAGAGTGACATGTGCCCGTCCAAATGCCTAACAGCTACTCTCTCATTGGTTCTCCCTCTTCCCTTTCATCCTCTGCCAAATTGGCAACCTGTGCAAACCAGGAGGTTAAAGGGTCTGTCTCTTCAAGTTGGGAGATTGATAGTAAAGCATTTGGAAAGTCAAACCGGAGCACCAGGAGAGGGACTATTCGTTGAGTTTTAGAAACCTTTCGTATTCACAGTGTGTCCATTCTCTAGGTTTCCCGTACCTGTTATAGCTGTAGTAATATTCCCTTCAACCTGGAGAGTTGGGACCCATGGAATTGGTGCCACACATTATTGCTTTCAAGGGTCTGCATTTGCTCAACCAATCTCACCAATCCTCTCAGTCCCAGGTGTCCAGCCTTATGCCACATCCAGCTGTCACTGTAGATAGGGTCATTCCAGGTTTCATCAGAGACCCTGAAGGATTTGTAAATAATTTCCGTGTTTTTTTGTTTTGTTTTTGAAATTCCTTTTGATATTGGGTTTCAGCTGATTATCGCTGCCATGTTTATGCCAGTCTACACACACTTGATTCCATTATGGGGACATATCAATACATAGGTTTTAAGATTCTTACTAGTCAGATATATTCCTCTGCGGGAAATATGTGGTTTTGAGTCCCTTTCACTGAGGAAGGTGTAGGTCTTGTCTATTCCATAGTTGGTTTTTGGAACGGTACCTGTGCTTATATCAAACTCTGGTTTTATGCATCACCCCACCTCTCCTTCCCCCTTAAGCAGGCATAAGAGTGTTTTCCAAATGTGAGTCTCTGTTCTCTTTCCTAACTCAGTTCAAGTGTAGCCATGTTTACAGGATCTTCAAAAGTGATATCTTATGATAAGTTTCTTTTTCTGTGTGACTTATTTCACTTAGAATCATCGTACCTGAATCCACTCATTTTGCTTCTACTGGTCTATGACATTGATTTCATGGCTGAGGGATATTCCATCGTACGTAAGTACCACAATTTTTTGAACCATTTTTATATTTCCTGGGATATTTAAGGTCTACCCAAGTTGAGGTTCTTGTAAGCAGTGTAGCCCTAAATTTTGGTGTGACTCTGGCTTATTGATTTTCAGTTTTCCCAAGGTATATTCCCTAGACTGGAAGTGCCCTTGGCTCTGTAGCTCTGTTGTTTACTTGTTTTAGGGAACACAATGCACTCCTCCAGAGAGGCAGTTGGCAATTTACATCCCGCCCATCAGCATAAGAAGGCTCCCTGGTCTCCAGGGCCTGTCTTGCCTTTCTGGTGTTTACACATTTGGTGGATGTCCCTTTTGACTGCTCGGAAATGATACTTCTTTGTAGTGCAGATTTGCATTGCCCGCTTGCTTGCTTGGCCAAAAAGGGCGTATGCGTTTTCTCCTGAATATATTCAGGAGAAAACGCATACACCCTTTTTGGACAAGTGCATCATTGTCGAAGTTGTGCCCCTCTTCCTGTGCTTTCAAGGGGATTCCAACGTACTTCTTGAAATCTGTTTGCTGCTATTCTGCCTAGCTTTCAAGTCCGCCTCGTTGCCTTCCCTCAACAGATTTTTGGACGATAGTTGTCCTTTATTACTCTGCCAGTTTGTGAATTGCTGTGCCCCTGAGCTCCATTTTTCAACTCGTTTTTTGTGAGCTGACCGCAAGTCCAAAATTTTGGTTCAGGTCCTATACTGGTTCCCGGTGGGTGGTTGAGACTTTGGTTAATTCTTCTTCCTGTCGGCAAATTAGAGTGACATGTGCCCGTCCAAATGACTAACAGCTACTCTCTCATTGGTTCTCCCTCTTCCCTTTCATCCTCTGACAAATTGGCAACCTGTGCGAACCAGGAGGTTAAAGGGGCTGTCTCTCCAAGTTGGGAGATTTATAGTAAAGCAGTTGGAAAGTCAAACCGGATCACCAAGAGAGGGACTATTCGTTGAGTTTTAGAAACCTTTCGTATTCACAGTGTGTCCATTCTCTAGGTTTCCTGTACATGTTATAGTGTAGTAATATTCCATTCAACCTGGAGTGTTGGGACCCATGGGATTGGTGCCACGTATTATTGCTTTAAAGGGTCTGCATTTGCTCACCCAATCTCACCAATCCTCTCAGTCCCAAGTGTCCAGCCTCATGCCACATCCAGCTATCATTGTAGATAGGGTCATTCCAGGTTTCATCAGAGACCCTGAAGGAATTGTAAAGAATTTCCCTGTTTTTCTGTTTTGTTTTTGAAATTCCTTTTGATAGTGGGTTTCAGCTGATTCTCGCTGCCATGGTTATGCCAGTCTAGACACACTTGATTCCCTTACAGAGACATATCAATACATAGGTTTTAAGATTCTTACTACTCAGATATATTCCTCTGCGGGAAATATCGGGTTTTGAGTCCCTTTCACTGAGGAAGGTGTAGGTCTTGTCTATTCCATACTTGGTTTTTGGAACGGTACCTGTGCTTATATCAAACTCTGGTTTTATGCATCACACCACCTCTCCTTCCCCCTTAAGCAGGCATAAGATTGTTTTCCAAATGTGAGACTCTGTTCTCTTTCCTAACTCAGTTCAAGGGTAGCCATGTTTACAGCATCTTCATAAGTGATATCTTTGGATAAGTTTCTTTTTCTGCGTGACTTATTTCACTTAGAATCATCGTACCTGAATCCACTCATTTTGCTGCTACTGGTCTTATGACATTGATTTCATGGCTGAGGGATATTCCATCGTACGTAAGTACCACAATTTTTTGAACCATTTTTATATTTCCTGGGATATTTAAGGTGTACCAAAGTTGAGGTTCTTGTAAGCAGTGCAGCCCTAAATTTTGGGGTGACTCTGGCTTATTGATTTTCAGTTTTCCCAAGGTATATTCCCTAAACTGGAAGTGCCCTTGGCTCTGTAGCTCTGTTGTTTACTTGTTTTAGGGAACACAATGCACTCCTCCAGAGAGGCAGTTGGCAATTTACTTCACGCCCATCAGCATAACAAGGCTCCCTGGTCTCCAGGGCCTGTCTTGCCTTTCTGGTTTTTACACATTTTGTGGATATCCCTTTTGACCGATGGGAAGTGATAATTCTTTGTAGTGCAGATTAGCATTGCCCGCTTGCTTGCTTGGCGAAACAGGGCGTATGCGTTTTCTCCTGAATATATTCAAGAGAAAAGGCATACGCCCTTTATGACCAAGTGCATCATTGTAGAAGTTGTGCCCCTCTTCCTGTGCTTTCAAGGCGATTCCTACGTACCTCTTCAAATCTGTTTCCTGCTATTCTGCCTCGCTTTCAAGTCCGCCTCGTTGCCTTCCCTCAACAGATTTTTGGACGATAGTTGTCCTTTATTACTCTGCCAGTTTGTGAATTGCTGTGCCCCTGAGCTCCATTTTTCAACTCGTTATTTTTTTTTTTTTTTTTTTTTTTGTGGTACGCGGGCCTCTCACTGTTGTGGCCTCTCCCGTTGCGGAGCACAGGCTCCGGATGCACAGGCTCAACAGCCATGGCTCACGGGCCCAGCCGCTCCGCGGCATATGGGATCCTCCCAGACCGGGGCACGAACCCGTATCCCCTGCATCGGCAGGCGGACTCTCAACCACTGCGCCACCAGGGAGGCCCTCAACTCGTTTTTTGTGAGCTGACCGCAAGTCCAAAATTTTGGTTCAGGAGCTATACTGGTGTCCGGTGGGTGGCTGAGACTTTGGTTAATTCTTCTTCCTGCCTGTATATTAGAGTGACATGTGCCCGTCCAAATGCCTAACAGCTACTCTCTCATTGGTTCTCCCTCTTCCATTTCATCTTCTGCCAAATTGGCAACATGTGCGAACCAGGAGGTTAAAGGGGCTGTCTCTCCAAGTTGGGAGATTGATAGTAAAGCAGTTGGAAAGTCAAACCAGAGCACCAGGAGAGGGACTATTCGTTGAGTTTTAGAAACCTTTCGTATTCACAGTGTGTCCATTCTCTTGGTTTCCCGTACATGTTATAGCTGTAGTAATATTCCCTTCAACCTGGAGAGTTGGGACCCATGGGATTGGTTCCACACATTATTGCTTTAAATGGTCTGCATTTGCTCACCCAATCTCACTAATCCTCTCAGTCCCAAGTGTCCAGCCTTATGCCACATCCAGCTGTCATTGTAGATAGGATCATTCCAGGTTTCATCAGAGACCCTGAAGGAATTTTAGAGAATGTCCCTGTTTTTTTGTTTTGTTTTTGAAATTCCTTATGATAGTGGGTTTCAGTTGATTCTCGCTGCCATGTTTATGCCAGTCTAGACACACTTGATTTCCTTTCTGAGACATATCAATACATAGGTTTTAAGATTCTTACTAGTCAGATATATTTCTCTACCGGAAATATCGGGTTTTGAGTCCCTTTCACTGAGGAAGGTGTAGGTCTTGTCTATTCCATAGTTGGTTTTTGGAACGGTACCTGCGCTTATATCAAACTCTGGTTTTATGCATCACCCCACCTCTCCTTCCCCCTTAAGCAGGCATAAGAGTGTTTTCCAAATGTGAGACTCTGTTCTCTTTCTTAACTCAGTTCAAGTGTAGCCATGTTTACAGCATCTTCATAAGTGATATCTTATGATAAATTTCTACTTCTGTGTGACTTATTTCACTTAGAATCATTGTACCTGAATCCACTCATTTTGCTGCTACTGGTCTTATGACATTGATTTCATGGCTGAGGTATATTCCATCGTACGTAAGTACCACGATTTTTTGAACCATTTTTATATTTCCTGGACTCTGTTTTCTTTGCTAACTCAGTTCAAGTGTAGCCATGTTTACAGGATCTTCATAAGTGATATCTTATGATATGTTTCTTTATCTGTGTGACTTATTTCACTTAGAATCATCGTACCTGAATCCACTCATTTTGCTGCTTCTGGTCTTATGACATTGATTTCATGTCTGAGGGATATTCCATCGTACGTATGTACCACAATTTTTTGAACCATTTTTATATTTCCTGGGATATTAAAGGTGTACCCAAGTTGAGGTTCTTGTAAGCAGGGCAGCCCTAAATTTTGGGGTGGCTCTGGCTTATTGATTTTCAGTTTTCCCAAGGTATATTCCCTAGACTGGATGTGACCTAGGTTCTGTAGCTCTGTTGTTTACTTATTTTGGGAACACAATGCACTCTTCCAGAGAGGCAGTTGGCAATTTACATCCCGCCCATCAGCATAACAAGGCTCCCTGGTCTCCAGGGCCTGTCTTGCCTTTGTGGTTTTTACACATTTTTCGGATGTCCCTTTTGACCGGTGGGAAGTGATACTTCTTTGTAGTGCAGATTTGCATTGCCCGCTTGTTTGCTTAGGCATAAAGGGCGTATGCGTTTTCTCCTGAATATATTCAGGAGAAAACGCATACGCCCTTTTTGGCCAAGTGCATCACTGTCGATGTTGTGCCCCTCTTCCTGTGCTTTAAAGGCAATTCCAACGTACCTCTTGAAATCTGTTTCCTGCTATTCTGCCTAGCTTTCAATTCCGCCTCGTTGCCTTCCCTCAACAGATATTTGGACGATAGTTGTCCTTTATTACTCTGCCAGTTTGTGAATTGCTGTGCCCCTGAGCTCCATTTTTCAACTCGTTTTTTGTGAGCTGACCGCAAGTCTAAAATTTTGGTTCAGGACCTATACTGGCTCCCGGTGGGTGGCTGAGACTTTGGTTAATTCTTCTTCCTGTCGGGAAATTAGAGTGACATGTGCCTGTCCAAATGATTAACAGCTACTCTCTCATTGGTTCTCCTTCTTCGCTTTCATCCTCTGCCAAATGGGCAACCTGTGCGAACCAGGAGTTTAAAGGGGCTGTCTCTCCAAGTTGGGAGATTGATAGTAAAGCAGGTGGAAAGTCAAACCGGAGCACCAGGAGGGGGACTATTCGTTGAGTTTTAGAAACCTTTCGTATTCACAGTGTGTCCATTCTCTAGGTTTCCTATACATGTTATAGCTGTAGTAATATTCCCTTCAACCTGGAGAGTTGGGACCCATGGAATTGGTGCCACGCATTATTGCTTTAAAGGGTCTGCATTTGCTCACCCAATCTCACCAATCCTCTCAGTCCCAAGTGTCCAGACTTATGCCACATCCAGCTGTCATTGTAGATAGGGTCATTCCAGGTTTCATCAGAGACCGTGAAGGAATTGTAAAGAATTTCCCTCTTTTTGTGCTTTGTTTTTGAAATTCCTTTTGATAGTGGGCTTGAGCTGATTCTCGCTGCCATGTTTATGCCAGTCTAGACACACTTGATTCCCTTACGGAGACATATCAATACATAGGTTTTAAGATTCTTACTAGTCAGATATATTCCTCTGCGGGAAATATGGGGTTTTGAGTCCCTTTCACTGAGGAAGGTGTAGGTCTTGTGTATTCCATAGTTGGTTTTTGGAACGGTACCTGTGCTTATATCAAACTCTGGTTTTATGCATAACCCCACCTCTCCTTCCCCCTTAAGCAGGCATAAGAGTGTTTTCCAAATGTGAGACTCTGTTCTCTTTCCTAACTCAGTTCAAGTGTAGCCATGTTTACAGGATCTTAATAATTGATATCTTAGTCTAAGTCTCTTTTTCTGTGTGACTTATTTGACTTAGAATCATCGTACCTGAATCCACTCATTTTGCTGCTACTGGTCTTATGACATTGATTTCATTTCTGAGGGATATTCCATCGTACGTAAGTACCACAATTTTTTGAACCATTTTTATATTTCCTGGGATATTTAAGGTGTACCCAAGTTGAGGTTCTTGTAAGCAGTGCAGCCCTAAATTTTGGGGTGACTCTGGCTTATTGATTTTCAGTTTTCCCTAGGTATATTCCCTAGACTGGAAGTGCCCTTGTCTCTTTAGCTCTGTTTTTTACTTGTTTTAGGGAACACAATGCACTCCTCCAGAGAGGCAGTTGGCAATTTAAATCCCGCCCATCAGCATAACAAGGCTCCCTAGTCTCCAGGGCCTGTCTTGCCTTTCTGGTTTTTACACATTTTGTGGATGTCCCTTTTGTCCGGTCGGAAGTCATACTTCTTTGTAGTGCAGATTTGCATTGCCCGCTTGCTTGCTTGGCCAAAAAGGGCATATGCGTTTTCTCCTGAATATATTCAGGAGAAAACGCATACGCCCTTTTTGGCCAAGTGCATCATTGTCGAAGTTGTTCCCCTCTTCCTGTGCTTTCAAGGCGATTCCAACATACATCTTGAAATCTGTTTCCTGCTATTCTGCCTAGCTTTCAATTCCGCCTCGTTGCCTTCCCTCAACAGATTTTTGTACGATAGTTGTCTTTATTACTCTGCCAGTTTGTGAATTGCTGTGCCCCTGAGCTCCATTTTTCAACTCGTTTTTTGTGAGCTGACCGCAAGTCCAAAATTTTGGTTCACGACCTATACTGGTTCCCGGTGGGTGGCTGAGACTTTATTTAATTCTTCTTCCTGTCCGGAAATTAGAGTGACATGTGCCCGTCCAAATGCCTAACAGGTACTCTCTCACTGGTTCTCCCCATTCCCTTTCATCCTCTGCCAAATTGGCAACGTGTGCGAACCAGGATCTTAAAGGGGCTGTCTCTCCAAGTTGGGAGATTGATAGTAAAGCAGTTGGAAAGTCAAACCGGAGCACCAGGAGAGGGACTATTCGTTGAGTTTTATAAACCTTTCGTATTCACAGTGTGTCCATTCTCTAGGTTTCCCGTACATGTTATAGCTGTAGTAATATTCCCTTCAACCTGGAGAGTTGGGACCCATGGAATTGGTGCCATGCATTATTGCTTTAAAGGGTCTGCATTGGCTCACCCAATCTCACCAATCCTCTCAGTCCCAAGTGTCCAGCCTTATGCCACATCCAGCTGTCATTGTAGATAGGGTCATTCCAGGTTTCATCAGAGACACTGAAGGAATTGTAAAGAATTTCCCTGTTTTTTTGTTTTGTTTTTGAAATTCCTTTTGATAGTGCGTTTCAGCTGATTCTCGCTGCCATGTTTATGCCTGTCTAGACACACTTGATTCCCTTACAGAGACATATCAATACATAGGTTTTAAGATTCTTACTAGTCAGATATATTCCTCTATGGGAAATATGGGGTTTTGAGTCCCTTTCATTGAGGAAGAGGTAGGTCTTGTCTATTCCATAGTTCGTTTTTGGAACGGTACCTGTGCTTATATCAAACTCTGGTTTTATGCATCACCCCACCTCTCCTTCCCCCATAAGCAGGCATAAGGTTGTTTTCCAAATGTGAGACTCTGTTCTCTTTCCTAACTCAGTTCAAGTGTATCCATGTTTACAGGGTCTTAATAAGTGTTATCTTATGATAAGTTTCTTTTTCTGTGTGACTTATTTCACTTAGAATCATCGTACCTGAATCCACTCATTTTGCTGCTACTGGTCTTATGACATTGATTTCATGGATGAGGAATATTCCATCGTACGTAAGAACCCCAAATTTTTGAACCATTTTTATATTTCCTGGGATATTTAAGGTGTACCCAAGTTGAGGTTCTTGTAAGCAGTGCAGCCCTAAATTTTGGGGTGGCTCTGGCTTATTGATTTTCAGTTTTCCCAAGGTATATTCCCTAGACTGGAAGTGCCCTTGGCTCTGTAGCTCTGTTGTTTACTTGTTTTAGCGAACACAATGCACTCCTCCAGAGAGGCAGTTGACAATTTACATCCCACCCATCTGCATAACAAGGCTCCTGGGTCTCAAGGGCCTGTCTTGCCTTTCTGGTTTTTACACATTTTGCGGATATCCCTTTTGACCGGTGGGAAGTGATACTACTTTGTTGTGCAGATTTGCATTGCCCCCTTGCTTGCTTGGCCAAAAAGGGCGTATGCGTTTTCTCCTGAATATATTCAGGAGAAAACGCATACGCCCTTTTTGGCCAAGTGCATCATTGTAGAAGTTGTGCCCCTCTTCCTGTGCTTTCTATGCGATTCCAAGGTACCTCTTGAAATCTGTTTCCTGCTATTCTGCCTAGCTTTCAAGTCTGCCTCGTTGCCTTACCTCAACAGATTTTTGGACGATAGTTGTCCTTTATTACTCTGCCAGTTTGTGTATTGCTGTGCCCCTGAGCTCCATTTTTCAACCCGTTTTTTGTGAGCTGACCGCAAGTCCAAAATTTTGGTTCAAGACCTATACTGGTTCCCGGTGGGTGGCTGAGACTTTGGTTAATTCTTCTTCCTGTTGGGATATTAGAGTGACATATGCCCGTCCAAAGGCCTAACAGCTACTCTCTCATTGGTTCTCCCTATTCCCATTCATCCTCTGCCAAATTGGCAACCTGTGGGAACCAGGAGGTTAAAGGGGCTGTCTCTCCAACTTGGGAGATTGATAGTAAAGCAGTTGGAAAGTCAAACCGGAGCACCAGGAGAGGGACTATTCCTTGAGTTTTAGAAACCTTTCGTATTCACAGTGTGTCCATTCTCTAGGTTTCCCGTACACGTTACAGCTGTAGTAATATTCCCTTCAACCTGGAGAGTTGGGACCCATGGAATTGGTGCCACGCGTTATTGCTTTAAAGGGTCTGCATTTGCTCACCCAATCTCACCAATCCTCTCAGTCCCAAGTGTCCAGCCTTATGCCACATCCAGCTGTCATTGTAGACAGGGTCATTCCAGGTTTCATCAGAGACCCTGAAGGAATTTCCCTGTTTTTTTGTTTTGTTTTTGAAATTCCTTTTGATAGTGGGTTTGAGCTGATTCTCGCTGCCATCTTTATGCCAGTCTAGACACACTTGATTCCCTTACGGAGACATATCAATACATAGGTTTTAAGATTTTTACTAGTCAGATATATTCCTCTGTGGGAAATATGAGGTTTTGAGTCCCTTTCACTGAGGAAGGTGTAGGTCTTGTCTATTCCATAGTTGGTTTTTGGAACGGTACCTGTGCTTATATCAAACTCTGGTTTTATGCATCACCCCACCTCTCCTTCCCCCTTAAGCACTCATAAGAGTGTTTTCCAAATGTGAGACTCTGTTCTCTTTCCTAACTCAGTTCAAGTGTAGCCATGTTTACAGGATCTTCATAAGTGATATCTTATGATAAGTTTCTTTTTCTGTGTGACTTATTTCACTTAGAATCATCGTACCTGAATCCACTCATTTTGCTGCTACAGGTCTTATGACATTGATTTCATGGCTGTGGGATATTCCATCATACGTAAGTACCACAATTTTTTGAACAATTTTTATATTTCCTGGGATATTTAAGGTGTACCCAAGTTGAGGTTCTTGTAAGCAGTGCAGCCCTAAATTTTGGGGTGGCTCTGGCTTATTGATTTTCAGTTTTCCCAAGGCATATTCCCTAGACTGGAAGTGCCCTTGGCTCTGTAGCTCTGTTCTTTACTTCTTTTAGGGAACACAATGCACTCCTCCAGAGAGGCAGTTGGCAATTTACATCCCTCCCATCAGCATAACAAGGCTCCCTGTTCTCCAGGGCCTGTCTTGCCTTTCTGGTTTTTACACATTTTGTGAATGTCCCTTTTGACCGTTGGGAAGTAATACTTCTTTGTAGGTCAGATTTGCTTTGCCTGCTTGCTTGCTTGTCCAAAAAGGGCGTATGCGTTTTCTCCTGAATATATTCAGGAGAAAACGCATACGCCCTTTTTGGCCAAGTGCATCATTGTCGAAGTTGTGCCCCTCTTCCTGTGCTTTCAAGGCGATTCCAATGTACCTCTTGAAATCTGTTTCCTGCTATTCTGCCTAGCTTTCAAGTCCGCCTCCTTGCCTTCCCTCAACAGATATTTGGACGATAGTTGTCCTTTATTACTCTGCCAGTTTGTGAATTGCTGTGCCCCTGAGCTCCATTTTTCAACTCGTTTTTTGTGAGCTGACCGCAAGTCTAAAATTTTGGTTCAGGACCTATACTGGTTCCCGGTGGGTGGCTGAGACTTTGGTTAATACTTCTTCCTGTCGGGAAATTAGAGTGACATGTGCCTGTCCAAATGATTAACAGCTACTCTCTCATTGGTTCTCCCTGTTCCCTTTCATCCTCTGCCAAATTGGCAACCTGTGCGAACCAGGAGATTAAAGGGGCTGTCTCTCCAAGTTGGGAGATTGATAGTAAAGCAGTTGGAAAGTCAAACCGGTGCATCAGGAGAGGGACTATTCGTTGAGTTTTAGAAACCTTTCGTATTCACAGTGTGTCCATTCTCTAGGTTTCCCGTACATGTTATATCTGTAGTAATATTCCCTTCAACCTGCAGAGTTGGGACCCATGGAATTGGTGCCACGCATTATTGCTTTAAAGGGTCTGCATTTGCTCACCCAATCTCACTAATCCTCTCAGTCCCAAGTGTCCAGCCTTATGCCACATCCAGCTGTCATTGTAGATAGGGTCATTCCAGGTTTCATCAGAGACCCTGAATGAATTGTAAAGAATTTCCCTGTTTTTCTGTTTTGTTTTTGAAATACCTTTTGATAGTGGGTTTCAGCTGATTTTTGCTGCCATGTTTATTCCAGTCTAGACACACTTGATTCCCTTATGGAGACATATCAATACATAGGTTTTAAGATCCTTACTAGTCAGATATATTCCTCTGCGGGATATATGGGTTTTGAGTCCCTTTCACTGAGGAAGGTGTAGGTCTTGTCTATTCCATAGTTGGTTTTTGGAACGGTACCTGTGCTTATATCAAACTATGGTTTTATGCATCACCCCACCTCTCCTTCCCCCTTAAGCAGGCATAAGAGTGTTTTCCAAATGTGAGACTCTGTTCTCTTTCCTATCTCAGTTCAAGTGTAGCCATGTTTACAGGATCTTCATAAGTGATACCTTATGATAAGTTTCTTTTTCTCTGTGACTTATTTCACTTAGAATCATCGTACCTGAATCCACTCATTTTGCTGCTACTGGTCTTATGACATTTATTTCATGGCTGAGGGATGTTCCATCGTACGTAAGTACCCCAAATTTTTGAAGCATGTATATATTTCCTGGGATATTTAAGCTGTACCCAAGTTGAGGTTCTTGTAAGCAGTGCTGCCCTAAATATTGGCGAGGCTCTGGTGTATTGATTTTCAGTTTTCCCAAGGTATATTCCCTAGACTGGAATTGCCTTTGGCTCTGTAGCTCTGTTGATTACTTGTTTTAGGGAACACAATGCACTCCTCCAGAGGGGCAGTTCGCAATTTACATCCCGCCCATCAGCATAACAAACCTTCCTGGTCTCCAGGGCCTGTCTTGCCTTTCTGGTTTTTACATATTTTGTGGATGTCCCTTTTGACAGGTGGGAAGTGATACTTCTTTGTAGTGCAGATTTGCAATGCCCGCTTTTTTGCTTGGCCAAAATGGGCGTATGCGTTTTCTCCTGAATATATTCAGGAGAAAACGCATACGCCCATTTTTGTCCAAGTGCATCATTGTCGAAGTTGTGCCCCTCTTCCTGTGCTTTAAAGGCGATTCCAACGTACCTCCTGAAATCTGTTTCCTGCTTTTCTGCATAGCTTTCAAGTCCGCCTCGTTGCCTTCTCTCAACAGATTTTTGGGCGATAGTTCTCCTTTATTATTCTGCCAGTTTGTGAATTGCTGTGCCCCTGAGCTCCATTTTTCATCTCGTTTTTTGTGAGCTGATCTGAAGTCCAAAATTTTGGTTCAGTACCTATACTGGCTCCCGGTGGGTGGCTGAGACTTTGGTTAATTCTTCTTCCTGTCGGGAAATTAGAGTGACATGTGCCCGTCCAAATGACAAACAGCTACTCTATCATTGGTTCTACCTCTTCCCTTTCATCCTCTGCCAAATTGGCAACCTGTGCGAACCAGGAGGTTAAAGGGTCTGTCTCTCCATGTTGGGAGATTGATAGTAAAGCCGTTGGAATGTCAAAACGGAGCACCAGGAGAGAGACTATTCGTTGAGTTTTAGAAACCTTTCGTATTCACAGTGTGTCCATTCTCTAGGTTTCCCGTAGATGTTATAGCTGTAGTAATATTCCCTTCAACCTGGAGAGTTGGGACCCATGGAATTGGTGCCACGCATTATTGCTTTAAAGTGTCTGCATTTGCTCACCCAATCTCACCAATCCTCTCAGTCCCAAGTGTCCATCCTTATGCCACATCCAGCTGTCATTGTAGATAGGGTCATTCCAGGTTTCATCAGAGACCCTGAAGGAATTGTAAAGAATTTCCCTGTTTTTTTGTTTTGTTTTTGAAATTCCTTTTGATAGTGGGTTTCAGCTGATTCTCGCTGCCATGTTTATGCCAGTCTAGACACACTTGATTCCCTTATGGAGACATATCAATACATAGGTTTTAAGATTCTTACTAGTCAGATATATTCCTCTGGGGGAAATATGGGGTTTTGAGTCCCTTTCACTGAGGAAGCTGTAGGTCTTGTCTATTCCATAGTTGGTTTTTGGAACGGTACCTGTGCTTATATCAAACTCTGGTTTTATGCATCACCACACCTCTCCTTCCCCCTTTAGCAGGCATAAGAGTGTTTTCAAAATGTGAGACACTGTTCTCTTTCCTAACTCAGTTCATGTGTAGCCATGTTTACAGGATCTTCATAAGTGATATCTTATGATAAGTTTCTTTTTCTGTGTGACTTATTTCACTTAGAATCATCATACCAGAATCCACTCATTTTGCTGCTACTGGTCTTATGACATTGATTTCATGGCTGAGGGATATTCCATCGTACGTAAGTACCACAATTTTTTGAACCATTTTTATATTTCCTGGGATATTTAAGGTATACCCAAGTTGAGGCTCTTGTAAGCAGTGCAGCCCTAAATTTTGGGATGGCTCTGGATTATTGATTTTCAGTATTCCCAAGGTATATTCCATAGACTGGAATTGCCCTTGACTCTGTAGCTCTGTTGTTTACTTGTCTTAGGGAACACAATGCACTCCTCCAGAGAGGCAGCTGGCAATTTACATCCCGCCCATCAGCATAACAAGGCTCCCTGGTCTCCAGGGCCTGTCTTGCCTTTCTGGTTTTTACACAGTTTGTGAATGTCCCTTTTGACTGGTGGGAAGTGATACTTCCTTGTAGTGCAGATTTGCATTGCCCGCTTGCTTGCTTGGCCAAAAAGGGTGTATGCGTTTTCTCCTGAATATATTCAGGAGAAAACGCATACGCCCTTTTTGGCCAAGTGCATCATTGTCGGAGTTGTGCCCCTCTTCCTGTGCTTTCAAAGCGATTCCAACGTACCTCTTGAAATCTGTTTCCTGCTATTCTGCCTAGCTTTCAAGTCCACCACATTGCCTTTCCTCAACAGAATTTTGGATGATAGTTGTCCTTTATTACTCTGCCAGTTTGTGAATTGCTGTGACCCTGAGCTCCATTTTTCAACTCGTTTTTTGTGAGCTGACCGCAAGTCCAAAATTTTGGTTCAGGACCTATACTGGTTCCCGGTGGTTGGCTGAGACTTTGGTTAATTCTTCTTCCTGTCGGGAAATTAGAGTGACATGTGCCCGTCCAAATGCCTAACAGCTACTCTCTCATTGGTTCTCCCTCTTCCCTTTCATCCTCTGCCAAATTGGCAACCTGTGCGAACCAGGAGGTTATAAAGGCTGTCTCTCCAAGTTGGGAGATTGATAGTAAAGCAGTTGGAAAGTCAAACTGGAGCACCAGGAGCGGGACTATTCATTGAGTTTTCGAAACCTTTCGTATTCACAGTGTTTCCATTCTCTAGGTTTCCCGTACATGTTATAGTTGTAGTAATATTCCCTTCAACCTGGAGAGTTGGGACCCATGGAATTGGTGCCACGCATTATTGCCTTAAAGGGTCTGCATTTGCTCACCCAATCTCACGAAACCTCTCAGTCCCAAGTGTCCAGCCTTATGCCACATCCAGCTGTCATTGTAGATAGGGTCATTCCAGGTTTCATCAGAGACCCTGAAGGAATTGTAAAGAATTTCACTGTTATTTTTTTTTTGTTTTTGGAATTCCTTTTGATAGAGGGTTTCAGCTGATTCTCGCTGCCATGTTTATGTCAGTCTAGACACACTTGATTCCCTTACAGAGACATATCAATACATAGGTTTTAAGATTCTTACTAGTCAGATATATTCCTCTGTGGGAAATATGGGGTTTTGAGTCCCTTTCACTGAGGAAGGTGTAGGTCTTGTCTATTCCATAGTTGGTTTTTGGAACAGTACCTGTGCTTATATCAAACTCTGGTTTTATGCATCACCCCACCTCTCCTTCCCCCTTAAGCAGGCATTAGAATGTTTTCCAACTATGAAACTCTGTTCTCTTTCCTAACTCAGTTCAAGTGTAGCCATGTTTACAGGATCTTCATAAGTGATATCTTAGGATAAGTTTCTTTTTCTGTGTGACTTATTTCACTTAGAATCATCGTACCTGAATCCACTCATTTTGCTGCTACTGGTCTTATGACGTTGATTTCATGGCTGAGGGATATTCCATCGTACGTAAATACCCCAATTTTTTGAACCATTTTTATATTTCCTGGGATATTTAAGGTGTACTCAAGTTGTGGTTCTTGTAAGCAGTGTAGCCCTAAATTTTGGGGTGGCTCTGGCTTATTGATTTTCAGTTTTCCCAAGGTATATTCCCTAGACTGGAAGTGCCCTTGGCTCTGTAGCTCTGTTGTTTACTTGTTTTAGGGAACACAGTGCACTCCCCCAGAGAGGCAGTTGGCAACTTACATCCCGCCCATCAGCATAACAAGGCTCCCTGTTCTCCAGGGCCTGTCTTGCCTTTCGGGTTTTTACACATTTTCTGGATGTCCCTTTGACCGGTGTGAAGTGATACTCCTTTGTAGTGCAGATTTGCATTGCCCACGTGCTTGCTTCGCCAAAAAGGGCGTATGCATTTTCTCCTGAATATATTCAGGAGAAAACGCAAATATCCTTTTTGGCCAAGTGCATCATTGTCGAAGTTGTGCCCCTCTTCCTGTGCTTTCAAGTCGTTTCCAATGTACCTCTTGAAATCTGTTTCCTTCTCTTCTGCCTAGCTTTCAAGTACGCCTCGATGCCTTCCCTCAACAGATTTTTGGACGATAGTTGTCCTTTATTACTCTGCCAGTTTGTGAATTGCTGTGTCCCTGAGCTCCAGTATTCAACTCGTTTTTTGTGAGCTGGCCGCAAGTCCAATATTTTGGTTCAGGAACTATACTGTTTCCCGGTGGGTGGCTGAGACTTTGGTTAATTCTTCTTCCTGTCGGGAAATTAGAGTGACATGTGCCCGTCCAAATGCCTAACAGCTACTCTCACATTGGTTCTCCCTCTTCCCTTTCATCCTCTGCAAGATTGGCAACCTGTGCGAACCAGGAGGTTAAAGGGGCTGTCTCTCCAAGTTGGGAGATTGATAGTAAAGCAGTTGGGAAGTCAAACCGGAGCACCAGGAGAGGGACTATTCGTTGAGTTTTAGAAACCTTTCGTATTCACAGTGTATCCATTCTCTAGGTTTCCCGTACATGTTATAGCTGTATTAATATTCCCTTCAACCTGGAGAGTTGGGACCCATGGAATTGGTGCCACGCATTATTGCTTTAATGGGTCTACATTTGCTCACCCAATCTCACCAATCGTCTCAGTCCCAAGTGTCCAGCCTTATGCCACATCCAGCTGTCATTGTAGATAGGGTCATTCCAGGTTTCATCAGACACCCTGAAGGAATTGTAAAGAATTTCCCTGTTATTTTGTTTTGTTTTTGGAATTCCTTTTGATAGTCGGTTTGAGCTGACTCTCGCTGTCAGGTTTATGCCAGTCTAGACCCACTTGATTCCCTTACGGAGGCATATCAATACATAGGTTTTAAGATTCTTAGTAGTCAGATATTTTCCTCTGTGGGAAATATGGGGTTTTGAGTCCCTTTCACTGAGGAATGTGTAGGTCTTGTCTATTCCATACTTGGCTTTTGGAACGGTACCTGTGCTTATATCAAACTCTGGTTTTATGCATCACCCCACCTCTCCTTCCCCCTTAAGCAGGCATAAGAATGTTTTCCAAATGTGAGACTCTGTTCTCTCTCCTAACTCAGTTCATGTGTAGCCATGTTTACAGGATCTTCATAAGTGATATCTTATTTATTTTTTTTTTATTTTTTTTTTTTTTGTGGTACGCGGTCCTCTCACTGTTGTGGCCTCTCCCGTTGCGGAGCACAGGCTCCGGATGCGCAGGCTCAGCAGCCATGGCTCACGGGCCCAGACGCTCCGTGGAATATGGGATCCTCCCAGACCGTGGCACGAACCCGTATCCCCTGCATTGGCAGGCGGACTCTGAACCACTGCGCCACCAGGGAGGCCCCATAAGTGATATCTTATCATAAGTTTCTTTCTCTGTGTGACTTATTTCACTTAGAATCATCGTACCTGAATCCACTCATTTTGCTGCTACTGGTCTTATGACATTGGTTTCATGACTGAGGGATATTCCATCGTACGTAAGTACCACAATTTTTTGAACCATTTTTATATTTCCTGGGATATTTAAGGTGTACCCAAGTTGAGGTTCTTGTAAACAGTGCAGCCCTAAATTTTGGTTTGGCTCTGGCTTATTGATTTTCAGTTTTCCCAAGGTATATTCCCTAGACTGGAAGTGCCCTTGGCTCTGTAGCTCTGTTGTTTACATATTTTAGGGAACACAATGCACTCCTCCAGAGAGGCAGTTGGCAATTTACATCCCGCCCATCAGCATAAGAAGGCTCACTGGTCTCCAGGGCCTGTCTTGCCTTTTTGGTTTTTACACATTTTGTGGATGTCCCTTTTGACCGTTGGGAAGTGATACTTCTTTGTAGTGCAGATTTTCATTGCCCGCTTGCTTGCTTGGCCAAAAAGGGCGTATGCGTTTTCTCCTGAATATATTCAGGAGAAAACGCATACGCCCTTTTTGGCCAAGTGCATCATTGTCGAAGTTGTGCCCCTCTACCTGTGCTTTCAACGTGATTCCTACGTACCTCTTGAAATCTGTTTCCTGCTATTCTGCCTAGCTTTCAAGTCCGCCTCGATGCCTTCCCTCAACAGATTTTTGGACGATAGGTGTCCTTTATTAATCTGCCAGTTTGTGAATTGCTGTGCCCCAGAGCTCCATTTTTCAACTCGTTTTTTGTGAGCTGACCACAAGTCCAAAATTTTGGTTCAGGACCTATACTGGTTCCCAGTGCATGGATAAGACTTTGTTTAATTCTTCTTCCTGTCGGGAAATTAGTGTGACATGTGCCCGTCCAAATGCCTAACAGCTACTCTCTCATTGGTTCTCCCTCTTCCCTTTCATCCTCTGCCAAATTGGCAACCTGTGCGATCCAGGAGGTTAAAGGGGCTGTCACTCCAATTTGGGAGATTGATAGTAAAGCAGTTGGAAAGTCAAACCGGAGCACCAGGAGAGGGACTATTCGTTGAGTTTTAGAAACCTTTCGTATTCACAGTGTATCCATTCTCTAGGTTTCCCGTACATGTTATAGCTCTAGTAATATTCCCTTCAACCTGGAGAGTTGGGACCCATGGAATTGGTGCCACGCATTATTGATTTAAAGGGTCTACATTTGCTCACCCAATCTCACCAATCCTCTCAGTCCCAAGTGTCCAGCCTTATGCCACATCCAGCTGTCATTGTAGATAGGGTCATTCCATGTTTCATCAGACACCCTGAAGGAATTGTGAAGAATTTCCCTGTTATTTTGTTTTGTTTTTGGAATTCCTTTTGATAGCTGGTTTGAGCTGATTCTTGCTGCCATGTTTATGCCAGTCTAGACACAGTTGATTCCCTTACGGAGACATATCAATATATACGTTTTAAGATTGTTACTAGTCAGATATTTTCTTCTGTGGGAAATATGGGGTTTTGAGTCCCTTTCACTGAGGAAGGTGTAGGTCTTGCCTATTCCATACTTGGTTTTTGGAACGGTACCTGTGCTTATATCAAACTCTGGTTTTATGCATCACCCCACCTCTCCTTCTCCCTTAAGCAGGCATAAGAATGTTTTCCAAATGTGAGACTCTGTTCTCTTTCCTAACTCAGTTCAAGTGTAGCCA
This sequence comes from Hyperoodon ampullatus, assembly GCF_949752795.1. Lineage (NCBI taxonomy): Eukaryota > Metazoa > Chordata > Mammalia > Artiodactyla > Ziphiidae > Hyperoodon > Hyperoodon ampullatus. The sequence goes on along the minus strand of NW_027640901.1, from coordinate 166,647 downwards.
TGTTTACAGGATCTTCATAAGTGATATCTTATGATAAGTTTCTTTCTCTGTGTGACTTATTTCACTTAGAATCATCGTACCTGAATCCACTCATTTTGCTGCTACTGGTCTTATGACATTGATTTCATGGCTGAGGTATATTCCATCGTACGTAAGTACCCCAATTTTTTGAACCATTTTTATATTTCCTGGGATATTTAAGGTGTACCCAAGTTGAGGTTCTTGTAAGCAGTGCAGCCCTAAATTTTGGTGTGGCTCTGGCTTATTGATTTTCAGTTTTCCCAAGGTATATTCCCTAGACTGGTAGTGCCCTTGGCTCTGTAGCTCTGTTGTTTACATATTTTAGGGAACACAATGCACTCCTCCAGAGAGGCAGTTGGCAATTTACATCCCGCCCATCATCATAAGAAGGCTCCCTGGTCTCCAGGGCCTGTCTTGCCTTTTTGGTTTTTACACATTTTGTGGATGTCCCTTTTGACCGGTGGGAAGTGATACTTCTTTGTAGTGCAGATTTGCATTGCCCGCTTGCTTGCTTGGCCAAAAAGGGCGTATGCGTTTTCTCCTGAATATATTCAGGAGAAAACGCATACGCCCTTTTTGGCCAAGTGCATCCTTGTCGAAGTTGTGCCCCTCTTCCTGTGTTTTAAACGCGATTCCAACGTACCTCTTGAAATCTGTTTCCTGCTATTCTGCCTAGCTTTCAAGTCCGCCTCGTTGCCTTCCCTCAACAGATTTTTGTACGATAGTTACCCTTTATTACTCTGCCAGTTTGTGAATTGCTGTGCCCCTTAGCTCCATTTTTCAACTCGTTTTTTGTGAGCTGACCACAAGTCCAAAATTTAGTTTCAGGACCTATACTGGTTCCCAGTGCGGGGATGAGACTTTGTTTAATTCTTCTTCCTGTCGGGATATTAGTGTGACATGTGCCCGTCCAAATGCCTAACAGCTAGTCTCTCATTGATTCTCCCTCTTCCCTTTTATCCTCTGCCAAATTGGCAACCTGTGCGATCCAGGAGGTTAAAGGGGCTGTCTCTCCAAGTTGGGAGATTGATAGTAAAGCAGTTGGAAAGTCAAACCGGAGCACCAGGAGAGGGACTATTCGTTGAGTTTTAGAAACCTTTCGAATTCACATTGTGGCCATTCTCTAGGTCTCCCGTACATGTTATAACTGTAGTAATATTCCCTTCAACCTGGAGAGTTGGGACCCATGGAATTGGTGCCACGCATTATTGCTTTAAAGGGTCTGCATTTGCTCACCCAATCTCACCAATCCTCTCAGTCACAAGTGTCCGGCCTTATGCCACATCCAGCTGTCATTGTAGATAGGGTCATTAGAAGTTTCATCAGAGACACTGAAGGAATTGTAAAGAATATCACAGTTTTTTTGTTTTGGTTTGAAATTCCTTTTGATAGTGGGTTTCAGCTGATTCTTACTGCCATGTTTATGCCAGTCTAGAAACACTTGATTCCCTTACGGAGACATATCAATACATAGGTTTTAAGATTCTTACTAGTCAGATGTATTCCTCTGCGGGAAATATGGGGTTTTGAGTCCCTTTCACTGAGGAAGGTGTAGGTCTTGTCTATTCCATAGTTGGTTTTTGGAACGGTACCTGTGCTTATATCAAACTCTGGTTTTATGCATCACCACACCTCTCCTTCCCCCTTTAGCAGGCATAAGAGTGTTTTCAAAATGTGAGACTCTGTTCTCTTTCCTAACTCAGTTCATGTGTAGCCATTTTTACAGGATCTTCATAAGTGATATCTTATGATAAGATTCTTTTTCTGTGTGACTTATTTCACTTAGAATCATCGTACCAGAATCCACTCATTTTGCTGCTACTGGTCTTATGACATTGATTTCATGGCTGAGGGATATTCCATCGTACGTAAATACCACAATTTTTTGAACCATTTTTATATTTCCTGGGATATTTAAGGTGTACCCAATTTGAGGTTCTTGTAAGCAGTGCAGCCCTAAATTTTGAGGTGGCTCTGGCTTATTGATTTTCAGTTTTCCCAAGGTATATTCCCTAGACTGGAAGTACCCTTGGCTCTGTAGCTCTGTTGTTTACTTGTTTTAGGGAACACAATGCACTCCTCCAGAGAGGCAGTTGGCAATTTACATCCCGCCCATCAGCATAACAAGGCTCCCTGGTCTCCAGGGCCTGTCTTGCCTTTCAGGTTTTTACACATTTTGTGAATATCCCTTTTGAGCAGTAGGAAGTGATACTTCTTTGTAGTGCAGATTTGCAATGCCTGCTTGCTTGCTTGGCCAAAAAGGGCGTATGCGTTTTCTCCTGAATATATTCAGGAGAAAACGCATACGCCCTTTTTGGCCAAGTGCATCATTGTCGAAGTTGTGCCCCTTTTCCTGTGCTTTAAATGTGATTCCAACGTACCTCTTGAAATCTGTTTCCTGCTATTCTTCCTAGCTTTCAAGTCCGCCTCATTGCATTCCCTCAACAGATTATTGGACGATAGTTGTCCTTTATTACTCTGCCAGTTTGTGAATTGCTGTGCCCCTGAGCTCCATTATTCAACTCGTTTTCTGTGACCTGACCGCAAGTCCAAAATTTTGGTTCGGGACCTATACTGGTTCCCGGTGGGTGGCTGAGACTTTGGTTAATTCTTCTTCCTGTCGGGAAATTAGAGTGACATGTGCCCGTCCAAATGCCTAACAGCTACTCTCTCATTGGTTCTCCCTCTTCCCTTTCATCCTCTGCCAAATTGGCAACCTGTGCGAACCAGGAGGTTGAAGGGGCTGTCTCTCCATTTGGGAGATTGATAGTAAAGCAGTTGGAAAGTCAAACCGGAGCACCAGGAGAGGGAATATGCGTTGACTTTTAGAAACCTTTCGTATTCACAGTGTGTCCATTCTCTAGGTTTCCCGTACATGTTATAGCTGTAGTAATATTCCCTTCAACCTAGAGAGTTGGGACCCGTGGAATTGGTGCCACGCTTTATTGCTTTAAAGGTTCTGCATTTGCTCACGCAAACTCACAAATCCTCTCAGTCCCAAGTGTACAGCTTTATGCCACATCCAGCTGTTATTGTAGATAGGGTCATTCCAGGTTTCATGAGAGACGCTGAAGGAATTGTAAAGAATTTCACTGTTTTTCTGCTTTGTTTCTGAAATTCCTTTTGATAGTGGGTTTGAGCTGATTCTCGCTGCCATGTATATGCCACTCTAGACACACTTGATTCCCTTACGGAGACATATCAATACATAGGTTCTAAGATTCTTACTAGTCAGATATATTCCTCTGCGGGAAATATGGGGTTTTGAGTCCCTTTCACTGAGAAAGGTGTAGGTCTTTTCTATTACATAGTTGGCTTTTGGAACGGTACCTGTGCTTATATCAAACTCTGGTTTTATGCATCACCCCACCTCTCCTTCCCCCTTAAGCAGGCATAAGAGTGTTTTCCAAATATGAGACTCTGTTCTCTTTCCTAACTCAGTTCAAGTATAGCCATGTGTACAGGATCTTCATAAGTGATATCTTATGATAAGTTTCTCTTTCTGTGTGACTTATTTCACTTAGAATCATCGTACCTGAATCCACTCAATTTGCTGCTACTGGTCTTATGACATTGATTTCATGGCTGAAGGATATTCCATCGTACGTAAGTACCACAATTTTTTGAACCATTTTTATATTTCCTGGGATATTTAAGGTGTACCCAAGTTTAGGTTCTTGTAAACAGTGCAGCCCTAAAGTTTGGGTTGGCTCTGGCTTATTGATTTTCAGTTTTCCCAAGGTATATTCCCTAGACTGGAAGTGCCCCTGGCTGTGTAGCTCTGTTGTTTACATGTTTTAGGGAACACAATGCACTCCTCCAGAGAGGCAGTTGGCAATTTACATCCCACCCATCAGCATAAGAAGGCTACCTGGTCTCCAGGGCCTGTCTTGCCTTTTTGGTTTTTACACATTTTGTGGATGTCCCTTTTGACCGGTGGGAAGTGATACTTCTTTGTAGTGCAGATTTGCATTGCCCGCTTGCTTGCTTGGCCAAAAAGGGCGTATGCGTTTTCTCCTGAATATATTCAGGAAAAAACGCATACGCCCTTTTTGGCCAAGTGCATCATTGTCGAAGTTGTGCCCCTCTTCCTGTGTTTTCAACGCGATTCCAACGTACCGCTTGAAATCTGTTTCCTGCTATTCTGCCTAGCTTTCAAGTCCGCCTCGTTGCCTTCCCTCAACAGATTTTTGTACGATAGTTACCGTTTATTACTCTGCCAGTTTGTGAATTGCTGTGCCCCTGAGCTCCATTTTTCAACTCGTTTTTTGTGAGCTGACCACAAGTCCAAAATTTAGTTTCAGGACCTATACTGGTTCCCAGTGCGTGGATGAGACTTTGTTTAATTCTTCTTCCTGTCGGGAAATTAGTGTGACATGTGCCCGTCCAAATGCCTAACAGCTAGTCTCTCATTGATTCTCCCTCTTCCCTTTCATCCTCTGCCAAATTGGCAACCTGTGCGATCCAAGAGGTTAAAGGGGCTGTCTCTCCAAGTTGGGAGATTGATAGTAAAGCAGTTGGAAAGTCAAACCGGAGCACCAGGAGAGGGACTATTCGTTGAGTTTTAGAAACCTTTCGAATTCACATTGTGGCCATTCTCTAGGTCTCCCGTACATGTTATAGCTGTAGTAATATTCCCTTCAACCTGGAGAGTTGGGACCCATGGAATTGGTGCCACGCATTATTGCTTTAAAGGGTCTGCATTTGCTCACCCAATCACACCAATCCTCTCAGTCCCAAGTGTCCGGCCTTATGCCACATCCAGCTGTCATTGTAGATAGGGTCATTAGAGGTTTCATCAGAGACACTGAAGGAATTGTAAAGAATTTCACAGTTTTTTTGTTTTGGTTTGAAATTCCTTTTGATAGTGGGTTTCAGCTGATTCTTACTGCCATGTTTATGCCAGTCTAGAAACACTTGATTCCCTTATGGAGACATATCAATACATAGGTTTTAAGATTCTTACTAGTCAGATGTATTCCTCTGCGGGAAATATGGGGTTTTGAGTCCCTTTCACTGAGGAAGGTGTAGGTCTTGTCTATTCCATAGTTGGTTTTTGGAACGGTACCTGTGCTTATATCAAACTCTGGTTTTATGCATCACCACACCTCTCCTTCCCCCTTTAGCAGGCATAAGAGTGTTTTCAAAATGTGAGACTCTGTTCTCTTTCCTAACTCAGTTCATGTGTAGGATGTTTACAGGATCTTCATAAGTGATATCTTATGATAAGTTTCTTTTTCTGTGTGACTTATTTCACTTAGAATCATCGTACCTGAATCCACTCATTTTGCTGCTACTGGTCTTATGACATTGATTTCATGGCTGAGGGATATTCCATCGTACGTAAGTACCACAATTTTTTGAACCATTTTTATATTTCCTGGGATATTTAAGGTGTACCCAATTTGAGGTTCTTGTAAGCAGTGCAGCCCTAAATTTTGAGGTGGCTCTGGCTTATTGATTTCCAGTTTTCCCAAGGTATATTCCCTAGACTGGAAGTGCCCTTGGCTCTGTAGCTCTGTTGTTTACTTGTTTTAGGGAACACAATGCACTCCTCCAGAGAGGCAGTTGGCAATTTACATCCCGCCCATCAGCATAACAAGGCTCCCTGGTCTCCAGGGCCTGTCTTGCCTTTCTGGTTTTTACACATTTTGTGAATAGCCCTTTTGACCAGTGGGAAGTGATACTTCTTTGTAGTGCAGATTTGCAATGCCTGCTTGCTTGCTTGGCCAAAAAGGGCGTATGCGTTTTCTCCTGAATATATTCAGGAGAAAACGCATACGCCCTTTTTGGCCAAGTGCATCATTGTCGAAGTTATGCCCTCTTCCTGTGCTTTAAATGTGATACCAACGTACCTCTTGAAATCTGTTTCCTGCTATTCTTCCTAGCTTTCAATCCGCCTCATTGCCTTCCCTCAACAGATTATTGGACGATAGTTGTCCTTTATTACTCTGCCAGTTTGTGAATTGCTGTGCCCCTGAGCTCCATTATTCAACTCATTTTTTGTGACCTGACCGCAAGTCCAAAATTTTGGTTCAGGACCTATACTGGTTCCCGGTGGGTGGCTGAGACTTTGGTTAATTCTTCTTCCTGTCGGGAAATTAGAGTGACATGTGCCCGTCCAAATGCCTAACAGCTACTCTCTCATTGGTTCTCCCTCTTCCCTTTCATCCTCTGCCAAATTGGCAACCTGTGCGAACCAGGAGGTTGAAGGGGCTGTGTCTCCAAGTTGGGAGATTGATAGTAAAGCAGTTGGAAAGTCAAACCGGAGCACCAGGAGAGGGACTATTCGTTGACTTTTAGAAACCTTTCGTATTCAAAGTGTGTCCATTCTCTAGGTTTCCCGTACATGTTATAGCTGTAGTAAAATTCACTTCAACCTGGAGAGTTGAGACCCATGGAATTGGTGCCACACATTATTGCTTTAAAGGGTCTGCATTTGCTCACCCAATCTCACCAATCCTCTCAGTCCCAAGTGTCCATCCTTATGCCACATCCAGCTGTCATTGTAGATAGGGTCATTCCAGGTTTCATCAGAGATCCTGAATGAATTGTAAAGAATTTCCCTTTTTTTTGTTTTGTTTTTGAAATTCCTTTTGGTAGTGGGTTTGAGCTGATTCTCACTGCCATGTTTACGCCAGTCTAGACACACATTATTCCCTTATGGAGACATATCAATACATAGGTTTTAAGATTCTTACTAGTCAGATATATTCCTCTGTGGGAAATATGGGGTTTTGAGACCCTTTCACTGAGGAAGGTGTAGGTCTTTTCTATTCCATAGTTGGTTTTTGGAACGGTACCTGTGCTTATATCAAACTCTGGTTTTATGCATCACCCCACCTCTCCTTCCCCCTTAAGCAGGCATAAGAGTGTTTTCCAAATATGAGAATCTGTTCTCTTTCCTAACTCAGTTCAAGTATAGCCTTGTTTACAGGATCTTCATAAGTGATATCTTATGATGTTTCTTTTTCTGTGTGACTTATTTCACTTAGAATCATCGTACCTGAATCCACTCATTTTGCTGCTACTGGTCTTATGACATTGATTTCATGGCTGAGGGATATTCCATCGTACGTAAGTACCACAATTTTTTGAACCATTTTTATATTTCCTGGGATATTTAAGGTGTACCCAAGTTGAGGTTCTTGTAAGCAGTGCAGCCCTAAATTTTGGGGTGGCTCTGGCTTATTGAATTTCAGTTTTCCCAAGGTATATTCCCTAGACTGGAAGTGCCCATGGCTCTGTAGCTCTGTTGTTTACTTGTTTTAGGGAACACAATGCACTCCTCCAGACAGGCAGTTGGCAATTTACATCCCGCCCATCAGCATAACAAGGCTCCCTGGTCTCCAGGGCCTCTCATGCCTTTCTGGTTTTTACACATTTTGCGGGTGTCCCTTTTGACCGGTGGGAAGTGATACTTCTTTGTAGTGCAGATTTGCATTGCCCGCTTGCTTGCTTGGCCAAAAAGGGCGTATGCGTTTTCTCCTGAATATATTCAGGAGAAAACGCATACGCACTTTTTGGCCAAGTGCATCATTGTCGAAGTTGGGCCCCTCTTCCTGTGCTTTCAAGGTGATTCCAATGTACCTCTTGAAATCTGTTTCCTGCTATTCTGCCTAGCTTTCAAGTCCGCCTCGTTGCCTTCCCTCAACAGATTTTTGGATGATAGTTGTCCTTTATTACTCTGCCAGTTTGTGAATTGCTGTGCCCCTGAGCTCCATTTTTCAACTCGTTTTTTGTGAGCTGACCGCAAGTCCAAAATTTTGGTTCAGGACTTATACTGCTTTCCGGGGCGTGGCTGAGACTTTTGTTAATTCTTCTTCCTGTCGGGAAATTAGAGTGACATGTGCCCCTCCAAATGCCTAACAGCTACTCTCTCATTGGTTCTCCCTCTTCCCTTTCATCCCTTGCCAAATTGGCAACCTGTGCGTACCAGGAGGTTAAAGGGGCTGTCTCTCCAAGTTGGGAGATTGATAGTAAAGCAGTTGGAAAGTCAAACCGGAGCACCAGGAGAAGGACTATTAGTTGAGTTTTAGAAACCTTTCGTATTCAAAGTGTGTCCATTCTCTAGGTTTCCTGTAGATGTTATAGCTGTAGTAATAATCCCTTCAACCTGGAGAGTTGGGACCCATGGAATTGGTGCCACACATTATTGCTTTAAAGGGTCTGCATTTGCTCACCCAATCTCACCAATCCTCTCCGTCCCTAGTGTCTATCCTTATGCCACATCCATGTGTCATTGTAGATAGGGTCATTCCAGGTTTCATCAGAGACCCTGAAGGAATTGTAAAGAATTTCCCGTTTTTTTTGTTTTGTTTTTGAAATTCATTTTGGTAGTGGATTTGAGGTGATTCTCAATGCCATGTTTATGCCAGTCTAGACACACTTGATTCCCTTACGGAGACATATCAATACATAGGTTTTAAGATTCTTACTAGTCAGATATATTCCTCTGCGGGAAATATGGGGTTTTGAGACCCTTTCACTGAGGAAGGTGTAGGTCTTGTCTATTCCATAGTTGGTTTTTGGAACGGTACCTGTGCTTATATCATACTCTGGTTTTATGCATCACCCCACGTCTCCTTCCCCCTTAAACAGGCATAAGAGTGTTTTCCAAATGTGAGACTCTGTTCTCTTTCCTAACTCAGTCAAGTGTAGCCATGTTTACAGGATCTTCATAAGTGATATCTTATGATAAGTTTCTTTTTCTGTGTGACTTATTTCACTTAGAATCATCATACCTGAATCCACTCATTTTGCTGCTACTGGTCTTATGACATTGATTTCATGGCTGAGGGATATTCCATCGTACGTAAGTACCACAATTTTTTGAACCATTTTTATATTTCCTGGGATATTTAAGGTATACCCAAGTTGAGGTTCTTGTAAGCAGTGCAGCCCTAAATTTTGGGGTGGCTCTGGCTTATTGTATTTCAGTTTTCCCAAGGTATATTCCCTAGACTGGAAGTGCCCATGGCTCTGTAGCTCTGTTGTTTACTTGTTTTAGGGAACACAATGCACTCCTCCAGAGAGGCAGTTGGCAATTTACATCCCACCCATCAGCATAAAAAGGCTCCCTCTTCTCCAGGGCATGTGTTGCCTTTCTGTTTTTTACACATTTTGTGGATGTCCCCTTTGACCGGTGGAAAGTGATACTTCTTTGTAGTGCATTTTTGCATTGCCCGCTTGCTTGCTTGGCCAAAAAGGGCGTATGCGTTCACTCCTGAATATATTCAGGAGAAAACCCATACGCCCTTTTTGGCCAACAGCATCATTGTCGAAGTTGTGCCCCACTTCCTTCGCTTTAAATGCGATTCCAACGTACCTCTTGAAATCTGTTTCCTGCTATTCTGCTTAGCTTTCACGTCCGCTTCGTTGCCTTCCCTCAACAGATTTTTGGACGATAGTTGTCCTTTATTACTCTGCCAGTTTGTGAATTGCTCTGCCCCTGAGATCCATTTTTCAACTCGTTTTCTGTGAGCTGACCTCAAGTCCAAAATTTTGGTTCAGGACCTATAATGTTTCCCAGTGCGTGGCTGAGACTTTGTTTAATTCTTCTTCCTGTCGTGAAATTAGAGTGACATATGCCTGTCCAAATGCCTAACAGCTACTCTCTCATTGGTTCTCCCCATTCCCTTTCATCCTCTGCCAAAATGGCAACGTGTGCGAACCAGGAGGATAAAGGGGCTGTCTCTCCAAGTTGGGAGGCTGATAGTAAAGCAGTTGGAAAGTCAAACCGGAGCACCAGGATAGGGACTATTCTTTGAGTTTTAGAAACCTTTCGTATTCACAGTGTGTCCATTCTCTAGCTTTCCCGTACATTTTAGAGCTGTAGTAATATTCCCTTCAACCTGGAGAGTTGGGACCCATGGAATTGGTGCCACGCATTATTGCTTTAAAGGGTCTGCATTTGCTCACCCAATCTCACCAATCCTCTCAGTCCCAAGTGTCCAGCCTTATGCCACATCCAGTTGTCATTGTTGATAGGGTCATTCCAGGTTTCATCAGAGACCTTGAAGGAATTGTGAAGAATTTCCCTGTTTTTCTGCTTTGTTTTTGAAATTCCTTTTGATAGTGGGTTTCAGCTGATTCTCGCTGCCATGCTTATGCCAGTCTAGACACACTTGATATCCTTACAGAGACATATCAATACATAGGTTTTAAGATTCTTACTAGTCAGATATATTCCTCTGCGGGAAATATGGGGTTTTGAGTCCCTTTCACTGATGAAGGTGTAGGTCTTGTCTATTCCATAGTTGGTTTTTGGAACGGTACCTGTGCTTATATCAAACTCTGGTTTTATGCATCACCCCACCTCTCCTTCCCCCTTAAGCAGGCATAAGAGTGTTTTCCAAATGTGAGACTCTGTTCTCTTTCCTAAGTCAGTTCAAGTGTAGCCATGTTTACAGGATCTTCATAAGTGATATCTTATGATAAGTTTCTTTCTCTGTGTGACTTATTTCACTTAGAATCATAGTACCTGAATCCACTCATTTTGCTGCTACTGGTCTTATGACATTGATTTCATGGCTGAGGGATATTCCATCGTACGTAAGTACCACAATTTTTTGAGCCATTTTTATATTTCCTGGGATATTTAAGGTGTACCCAAGTTGAGGTTCTTGTAAGCAGTGCAGCCCTAAATTTTGGGGTGTCTCTGGCTTATTGATTTTCAGTTTTCCCAAGGTATATTCCCTAGCCTGGAAGTGCCCTTGGCTATGTAGCTCTGTTGTTTACTTGTTTTAGGGAACACAATGTACTCTTCCAGAGAGGCAGTTGGCAATTAACATCCCGCCCATCAGCTTAACAAGGCTCCCTCTTCTCCGGGGCCTGTCTTGCCTTTCTGGTGTTTACATATTTTGTGCATGTCCCTTTTGAACGGTGGGAAGTGATAATGCTTTGTAGTGCATTTTTGCATTGCCTGCTTGCTTGCTTGGCCAAGAAGGGCGTATGCATTTTCTCCTGAATATATTCAGGAGAAAACCCATACGCCCTTCTTGGCCAAGTGCATCATTGTCGAAGTTGTGCCCCATTTCCTGTGCTTTAAATGCGATTCCAACGTACCTCTTGAAATCTGTTTCCTGCTATTCTGCTAAGCATTCAAGTCCGCCTCATTGCCTTCTCTCAACAGATTTTTGGACGATAGTTGTCCTTTATTACTCTGCCAGATTGTGAATTGTTGTGCCCCTGAGCTCCATTTTTCAACTCGTTTTATTTGAGCTGACCGCAAGTCCAAAATTGTGGTTCAGGACCTATACTGATTCCTGTTGGGTGGCTGAGACTTTGGATAATTCTTCTTCCTGTCGGGAAATTAGAGTGACATGTGCCCGTCCAAATGACTATCAGCTACTCTCTTATTGGTTTTCCCTCCTCCCTTTCATCCTCTGCCAAATTTGCAAGCTGTGCGAACCAGGAGGTTAAAGGGGCTGTCTCTCAAGGTTGGGAGATTGATAGTAAAGCAGTTGGAAAGTCAAACCGGAGCACCAGGAGAGGGACTGTTCGTTGAGTTTTAGAAACCTTTCGTATTCACAGTGTGTCCATTCTCTAGGGCTCCCATACATGTTAAAGCTGTAGTAATATTCCCTTCAACCTGGAGAGTTGGGACCCATGGAATTGGTGCCACGCATTATTGCTTTAAAGGGTCTGCATTTGCTCACACAATCTCACCAATCCTCTCAGTCCCAAGTGTCCAGCTTTATGCCACATCCAGCTGTCATTGTAGGTAGGGTAATTCCAGGTTTCATCAGAGACCCTGAAGGAATTGTAAAGAAATTCCGTGTTTTTTTGTTTTGTTTTAGAATTTCCTTTTGATAGTGGGTTTCAGCTGATTCTCGCTGCCATGTTTATGCCAGTCTAGACACACTTGATTCCCTTACGGAGACATATCAATACATAGGTTTTAAGATTCTTACTAGTCAGATATATTCCTCTGCGGGAAATATGGTGTTTTGAGTCCCTTTCACTGATTAAGGTGTAGGTCTTGTCTATTCCATAGTTGGTTTTCGGAACGGTTCCTGTGCTTATATCAAACTCTGGTTTTATGCATCACCCCACCTCTCCTTCCCCCTTAAGCAGGCATAAGAGTGTTTTCCAAATGTGAGACTCTGTTCTCTTTCCTAAGTCAGTTCAAGTGTAGCCCTGTTTACAGCATCTTCATAAGTGATATCTTATGATAAGTTTCTTTTTCTGTGTGACTTATTTGACGTAGAATCATCGTACCTGAATCCACTCATTTTATTGCTACTGATCTTATGACAATGATTTCATGGCTGAGGGATATTCCATCGTACGTAAGTACCACAATTTTTTTAACCATTTTTATATTTCCTGGGATATTTAGGGTGTACCCAAGTTGAGGTTCTTGTAAGCAGTGCAGCCCTACATTTTGGGGTGGCTCTGGCTTATTGATTTTCAGTTTTCCCAAGGTATATTCCCTAGATTGGAAGTGCCCTTGGCTCTGTAGCTCTGTTGTTTATTTGTTTTAGGGAACACAATGAACTCCACCAGAGAGGCAGTTTGCAATTTACATCCCGCCCATCAGGAAAACAAGGCTCCCTCTTCTCCAGGGCCTGGCTTGCCTTTCTGGTGTTTACACATTTTGCGGATTTTCCTTTTGACCAATGGGAAGTGATACTTCTTTGTAGTGCAGATTTGCATTGCCCGCTTGCTTGCTTGGCCAAAAAGGGCGTATGCGTTTTCTCCTGAATATATTCAGGAGAAAACGCATACGCCCTTTTTGGCCTAGTGCATCATTGTTGAAGTTGTGCCCCTCTTCCTCTGCTTTAAAGGCGATTCCAATGTACCTCTTGAAATCTGTTTCCTGCTATTCTGCCTAGCTTTCAAGTCTGCCTCGTTGCCTTCCCTCAACAGATTTTTGGACGATAGTTGTCCTTTATTATTATGCCAGTTTGTGAATTGCTGTGCCCCTGAGCTCCATTTTTCAACTCGTTTTTTGTGAGCTGACCGCAAGTCCAAAATTTTGGTTCAGGAACTATACTGGTTCCCAGTTCGTGGATGAGACTTTGTTTAATTCTTCTTCCTGTCGGGAAATTAGTGTGACATGTGCCCGTCCAAATGCCTAACAGCTACTCTCTCATTGGTTCTCCCTCTTCCCTTTCATCCTCTGCCAAATTGGCAACCTGTGCGAACCAGGAGGTTAAAGGGGCTGTCTCTCCAAGTTGGGAGATTGATAGTAAAGCAGTTGGAAAGTGAAACCGGAGCCCCAGGAGAGGGGCTATTCATTGAGTTTTAGAAACCTTTCGTATTCACAGTGTGTCCATTCTCTAGGATTCCTGTATATGTTATAGCTGTAGTAATATTCAATTCAACCTGGAGAGTTGGGACCCATGGAATTGGTGCCACGCATTATTGCTTTAAATGTTCTGCATTTGCTCAACCAATCTCACCAATCCTCTCAGTCCCATGTGTGCAGCCTTATGCCACATCCAGCTGTCATTGTAGATAGGGTCATTCCAGGTTTCATCAGAGTCCCTGAAGGAATTGTAAAGAATTTCCCTGTTTTTATGTTTTGTTTTTGAAATTCCTTTTTATAGTGGGTTTGAGCTGATTCTCGCTGCCATGTTTATGCCAGTGTAGACACACTTGATTCCCTTATGGAGACATATCAATACATAGGTTTTAAGATTCTTAGTAGTCAGATATATTCCTCTGCGGGAAATATGGGGTTTTGAGTCCCTTTCACTGACGAAGGTGTAGGTCTTGTCTATTCCATAGTTCGTTTTCGGATCGGTACCTGTGCTTATATCAAACTCTGGTTTTATGCATCACCCCACCTCTCCTTCCCCCTTAAGCAGGCATAAGAGTGTTTTCCAAATGTGAGACTCTGTTCTCTTTCCTAACTCAGTTCAAGTGTAGCCATGTTTACAGGATCTGCATAAGTGATATCTTATTTTAAGTTTCTTTTTCTGTGTGACTTATTTCACTTAGAATCATCGTACCTGAATCCACTCATTTTGCTGCTACTGGTCTTATGACATTGATTTCATGGCTGAGGGATATTCCATCATACGTAAGTACCCCAATTTTTTGAACCATTTTTTTTTTTTATTTTTTTATTTTTATTTTTTGCTTTATCACAAATTTAATCAGTTATATGTATACATATGTTCCCATATCCCCTCCCTTTTGCGTCTCCCTCCCACCCTCCCTATCCCACCCCTCCAGGCGGTCACAAAGCACCGAGCTGATCTCCCTGTGCTATGCGGCTGCTTCCCACTAGCTATCTACCTTACGTTTGGTAGTGTATATATGTCCATGCCGCTCTTTCACTTTGTCACAGCTTACCCTTCCCCCTCCCCATATCCTCAAGTCCATTCTCTAGTAGGTCTGTGTCTTTATTCCTGTCTTAACCCTATGTTCTTCATGACCTTTTTTTTTCTTAAATTCCATATATATGTGTCAGCATACAGTATTTGTCTTTCTCTTTCTGACTTACTTCACTCTGTATGACAGACTCTAGGTCCATCCACCTCATTACAAATAGTTCAATTTCATTTCTTTTTATGGCTGAGTAATATTCCATTTCCTGGGATATTTAAGGTGTAACCAAGTTGAGGTTCTTGTAAGCAGTGCAGCCCTAAATTTTGGGGTGGCTCTGGCTTATTGATTTTCAGTTTTCCCAAGGTATATTCCCTAGACTGGAAGTGCTCTTGGCTCTGTAGCTCTGTTGTTTACTTGTTTAGGGAACACAATGCACTCCTCCAGAGAGGCAGTTGGCAATTTACATCCCGCCCATCAGCATAACAAGGCACCCTCTTCTCCAGGGCCTGTCTTGCCTTTCTGGTATTTACACATTTTGCGGATGTCCCTTTTGACCGGTGGGAAGTGATTCTTCTTTGTAGTGCAGATTTGCATTTCCCGCTTGCTTGCTTGGCCAAAAAGGGCGTATGTGTTTTCTCCTGAATATATTCAGGAGAAAACGCATATGCCCTTTTTGGCCAAGTGCATCATTGTCGAAGTTTTGCCCCTCTTCCTGTGCTTTAAAGGCTATTCCAATGTACCTCTTGAAATCTGTTTCCTGCTATTCTGCCTAGCTTTCAAGTCCGCCTGGTTGCCTTCCCTCAACAGATTTTTGGACGATAGTTGTCCTTTATTACTCTGCCAGTTTGTGAATTGCTGTGCCCCTGAGCTCCATTTTTCAACTCGTTTTTTGTGAGCTGACCGCAAGTCCAAAATTTTGGTTCATGACCTATACTGGTTGCTGGTGGGTGGCTGAGACTTTGGTTAATTCTTCTTCCTGCCGGGAAGTTAGAGTGACATGTGCCCGTTAAATGCCCACACCTACTCTCTCATTGGTTCTCCCTTTTCCCTTATATCCTCTGAACAATGTGCCAACTGTGCGAACCAGGATGTTATAGGGGCTGACTCTCCAAGTTGGGATTTTGATATTAAAGCAGTAGGAATGTCAAGTTGGAGCACAAGGAGAGAGAAAAATTAGTAGAGTTTTAGAGACCTTTCTCCATCAGAGGGTGTCCATTCTCTAGGTTTCCCATACATGTTATAACTGTAGTCATATTCCCTTCTACCTGGAGAGTTGGGAACCATGGAATGAGTGGCAGGCATTATTGCTTTAAAGGGTCTGCATTTTCTCACCCAATCTCACCAATCCTCTCAGTCCCAAGTGACCAGCCTTATGCAACATCCAGCTGTCGTTGTAGACAGGGTCATTCCAAGTTTCATCAGAACCCTTGAAGGTATTGTGTAAGAATTTCACTGTTTTTTGTTTTGTTTTGAAATTCATTTTTATAGTGGGTTTGAGCTGCTTCTCACTGCCGTGTTTATGTCGTGCTAGACACACTTGGTTCCCTTACGGAGACATATCAATACATAGGTTTTAAGATTCTTACTAGTCAGATATATTTCTCTGTCGGGAATTAGGGTTTTGAGTCCCGTTCACTGAGGAAAGAGTAGGGCTTTTCTCTTCTGTATTTGGATTATGGAATGGTACCTGTGCTAATATCAAACTCTGGTTTTGTGTGTCTCCCTACCTCTCCTTTCCCCTTAAGCCAGCATAAGTGTGTTTTCTATATCTGAGACACTGTTCTCTTTCCTAATTCAGTTCATATGTAGCCATGTTTACATTCCCTTCATAAGTGATATCTTATGTCAGAATGCACTATGGCCCTTGTCATAATAATGCTCCATGACCCCTGTCATCACAATGCTCCATACCCTCCTTATCACAATGCTCCATGTCCCTTGTCATCACAATTCTCCACTTCCTTGTCATCACAATGCTACATGACACTTCTCATCACAATGTTACATTCTCTTGTCATCACAATTCTCCATGCACTTGTCATTGCAATGTTCCATGCCCCCTGTCATAGCAAGCTCCAAGTGTTTGTCATCACAATGCTTCACGACCTTGTCATCATAATTCTCAATGGCCCTTGTCATCACAATGCTCCGTGCCCTTGTCATCACAATGCTCCATGACCCCTGTCATCACAATGCTCCCTGACACCTGTCATCACAATGCTTCATGCCCCTTGTCATTACAGTGCTTCATGATGCTCGTCATCACAATTACCCAAGGTCTTCTCATCACAATGCTCCACGGTTTTGCCATCACAATTCTCCATGCCCTGGTCATCTCAAAGCTCAATGTCCCTCGTCCTCACAATTCTCCACTTCCTTGTCATCACAATGCTCCATGGCACTTCTCATCACAATGTTATATGCTCTTGTCATCACAATGCTCCATGGCCCCTGTCATAGGAAGCTCCCTGCGCTTGTCATCACAATGTTTCACGACCTGGACATTAAAATTATCAATGGACCTTTTCATCTCAATGCTCCATGCCCTTGTCATCACAATGCTCCTTTACCTTTGTCACAACAATCCTCCATGACACTTGGCATCACAATGCTCCGTGTTATTGTCATCACAATGGAACATGACATATGTCATCACAATGCTCCCTGACACCTGTCTTCACAATACTCCATGACCTTGTCATCACAATGCTCCATGCCCTTGTCATCACAATATGCCATGCCCACTGTCATCACAATAATCCATGAAACTTGTCAGAAAAATGCTCCATGCCACTTTTCATCAAAATGCTCCATGAACCCTGTCATCACAATGCACCATGCCCATCATCATAATGCTTCATGCTATTGTCATCACAATGAAATCAAAATGCTCCATGACCTCTGTCATCACAATGCTCCAAACCCTTGTGATCACAATGTTCCATAACACTTGTCATCACAATGCCCCATGACGCTGGTCATCACAATTATCCATGGACTTCTCATCACAATGCCCCATGACATTTGTCATCACAATCCTCAATACACATGTCATCACAATGCTCCCTTACTCTTGCCATCGGTATGCTCCTTGAACCCTTTCATGACAAGGCTCCATGCCTTTTTCATCACAATGATCCATGCACTTTTCATCACAATGCTCCATGCCCTTGTTATCACAATGGTCCTAGACCCCTGTAGTCACAATGCTCCATGCCCCTTTTCATCAGAATGCTCCATGAGACTTGTCATCACAAGGCTCCATGGTCTTCTCATCACAATGCTCCAGGACCTTGTCATCAAAATGCTCCATCCCCTTATCATCACAATGCTCCATGACGCCTGTCATCACAATACTCCATGAACGTTTTCAGCCCAATGCTCCATGACCTTCTCATCACAATGCTCCTTGACCAATATCATCACAATGCTCCATGACCACTGTCATCACAATGCTCCATGACACCTGACAACACAATGATCCGGGACTCTTGTCATCACAATGCTCCATTCCTTAGTCATCACAATGCTCCATGACCCCTGTCATCACAATACTCCATGAACATTTTCAGCCCAATGCTCCATGACACTTGTCATCGCAATGATGCATGCCCTTGTCATCCCAATGCTCCATGACCCCTGTGAACACAATGCTCCTTGGCGCTTGCCATCACAGTGCTCCTGGACACCTGTCATCACAATGCTCCATGCCTTTGTCAGCAAAATGCTACATGACCTTGTCATTACGATGCTCTATGCGCTTGTCATCACAATACTCCATGAACCTTGGGATCACATTGCTTCATGCCCTTGTCATCACAATGCTCCATGTTCCTTGAAATCAAAATGATCCATGACCTCTGTCATCACAATGCTCCAAACCCTCGTGATCACAATGTTCCATAACACTTTTCATCACAACACTCCATGATGCCTGTCATCACAATACTCCATGCCCTTTTCATCACAATGCTCCATGACCTTTGTCATCACAATTCTCTATACACTTGTCATCACAATGCTCCCTGACACTTGTCGTCAGAATGCTCCTTGAACCCTGTCACGAAAAGGCTCCATGCCTTTTTCATCACAATGCCCCATGCCGTTTTCATCACAATGCTCCAGGCCAATGTCATCAAAATACTCCACAAGCTTGTCATCAGAATGCTCCCTGACCCTTGTCATCACAGTGATCCAAGCCATTGTCATCACAATGCTCCATTACCTTTGTCATCAGAATCCTCCATGACACTTGGCATCACAATGCTCCATGCCATTGTCATCACAATGGGCCGTTACATATGTCATCACAATGCTCCCTGACACCTGTCTTCACAATACAGCATGACCTGGTCATCACAGTGCTCCATGCCCTTGTCATCACAATGCGCCATTCCAACTGTCATCTCAATAATCCATGAAACTTATTAGACCAATGCTCCATGCCCTTGTCATCACAATGCTCCATGCCCTTCTTATCACAATGCTCCACGACCCCTGTCATCACAATTCTCCGTGACTCCAGTCATCACAATGCTTCATGACCTTTGTCATCACAATGGTCCATGCCCTCGTCATCTACAGTCTCTGTGACTTTTTAACCACAATGCTCCATGAACTTTTCATCACAATGCTCTTTGACCCTTGTCATCACAATGCTCTATGCCTTTCTCAGCACAATGCTCCATGACCCTTGTCATCACAATGCTCCATGCCCTTGACAGCACAATGCTCCATGACCCATGTCATCACAATGTGCCATGCGCTTGTCATCACAGTGCTCCACAATCTTGTCATCACAATGCTCCATAAACCTTGTCATCACAATGCTCCATGCACTTCTCATCAACATGCTCTCTCACCACTGATATCACAATGTTACATCATTATTCATCACAATACTCCCTCACCCCTGTCATCACAATGTTCCATGACTCCTGTCATCACAATTCTACATGCACTTATCATCACAATGTTTGATGACCCCTGACATCACAATGTTCCATAACCTCTGTCATCAAAATGTTGCATGACCCTTTTCATCAAATTTTTCCATGACCCTGTCATCACAATGCTCCCTGCCCTTCTCATCACAATGCACCACGCCCTTGTCATCAAAATGCTCCATGACCTTTGTCATCACAAAGATCCATGACCCTTTGCATCACAATGCTCCATGTCATTGTCATCACAATGCTCCATGAACGCTCTCATCACATTGACCCATGCCATTGCCATCACAATGCTACCTGACGCATGTCATCAGAATGCTCCATGGCCTTCTCATCACAATGCTCCATGCCCTTGCCATCACAATGCTCCATTACACCTGTCATAACAATGCTCCATTACCCCTGCCATCACGATGTTCCATGGCCTTGTCATTACAAGGCTCCATGACCCTTCTCATCACAATGCTCCAAGATCCCTGTAATCACAATGCTCCATGCCCCTTTTCATCTCAATGATCCATGAACCCTGTCATCATAATGCACCATTGCCCATCATCATAATGCTTCATGCTATTGTCATCACAATGAAATAAAAATGATGCATGACCTCTGTCATCACAATGCTCCAAACCCTTGTGATCACAATGTTCCATAATACTTGTCATCACAACGCCCCATGATGCTGGTCATCACAATTATCCATGGACTTCTCATCACAATGCTCAATGACCTTTGTCATCACAATTCTCAATACACTTGTCATCACAATGCTCCCTGACACCTGTCGTCAGTATGCTCATTGAACCCTGTCATGACAAGTCTCCATGCCTTTTTCATCACAATGATCCATGCCATTGTCATCACAATACTCCACAAGCTTGTCATCAGAAGGCTCCGTGACCCATGTCATCACAATGATCCATGACCCCTGTCGTCACAATGCTCCATGACACCTGACATCACAATGCTTCATGCCCCTTGTCATTACAGTGCTCCATGATGCTCGTCATCACAATTATCCATGGTCTTCTCATCACAGTGCTCCACGGTCTTGCCATCACAATGCTCCATGCCCTGGTCATCACAATGCACCATGTCCCTTGTCATCACAATTCTCCACGTCCTTGTCATCACAGTGCTCCATGACAGTTCTCATCACTATGTTACATGCTCTTGTCATCACAATTCTCCATGCACTTGTCATCGCAATGCCCCATGACCCCTGTCATAGCAAGCTCCATGCCTTTGTTATCACAATGCTTCACGACCTTTTTATCAAAATTCTCAATGCCCTTTGTCATCACAATGCTCCATGCCCTTGTCATCACAATGCTCCAAGCCCTTGTCATCACAATGCTCCACTACCTTTGTCATCACAATCCTCCATAACACTTGGCATCACAATGCTCCATGCCATTGTCATCACAATGGACCATGAAATATGTCATCACAATGCTCCCTGACACCTGTCTTCACAATACTCCATGACCTTGTCTTCACAATGCTCCATGACCTTGTCATCACAATGTGCCATGCCCACTCTCAACACAATTATCCATGAAACTTGTCAGACCAATGCTCTATGCCCCTGTCATCACAAAGCTCCATGCCCTTGTCATCACAATGCTCCATGACCCCAGTCATCACAATGCTCCGTGACTCCAGTCTTCACAAGGCTTCATGACCTGTGTCATCACAATGGTCCATGCCCTCATCATCACAAGGCTCTGTGAATATTGTCACCACAATGCTCCATGAACTTTTCATCACAATGCTCCGTGACACTTGTCATCACAATGCTCCGTGCCTTTGTCAACTCAATGCTCCATGACCCTTGTCATCACAATGCTCCACAACCTTGTCATCACAATGCTCCATAAAGATTGTCATCACAATGCTCCATGCACTTCTTATAAAAATGCTCTCTCACCACTGATATCAACATGTTCCCTCACTAGTCATCACAATACACCCACTCCCCTGTCATCACAATGGTCCTTAAACCCTGTCATGGAAATGTTCCATGACCCCTGACATCTCAATGTTCCATAACCCCTGTCATCAAAATGTACCATGACACTTTTCATCAAATTGCTCCATGACCCTGTCATCACAATGCTCCCTGCCCTACACAACAGAATGCACCACACCCTTGTCATCAAAATGCTCCATGACCTTTGTCATCACAAAGCTCCATGACCCTTGGCATCACAATGCTGCATGCCATTGTCATCACAGTGCTCCATGAAACCTCTCATCACATTGTTCCATGCCCTTGTCATCACAGGCTCCATGATGTTTTTCATCACAATGCTCGATGCCATTCTTATTACAATGCTCCATGTGCTTGTCATTACAATCCTCCATGACCCATGTATCACAGTGTTCCATGACCTTGTCATCACAAAGCTCCTTGCCCCCTCTCATCACAATAATCCATGAAACTTTTCAGACCAATGCTCCATGCCCTTGTCATCACAATGCTCCATGACCCCTGTCATAACAATGCTCCATGACCCCTGCCATCACAATGTTCCACGGCCTTGTCATCACAAGGCTCCATGACCCTTGTCATCACAATGCTCCAAGACCCCTGTAATCACAATGCTCCATGCCCTTGTCATCACAAAGCTCCATGATGCATGTCATCAGAATGCTCCATGGCCTTCTCATTCACGATGCTCCATGCCCTTGTCATCACAATGCTCCAAGACTCCTGTAATCACAATGCTCCATGCCCCTTTTCATCTCAATGTTCCATGAACCCTGTCATCACAATGCAGCATGCCCATCATCATAATGCTTCAGGCTATTGTCATCACAATGAAATCAAAATGCTCCATGACCTCTGTCATCACAATGCTCCAAATCCTTGTGATCAAAAGGTTCCATAACACTTATCATCACAATGCCCCATGACGCTCATCATCACAATTATCCATGGTCTTCTCATCACAATGCTCCATGACTTTTGTAATCACAATGCTCAATACCCTTGTCATCACAATGCTCCCTGACACTTGTCGTCAGTATGCTCCTTGAACCCTGTCATGACCAGGCTCCATGCCTTTTTCATCACAATGATCCATGCCCTTTTCATCACAGTGCTCCAAGACCCCTGCAATCACAATGCTCCATGCCCTTGTCATCACAAAGCTCCATGATGCATGTCATCAGAACGCTCCATGGCCTTCTCATCCCAATGCTCCATGCCCTTGTTATCACAATGCTCCAAGACCTCTGTAATCACAATTCTCCATGCCCCTTTTCATCAGAATGCCCCATGAGACATGTCATCACAAGGCTCCATGGTCTTCTCATCACAATTCTCCAGCACCTTGTCATCACAATGCTCCATGAGGCGTCTCATCACAATACTCCATTAACATTTTCAGCCCAATGCTCCATGACCTTCTCATCACAATGCTCTATGACACCTGTCATCACAATGCTCCATGACCACTGTCATCACAACGCTCCATGAACCCTGACGACACAATGATCCGGGACTCATGTCATCAAAATGCTCCATGCACCTTGTCATCACAATGATCCATGCTCTTGTCATCCCAATGCTCCATGACCCCTGTAATCACAATGCTCTGTGAAGCTTGTCATCTCAGTGCTCCATGAACCTTGTCATCACAATGCTCCTTGCCTTTGTCAGCAAAATGCTACATAATCTGGTCATCACAATGCTCCATGCGCTTGTCATCACAATCCTCCATGACCCTTGGGATCACATTGCTTCATTCCCTTGTCATCTCGCTCTTGCCTTTCTGGTTTTTACAGATATTCAGATGTCTCTTTTGACCGGTGGGAAGTGACAATTCTTTGTAGTGTGGATTTGCATTGCGTGCTTGCTTGATTGGCCAAACAGGGTGTATGCGTTTTCTCCTGAATATATTCAGGAGAAAAGGCATACGCCCTGTTTGGCCAAGTGCATCACTGTCCAAGTTGGGATGCTTTTCCTGTGCTTTAAAGGCGATTCCAATTTACCTCTTGAAATATGTTTTGTGCAAATCTGCCTCATTTTCAAGTCCGCTTCATTGCCTTCCCTCAACAGATTTTTGGAAGAGAGTAGTCCTTTATAACTCTGCAGGTTTTTGAATTGCTGTGCCCCTGAGCTCCAATTTTCAAATCCCATTTTTGTGAGCTGACCGCCATTCCACAATTTTGCTTCAGGACCTATACTGGTTCCAGGGGTGGCTTTATTGGTTCCCTGTGGGTGGCTGAGGCTTTGGTTAATTCTTCTTCCTGACGGGAAATTAGAGTGACATGTGCCCGTCCAAATGCCTACATCTACTCTCTGATTGGTTCTCCCTCTTCCCTTTCATCATCTGCACAAATAGCAAACTGTGCGAACCAGGAGGTTATAGGGGCTGACTCTCCTAAGTTGGGAGATTGATAGTAAAGAAGTTGGAATGCCAAACTGGAGCACAAGGAGAGGAAAAATTAGGAGAGTTTTAGAAACCTTTCGCCATCACAGGGTGTCCATTCTCTAGGTTTCCCATACATGTTATAACTGTAGTGATATTCCCTTCTACCT
Source organism: Hyperoodon ampullatus (assembly GCF_949752795.1). Taxonomy (NCBI): domain Eukaryota; kingdom Metazoa; phylum Chordata; class Mammalia; order Artiodactyla; family Ziphiidae; genus Hyperoodon; species Hyperoodon ampullatus. Next base: position 142,842 of record NW_027640901.1, on the reverse strand, counting down.
GGAGATTTGGGACCCATGGAATGGTTGCATGCATTACTACATTAAAGGGTCTGCATTTTCTCTCCCAATCTCACCAGTCCTCTCAGTCCCAAGTGTCCAGCCTTATGTCTCATCCAGCTGTCTTTGTAGATAGGGTCATTCCAGGTTTCATCAGAACCCCTGAAGGAATTGTGTAAGAATTTCGCTGTTTTTGGTTTTGTTTTTGAAATTCATTTTTATTATGGGGTTGAGCTGATTTTCTCTGACCTGTTTATGCCTGTCTAGACACAATTGATTTCCTTACGGAGACATATCAATACATAGGTTTTAAGATTCTTACTAGTCAGATATATTCCTCTGCCGGGAATAGGGGTGTTGAGTCCCGTTCACTGAGGAAGGTGTAGGTCTTGTCTATTCTGTATTTGGTTTATGGAATGGTACCTGTGCTAATAGCAAACTCTGGTTTTATGCATCACCCCACCTCTCCTTTCCCCTGAAGCAGGCATAAGGGTTTTTTTCTAAATGTGAGACTCTGTTCTCTTTCCTAATTCAGTTCATGTGTTGTGATATTGACATTCCCTCTATAAGTGATATCTTATGATAAGATTCTTTTTCTGTGTGACTAATTTCCCTTAGAATCATCATACCTAAATCCACTCATTATGCTGCTACTGGCCTTATATACACTGATTTCACGTCTGAGTGATATTCCGTTGTACAAAATTACCACAAGTTCTTTATGCATTTCTCTTTTTCCTGGGATATTTTAGGTGTACCAAAGTTGAGGTTCTTGTATGCAGAGCAGCCCTAAACTTTGGGGTGCCTGTGTCTTATTGATATTTAGTCTTCCCAAGTTATATGCCCGTGAGTTGAAGTCCCCTTTGCTTGGGGGCTTTGTATTTTAGATGTTTTAGGAAACAGCATACATTTCTTCAGAGTGGCTCTTGGATATTTATACCCCACCCATCAGCGTGACTAGGCTCCCTGTTTTCCATGGCCTCTCCTGCATTTCTGGTTTGTACACATTTTTTGGATTGACTTTCTGAGCAGTGGAAATTGAGACTTCTTTGTTGTGCGGATTTGCATTTCCCTCTTGCTTGGTTGGCCAAAAACTCTGCATGTGTTTTTTTCCTGAAGATATTCACGAAAAAACCGCATACACCCTTTTGCCCAACTGCATCATTTTAGAAATTATGCTGCTTTTCATATGCTTTAAATGTGAGTACAATCTACCTTTTGAAATCTGTTTCCCGCAATTCTGCCTCTCATTCAGATCCTCTTCGTTGCCTTACTTGAATATATTTTTGGACGTTGGTTATCATTTATATCTTTGCAGGTCTTTGAATTGTCTGCTCCTGAGCTCCATTTTGCAACTCGCTTTTTTTGTGAGCTGGCCGCCAAACCATTGGATTGCTTCCGGCCCTATTCTGGTTCTGGGGAGGCAGGCTGAACCTTTGGTTAATTCTTCTTACTAATGGGAAATTAGAGTGACATGTGCCTGTCAAAACTACTACAGCTAATCTCTCATTGGTTCCCCCTCTTCACATTTATCCTCTGCACAAATTGCAAACTGTGGGAAACAGGAGGTTAAAGGTGCTGATTCTCCAAGTGGGGAGATTGTTAGTAATGTGGCTGGAATGGCGAACCCCAGCACCAGGAAATCAAAAATGAGGTGCATTTTAGACATCTTTCCTGAGCACACGGTGTACATTCATCTCGGTTTCCCAGGCATGTTTTCGCTGTCAGAAGACTCCCTTGAACCTGCAGATTTGGGACCCATGGAATGGGTACCAGGCAGTATTACCTTAAAAGGTCTGCATTTCCTCACCCACCCTCTCTAACATCTCTTAGCGTGCATAGCTTCCAGCCTTATATAATCATCCTGCTGTGGGTCTACGTGTGTTCAATCCATGTTACATCATAGCCCTTCAACAGAAGTTGTAAGAATTTTTGTCTGTCTCACTGTTTTTATAAATAGTTTTAAATTTATTTTTATATTGGTTACAGCTGATTTTCAAAGCTCTGTTTTTTGCTGCTGTACATCCACTTGATTCATGTACTGTGAGACAACAATAAATTTGTTTTCAGATGCTTACCAGTCCTATGTATTATTTTACAGTGACTTGAGTGTGCTGAGTGCAGTTCTTTGAGGTACCGTGTAGGCCTTGTCAGTTATTCAATTTGGTACTTGGAATGGTATCTTTGCTAATTTCATCCTCCTGGATAATACCTCACCATTCGCCACCTTTCCCATTTAGCAGCCTTATGTCTATTTTCTACATATTTGACTATGTTTCTGTTTTGTAATTTATTTCATGTGTAGCCATTTTTGATTCCACCTTTAAGTGACATCTTATGATGTGTCTTTTACTTTCTGACATATGTCACTTAGAATGATCATATGTAACTCCTCCAGAGTTGTTACAACTGGCCTTATTTCATTGATTTCTGGATGAGTAATATTCCTCTCTACATAAGTACCCCATCTCTTTTATCCATTTTATCCTTCCAGGGACATTTAGGTTATATCCAAGTTGAGGCCCTTTTTAACAGAGAGGTGGTAAACGTTGGGGTGCCTGTTTTCTGTCGATTTTTGTTTTATCCCAAGGTATACGCCCATGATTGCAAGTGCCCTATGCTCTGTAGCTCATTTTTTAGATGTTTTAGCAAACACAATACACGTCTCCAGAGTGGCCGTTGGCAAATTACATTTCCACCATCAGCCTCACAGGGCTCCCTTTTCTCCTCGCCCTGTCCTGCATTTCTGGTGTTTACACTTTATGTGGATGGCCCTTCTGACTGATGTGAAGTGATACATTTTGTAGTATTGATTTCCAGTGCCTACCTGTTTGGTTGGATAAAAAGTGTATATGGCCTTTACTTGAATATATTCAGAAAAAATGCATATGCCCTTTTTGGCCAACTGCATCATTGGCGATGTTCAGCCCCTTTTCTTGTGCTTTAATGGGGAGTCCTTTCTACCTCTTCAAATCTGTTTCCTGCCACTCTCCCTTGTTTACAAGTCCTTTTCTGTGACTTACCTCAAGATATTTTTCGACGATAGATATTTTCAACTCTGCAGTTTCATGAATTTTTGTGCCCCTGAGTTCCATTTTTCAACTTGTGTTTTTGGAAGCTGCACACACAACAGCGGGATTTCCTCTAGCCCTATTCTGTTTCCGTGGGCAATTGTAGCCTTTGATGAATTTGTCTTCCAGATTGTAAATTAGAGTGGCATGTGCCTGTCCGAACACCTAAGACTTGTCTCTAAATTTTTCTCATCCTTCCGCTTCATCCTCTGGACCAATTCCAAACTGTGTGCAACAGGATGCTGACGGTGCTGATATCCCCAAGTGATGAGATAGTTAGGAAAGATGCTGGAGGGTTGAACCCGAGCACCAGGCGATGAGGAGATGAGGTGCCTTTTCCAAACTCTTTCCGATCAAACGGTGTACCATCCTCTAGGTGTGACAGGCATGTTTTAGCTGTAGGAAGGGTCCCGTGCATGTAAGGAGAGCACCAGGGATTTTTCCAAATCAGTGCCTCCCCGAACCCCAAACTGGGGAATTTTTAAGCTACGGCTACACGTATGTCCATTAAGGGCCTTGGGAAATAGGCAGAGCCCAAACTTTAGATGATTGAAATCTTCAGGGTCAGAAGCGCTCACCATCGGCCTTGCTTAGGTTACATTTTATCTGTCATTGATAGATGATGTCAATAAAATTATCTGTTCTTTTTCAGATTATTTCCCCTTATAGGTTATTGCAAAATATTCAGTGTAGTTCCCTGTGCTATACAGTAGTTCCTTGTTGATGATCTATTTTATACATAGCAGTGTGTATGTGTTAATCCCAAACTGTTAATTTATCCCTTCTCTTACCTTTCCCCTTTGGTAATAATAAATTATAAGATTTTATACTTCTCAGAAATGGGGGAGCTGAAAGAGAGGTATCATTTTCAATGGAAAAGCATTCAAAACAAGATTGAAGCTTCAGCCAAGAGTATTTGATGTACATCCATGGAAATAAATCACTTCATTTCTCAAATGTTGACCTGACAAATAAGACAGACGTCTTCACTGAACTTGCTTATACGAAAGTGATGGAAATATCAAATGTAAGTCTTAGAAACATCTTATTTTACCCGAGCATTATACACTGCTCTATGTTAACTACAGTTTGGCTCACACATCTGTTCATTGAAGTTACAATGTTCTCAATTTCTGTTACTGATCCTCCAGAGTGGACCCCAACAGGAGTCCCCGTGCCCAGTGTCATTGGAGCCAACAAATCAAGACTGAGTTTGGTTCAGAAGCAAAGGAAACATTATTTTGAAAACAGAGTGGAGAGGTGAGAGCGTGCACTCCCCCAAGGGCTGTGGGCTGGGCTGTTGTGTAGGGATCCCGGCAGCGTCAGTGGGAGGGAGGGGATGGAGCTCTCGAGGGCTGAGTTGGCTGCAGCTCAGGCTCTATGCCGTGGAGTCTGCATGGGACCCAGCTAGCTGAGGTGTCGACCCAGCCATTCTGCACTAGGAAATGGGGTCTGAAGTGGCGGGTGTGGGACCTCTGCATGCGGAACCCTAGGAGCACGTGAAATTAGACAAAGCACAAAGGAAAAACAGGTTAGACTTTATTTTATTGCCCAGATTCTCTTTTTATCTCCCAGGAATTTTTAATGAGCATTGCCGGAGACGAACACCTCCTCTGCTTTTTGTTCCGTTCCTCATTCTTGGGGTGTTGATGGTGCAGACCCCTCTTTTGTAACTGCTTCATGCTGTGGTGGGAGCCCTGATACATGGGGGGAGGGGCAAAACGTCTCTCCACCAGCCTCCAGGTGAGGTTGATTGTCCCAAGGACTCCTGCCTCACTTCTCGTCCGCCTGAGCACCAGCATTGTAAGTGTTATAGATTCTAATGACCTTTAAGAGTCCAGGAAAGAGATGCAGAGAGATGCTGCGGTGGCAGGTTTCACCCCACCCCACATTTGTTCGGCGACCTTAGGCTGACGGTTTTTGCCAGCCTAGATGGTCTGAGCAGTAGTCTGTGCTTTCTTTAATTAGGTCCCTGAATTAATGTACAAACAGCACCATGTTTCAGAGCCCTGCCCGCACAACTCCCAGACAGTCAAGGGTCAGTGGTGATCCAGGACCATGACGTCCACTGAGTCAACGGCCTTTAGAAGTAGCCAGCAGTCCAGCCGGTCATATTGGCCACCATCACCGCGGTGTCTGTAGGGTTTTCTATGGTGAAAGTGTGATATACGTTTCCCCCACCAAGCTTATTAGCTCCCCTCTGGGTGCAGTAAGTCCTGCAAGCAGTAGTCTGCTCTTTCGGGGCACAGTCTTGTCGTTTTCTGAGAGAAACTCCAGGTCAAGTGATGGTCACATGAGTCATCTTGGGGGCCCGTTGCCCCCGTTTGTCTCTCTGGAGGTTGGAGTTGGAGGGCCTCCTCACTCGAGGTCAGTGTGTCCACAGAGCGACCCCTGCAACTTCAGGGCATGATGGGTGGTTAGGATCACCACGTGGGGTCCTTTTCCCTTAGGTGGGACCTGGCCTTGCGGGCTGCTGATTTCCAGCTTTTTAGATACCCCAGTATCCTGGCCTGATGAGTCGGTGGGCAAAGCCCTTGGTGACCATAGTTTATCATACCTGAAGGGCATTCTTGTGTTGCTCCATTTCAAGTGGTCCCAGTTTTTGCACTAAGGCTCCAAGGGCGATTAACCTTTGACCGGGTATGTAAAGGTCAAAGGGTTTAGCTAAATTAGGGAGTTCCTGGGCAAGGGTCTGAATTGACTGCTCTTTCCATTCTTGAAAGGCTGCTTCTGGATTCTATTCAAAAGGATCATCATCTTTTCGTGTCAGTGTTTCATGTAGAGGCCCAGCTATTAGACTGTAGTTAGGGATCCAGATGCAGAAAACCTTGGCCTCCCCAGGAACCCCTAAGCTGTTCTCTAGTTTTAGAAGAGGTAAGGCTGCAAATGGCTTCTTCCCTATCCTGGGATGCGTTTCTCCGAATATCTGTGAGAATGAAGCTCAGGCATGTCACCTTAGCCTGGGATATTTGAGCCTTTTTCTTGGACACCTTCTATCCTTTCTTAGCTAGGTAGTTCAGAGGCGTCTTTAGTAGGCCTGGCGATCAGAATGTCATCTGCATATTGAAGGAGGGGTCCCTTTTACAGAGGTAGAACTTTTAGGTCTTTAGAGGACATTTCCCCAATGATGGTGTGGGGATTTTTGAACCATTGGGGCAGGACGGCCCAGCATTAGTGCTTTTGTTGCATGTTGTGTCCTGCCACTCACAAGCCAAAAATTCTTGTGACTCTGAGATGAATGGAATACAGAAGAAGGCATCATTGAAGTCTAATACAGAATGCCATGGCCTGGTGGATGGTAGAATGACCAGCAGGGTGTAGGAAATAGGAGCTACTGGATGTATATCCTCGGTGGCTTCACTGACTGTCCTGATATCCTTTACCAGGTCTCCAGCAGCCCATGGGACTCTCGTGGTCAGGCCAATCCCAGGATATGGAGCTCACCTGGGCTGCACCCCCCACCCCACAGCCCACGGGGCTCTCGTGGTCAAGTCCCTCCCAGGGTATGGAGCTCACCTGTGCAGCTACCCAGCAGCCCATGGGGCTCTCCTAGTCAGGCCCTTCACAGGATACGGAGCTCCCCTGGGCAGGTACACCAGCAGGGCTGGACACACAGGAACTGTGCACATAGCCCACCTTGCAGAGAACCCCCAGCTGACCTGTCGCTCACAGCTGACACAGAGCACCTCAGAGCAGGACTTGAACTAACAAACAGCAGCTCTCACAGGTCTGTGACCCTGGCTATCACTCTGTGCAGCCTCTCTCTGCCTGGTCTTCCAGACACTTCCACTGCAGCCAGGGCACCAGGCCTCTGTCTCCACCCACCATCACACCTCTCCCTGACTCCTGCGTTCCTCTCATTAGGATAGGGTCTTCTTGAAGTAGTTTTCCACTCATGGACCAGATAAAATGATCAGAAAACAAGCCGCAGCTGCAGCCCCTTGTCTATCCTGACTCTCAAGAGCCCACACCTGTTCCTTGGGCCTGGACCGTTTAGCAAGGTTCATTTTCTGCAACTGTGAGCCCCTGAGGGGTGAGGATTGGCTGATTTGGGCAGGCTGACACTGCCTGCCAGCCCTCCCCAGGTGTGCCTGGGTTGAGGTCAATATAAACACCTCTCCAGTCAGCAAGAGCCCCTGTAGCTGTGCCTGACGCCATATTCTCTGCCCCGTCAGCAGTGTCGGGGCTGGGGTGGTGGGAGGGAGTGAGGGGCCGTGGCTTTGTGGGTGGCCCAGTGTGAGTGGGGCTCTGCTGGACTTTCTGCAGGAGTTGTCAGGCTGCCACCTGCTAAAGAAGAGGATGTGTCACCCATACCTGCTGCTGGAATTTCTCCCCAGGCAGAGGTGAGTAAGTGAAAAAGCAGTGGGGGCCGTGGCATGAGGGGTATCTCAGCCAGGGAAATGGAAAGCTTCCAGAAGAGCATCTGGGGCCAGGACCATCCTGGTTGGCCTGCAGGCACCAAGTCGGCCTGTGTGCTGTCGCTGGTGTGGCTCCACAGCCCTTCCTCTAGGCTTGCAAGTTCTTGTACATATTCAGGTGTTTTACCTGGAAAGGGTGGGAAGAGTTCAGCTGCAGCAGCACTGGGGCTCAGCTCACATTTACTCACAGACGCCTCGACACAGTCCCCCAGCTTTGCAATGAGGATGCTCCTTGTGGGGGGGAGGGCTGCTGACTGCATGGGAGACGATTTCCCACCTCTGACCAACTTAAGAATTTTTTACCACTGGAGCAAGTGCCCTGATACGATTTTCCTCTGTATAACTGGTGGGTACTGTTTTTTTTTTCTTTTTTTCTTTTTGGTTCAAGGTAGATTTTATTTATTCCTCTTTTTTTAATTTGGAGATATAAACATGAAAATAATGCATTAATATAAAGACGTCTATGTGAAGGGAAAAACATTTTTTGTTTTATTTTATTAAATGTTATGTATTCATTTTTAATTTTTTTTAAATTTATTTATTTCTTTTATACAGCAGGTTCTTATTGGATATCTATTTTATACATATAAGTGTGCACATGTGAATCCCAGTCTCCCAATTCATCCCACCACCACCCTCACATGGCGTTCCCCCCTTGGTGTCCATATGTTTGTTCTCTACATCTGTGTCTCTATCTCTGCCCTGCAAACAGGTTCATCTGTACCATTTTTCTAGCTTCCACATATATGCATTAATATACAATATTGTTTTTCTCTTTCTGACTTACTTCACTCTGTATGACAGTCTCTAGGTCCATCAAGGTCTCTACAAATGACCCAATTTCATTCCTATGTATGGCTGGGTAATATTCCATTGTATATATGTACCACATCTTTATCCATTCGTCTGTCTGTGGGCACTTGGGTTGCTTTCATTACCTAGCTATTGTAAATAGTGCTGCAATGAACATTGTGGTGAATGTGTCTTTTTGATTTATGGTTTTCTCTGGGTATATGCCCAATAGTGGGATTGCTGGATTATATGGTAATTCTATTTTTAGTTTTTTAAGGAACCTCCATACTGTTCTCCATAGAGACTATATCGATTCACATTCCCAACAATAGTGGAAGAAGGTTCCTTTTCTCCACACCCTCTCCAGCATTTGTTGTTTGTAGATTTTCTGATGATGCCCATTCCAACAGGTGTGACGTGATACCTCATTGTAGTTTCGATTTCCATTTCTCTAATAATTAGTGATGTTGAGCAGATTTTCATGTGCGTACTGGCGATCTCTATGTCTTCGTGGAAGAAATGCTATTTAGATCTTCTTCCATTTTTGTATTGGGTTGTTTCATTAATATTGAGCTGCATGAGCTGTTTATATATATTGGAGATTAATCATTTGTCCATTGATTCATTTGCAAATATTTTCTGCCATTCTGAGGGTTGTCTTTTCGTCTTGTTTGTAGTTTCCTTTGCTTTGCAAAAGCTTTTACATTTCATTAGGTCCCATCTGTTTCGTTTTCTTTTTTATTTCATTACTATAGGAGGTGGATCAAAAAAGATCTTGCTGTGATTTATGTCAGAGTATCCTTCGTAAGTTTTCCTCTCACAGTTTTATACTGTCCGGTCTTACATTAAGGTCTCTAATCCATTTCGAATATATTTTTATGTATGGTGTTGGGGAGTGTTCTAATTTCATTCTTTTACATGTAGCTGTCCATATTTCCCAGCACCAATGATTGAAGAGACTGTCTTATCTCCATTGTATAGTCTTGCCTCCTTTGTCATAGATTAGTTGACCATAGGTGTGTAGGTTTATCCCTGGGCTTTCTGTTTTTTTTTTTTCCTTTTACACGTTTATTGGAGTATAATTGTTTTACAATGGAGTGTTAGTTTCTGCTGTATAACAAAGTGAATCAGCTATACATATACAAATATCACAAGATCCCCTCCCTCTTGCATCTCCCTCCCACACTCCATATCCCACCCCTTTATGTGGTCACAAAGCACTGAGCTTATCTCCCTGTTCTATGTGGCTGCTTCCCAGTAGCTATCCGTGTTACATTTGGTAATGTATTTATGTCCATGCCACTCTCTCACTTCGTCCCAGCTTAGCCATCCCCCTTCCGGTGTCCTCAAGTCCTTTCTCTACGTCTGTGTCCTTAATCCTGTCCTGCCACTAGGTTCTTCAAAATCTTTTTTTTTTCCTCATTAGATTCCGTATATCTCTGTTACCATACAGTATTTGTTTTTCCCTCTCTGACTTACTTCACTGTGTAGGACAGATTCTAAGTCCATCCACCTCAGTACAAATAACTCAGTTTTGCTTCTTTTTATGGCTGAGTAATATTCCATTGTATATATGTGACAGATCTTTTTTATCCATTCATCTGTCGATGGACACTTAGGTTGCTTCCATGTCCTGGCTATTGTAAATAGAGCTGCAATGAACATTTTTGTAAATAACTGTTTTTGAATTATGGTTTTTGCAAGGCAAATGCCCAGGAGTTGGATTGTTGTGTCGTATGGTACTTCTATTGTTAGTTATTTAAAGGAAACTCCGTATTGTTCTCCCTAGTGCCCACATCAATTTACATTCCCACCCACAGTGCAAGTGTGTTCCCTTTTCTCCAATAAAGGCCTCCCCAGCATTTATTGTTTTGTAGATTTTTTTGATGATTGCCACTCTGACTGCTGTGAGGTGATACCTCAGGGTAGTTTTGATTTGCATTTCTCTAATGATTAGTGATGTTCAGCATCCTTTCATGTGTTTCTTGGTAATCTGTATATCTTCTTTGGAGAAATGTCTATTTAGGTCTTCTGCCCGTTTTTGGATTGGGTTGTTTGTTTTTGTGATATTGAGCTACATGAGGTGCTTGTAAAATTTGGAGATTAATCCTTTGTCAATTGCTTCATTTGAAAATATTTTCTCCCATTCTGAGGGTTGTTTTTGCATCTTGTTTATGTTTTCCTGTACTGTGTAAAAGCTTTTAAGTTTCATTAGGTCCTATTTGTTGATTTCTGTTTTTATTTCCATTTCTCTAGGAGGTGGGTCAAAAAGGATCTTGCTGTGATTTATGTCATAGAGTGTTCTGCCTATGGTTTCCTCTAAGTGTTTTATAGTGTCTGGTCTTATATTTAGATCTCTAATCAATTTAGAGTTTATTTTTGTGTATGGTGTTATGGAGTGTTCTAATTTCATTCTTTTATGTGTAGGGGTCCAGTTTTCCCAGCACCAATTACTGAAGAGACTGTCTTTTCTGCACTGTATATCCTTATCTCCTTTGTCATAGAAGAGATAGCCATAGGTATGTAGGTTTATCTCTGGGCTTTCTGTCCTGTTCCATTGATCTGTGTTTATGCCAATCTACATACACTTGATTCCATTATGGAGACATATAAATACATAGGTTTCAAGATTATTACCAGTCAGATATATTCCTCTTCAGTGAATAGGGTGTTTTGTGTCCAGTTCACTGAGAAAGGAGTAGGTCTTGTCTATTACATATTTGGTATATGGAATGGTATCTGTGCTAATTTCAAACTCTGCTTTTACACATCACCCCACGTCACCTTTCCCCTTAAGGAGGCATAAGTGTGTTTTCTAAATGTGAGACTCTGTTCTCTTTTGAAATTCAGTTCATGTGTAGCCATGTTTACATTCCCTCTATAAGTGATATATTACAATAAGTTTCTTTTTCTTTGTGGCTCATTTCACTTAGCATCATCGTACGTAAAGCCACTCATTATGCTGCTATTGGTCTTATGACATTGATTTTATGTCTGAGTGACATTCCATTGTATATAAGTACCACAATATCTATATCCATTTTTTTCCTTTCCTGTGATATTTAAAGTGTACCGAAGTCGAGGTTCTTGTAAACAGAGCAGCCCTAAACTTTGGGCTGGCTGTGTGTTGTGGATTTTTAGTTTTCCCAAAATACACGCCCATGAGTGGAAGTGTGCTATGCTCTGTAGCTCTGTTTTAGAAAACAACATACAGTTCTCCAGAGAAGCTGTTGGCAATTTACATCCTGTCCATCGGCGTAAGCAGGCTCCCTTTTCTCCATGGCCTGTCCTGCATTTGTGGTTTTTACACTATTTGTGGATGGCCCTTTTGACTGGAGGTAAGGGACACTTCTATGTAGTGTGGATTTGCAATGCCTGATGGCTTGCTTGGCGAAAAAGGGCGTATGCATTTTTTCCTAAATATATTCAAGAAAATACACATACTCCCTTTTCGGCCAAGGGCAACATTGTCGAAGTTCTGTCGCTTTTCATGTGCTTTAAAGACGACTCCAATGTACCTCTTAAAATCTGTTTCCTTCAATTCTGCCTTGCATTCAAATCCTCTTCACTGCCTTACCTCAATATATTTCAGGATGATAGTTGTCCTTTATAACTCTGCAAGTTTGTGAATTGCTGTGCCCCTGATTTCCATTTTTCAACTCGCCTATTTGTGAGCTGGCTGCAATACCGCAGGATGGCTTTAGGCCCTAGTCTGGTTCCGGGGCTTCAGGCTGAGCCTTTGGTTAATTCTTCTTCCTGATGGGAAACTAGAGTGACATGTGCCCATCCAAACACCTACAGCTAATCTCTCATTTGTTTGCCCTCTTCCTGTACATCCACGGCACAATTTGCAAACTGTGCATAACAGGAGGGTAAAGGCGCTGACACTCCAAGTGGGGAGATTTTTAGTAATGCAGTTGGAATGGCGAAGCCAAGCACAACGACAGGAAAAATGAGGTACCTTTTAGAAAACTTTCCCAATTCCACAGTGTACCATCCACTGGGTTTCCCATGCATGTTTTAACTGTAGGAAGATTCCCTTAAACCTGGAGAGTTGGGACCACTAGAATGGGTAGCACACAGTATTGCTCTAAGTGGTGTTCTTTTGCTCACACAACTTCAGCAATCTTGTCAGCCCCAAGTGTCCAGTCTTATGTCTCATCCAGCGTTGGGTGTAAAGGTGGTCAATCCACGTTGCATCACAGGCCCGGAACGTAATTTTTAAGACATTCTCTCTGTTTCGCTGTTTTTGCACTTTGCTTTTGAACTTTATTTTTATAAGGGGGTTTAGCTGAATTTCAGTGCTGTGTTCATGCCGTTATACACACACATGATTCCTGTATGGAGACATGAGAATACATATGTTTAAAATTCTTAGACTCAGATATATTCCCCTGCAATGAATAGGGGAGTTTAGTCCAGGTCATTGTGCCGGGAGTAGGTGTTGTCTATTACATACATGGTTTATGTAACGGTATCTGTGCTAATTTAAAACTGTGGTTTTATGCATCACCCCACCTCGCCTTTCCCCTTAAACAGATAGAAGATTGTTTTCTAAATGTGTGACTCTGTTGTGTTTCTAATTCAGTTCATGTGTAGCCATGTGTACCTTCCCGCTATGAGTGATATCTTATTATAACATTCGTTACTCTGTTCTATTTCCTAACTCAGTTCAAGTGTAGCCATGTTTACAGGATCTTCATAAGTGATATCTTATGATAAGTTTCTTTTTCTGTGTGACTTATTTCACTTAGAATCATCGTACCTAAATCCACTCATTATGCTGCTACTGGTCTTATGACATTGATTTCATGGCTGAGGGATATTCCATCGTACGTAAGTACCACAATTTTTTGAACCATTTTTATATTTCCTGGGATATTTAAGGTCTACCCAAGTTGAGGTTCTTGTAAGCAGTGCAGCCCTAAATTTTGGGGTGGCTCTGGCTTATTGATTTTCAGTTTTCCAAAGGTATATTCCCTAGACTGGAAGTGCCCTTGGCTCTGTAGCTCTGTTGTTTACTTGATTTAGGGAACACAATGCACTCCTCCAGAGAGGCAGTTGGCAATTTACATACCACCCATCAGCAAAACAAGGCTCCCTGTTCTCCAGGGCCAGTCTTGACTTTCTGGTTTTTACATATTTTGTGGATGTCCCTTTTGACCGGTGGGAAGTGATACTTCTTTATAGTGCATTTTTGCATTGCCCGCTTGCTTGCTGGCCAAAAAGGGTGTAGGCGTTTACTGCTGAATATATTCAGGAGAAAACACATAGGCACTTTTTGGCCAAGTTCATCATTGTCGAAGTTGTGCCCCTCTTCCTGTGCTTTAAAGGTGATTCCAACGTACCTCTTGAAATCTGTTTCCTGCTATTCTGCCTAGCTTTCAAGTCTGCCTCGTTGCCTTCCCTCAACAGATTTTTGGGCTATAGTTGTCCATTATTACTTTGCCAGTTTTTTAATTGCAGTGCCCCTGAGCTCCATTTTTCAACTCGTTTTTTGTGAGCTGACTGCAAGTCCAAAACTTTGGTTCAGGAAATATACTGGTTCCGGTGCGTGGCTGAGACTTCGTTTATTCCTTCTTCCTGTCGGGAAATTAGAGTGACATGTGCCCGTCCAAATGCCTAACAGCTACTCACTCATTGGTTCTCCCTCTTCCCTTTCATCCTCTGCCAAATTGGCAACATGTGCGAACCTGGAGATTAAAGGGGCTGTCTCTCCAAGTTGGGAGATTGATAGTAAAGCAGTTGGAAAGTCAAACCGAAGCACCAGGAGAGGGACTATTCATTGAGTTTTAGAAATCTTTCGTATTCACAGTGTGTCCATTCTCTAGGTTTCCCGTACATGTTATAGCTGTAGTAATATTCCCTTCAACCTGGAGAGTTGGGACCCATGGAATAGGTGCCACGCATTATTGATTTAAAGGGTCTGCATTTGCTCACCCAATCTCACCAATCGTCTCAGTCCCAAGTGTCCAGCCTTATGCCACATCCAGCTGTCATTGTAGAGAGGGTCATTCCAGGTTTCATCAGAGACCCTGAAGGAATAGTAAAGAATTTCCCTGTTTTTCTGCTTTGTTTTTGAAATTGATTTTCATAGTGGGTTTCAGCTGATTCTCACTGCCATGTTTATGCCAGTCTAGACACACTTGATTCCCTTACGGAGACATATCAATACATAGGTTTTAAGATTCTTACTAGTCAGATATATTCCTCTGCGGGAAATATGGCGTTTTGAGTCCCTTTCAAAGAGGAAGGTGTAGGTCTTGTCTATTCCATAGTTGGTTTTTGGAAGTGTACATGTGCTTATATAAAACTCTGGTTTTATGCATCACCCCACCTCTCCTTCCCCCTTAAGCAGGCATAAGAGTGTTTTCCAAATGTGAGAATCTGTTCTCCTTCCTAACTCAGTTCAAGTGTAGCCATGTTTACAGGATATTCATAAGTGATATCTTATGATAAGTTTCTTTTTCTGTGTGACTTATTTCACTTAGAATCATCGTACCTGAATCCAGTCGTTTTGCTGCTACTGGTCTTATGACATTGATTTCATGGCTGAGGGATATTCCATCGTACCTAAGTACCACAATTTTATGAACCATTTTTATATTTCCTGGGATATTTAACGTGTACCCAAGTTGAGGTTCTTTTAAGCAGTGCAGCCCTAAATTTTGGAGTGGCTCTGGCTTATTGATTTTCAGTTTTCCCAAGGTATATTCCTTAGACTGGATGTGTTCTTGGCTCTGTAGCTCTGTTGTTTATTGTTTTAGGGAACACAATGCACTCCTCCAGAGAGGCAGTTGGCAATTTACATCCCGCCCATCAGCATAACAAGGCTCCCTGGTCTCCAGGGCCTGTCTTGCCTTTCTGGTTTTTACACATTTTGCGGATGTCCCTTTTGACCGGTGGGAAGTGATACTTCTTTGTAGTGCAGATTTGCCTTGCCCGCTTGCTTGCTTGGCCAAAAAGGGCATGTGTGTTTTCTCCTGAATATATTCAGGAGAAAACGCATACGCCCTTTTTGGCCAAGTGCATCATTGTCGAAGTTGTGCCCCTCTTCCTGTGCTTTAAAGGCGATTCCAACGTACCTCTTGAAATCTGTTTCCTGCTATTCTGCCTAGCTTTCAAGTCCGCCTCGTTGCATTCCA
The DNA here is from genome assembly GCF_949752795.1 of Hyperoodon ampullatus. Taxonomy (NCBI): domain Eukaryota; kingdom Metazoa; phylum Chordata; class Mammalia; order Artiodactyla; family Ziphiidae; genus Hyperoodon; species Hyperoodon ampullatus. Next base: position 127,419 of record NW_027640901.1, on the reverse strand, counting down.
TCAACAGATTTTTGGACGATAGTTGTCCTTTATTACTCTGCCAGTTTGTGAATTGCTGTGCCCCTGAGCTCCATTTTTCAACTCGTTTTTTGTGAGCTGACCGCAAGTCCAAAATTTTGGTTCAGGACCTATACTGGTTCCCGGTGCGTGGCTGAGCCTTTGTTTAATTCTTCTTCCTGTCGAGAAATTAGAGTGACATGTGCCAGTCCAAATGCCTAACAGCTACTCTCTCATTGGTTCTCACTCTTCCCTTTCATCCTCTGCCAAATTGGCAACCTGTGCGAACCAGGAGGTTAAAGGGGCTGTCTCTCCAAGTTGGGAGATTGATAGTAAAGCAGTTTGAAAGTCAAACCGGAGCACCAGGAGAGGGACTATTCGTTGAGTTTTAGAAACCTTTCGTATTCACAGTGTGTCCATTCTCTAGTTTTCCCGTACATGTTATAACTGTAGAAATATTCCCTTCAACCTGGAGAGTTGGGACCCATGGAATTGGTGCGATGCATTTTTGCTTTAAAGGGTCTGCATTTGCTCACCCAATCTCACCAATCCTCTCAGTTCCAAGTGTCCAGCCTTATGCCACATCCAGCTGTCATTGTAGATAGGGTCATTCCATGTTTCATCAGAGACCCTGAAGGAATTGTCAAGAATTTCCCTGTTTTTTTGTTTTGTTTTTGAAATTCCTTTTGATAGTGGGTTTCAACTGATTCTCGCTGCCATATTTATGCCAGTCTAGACACACTTGATTCCCTTACGGAGACATATTAATACATAGGTTTTAAGATTCTTACTAGTCAGATATATTCCTCTGCGGGAAATATGGGGTTTTGAGTCCCTTTCAATGAGGAAGGTGTAGGTGTTGTCTATTCCATAGTTGGTTTTTGGAAGTGTACCTGTGCTTATATCAAACTCTGGTTTTATGCATCACCCCACCTCTCCTTACCCCTTAAGCAGGCATAAGAGTGTTTTCCAAATGTGAGACTCTGTTCTCTTTCCTAACTCAGTTCAAGTGTAGCCATGTTTACAGGATCTTCATAAGTGATATCTTATGATAAGATTCTTTTTCTGTGTGACTTATTTCACTTAGAATCATCGTACCTGAATCCACTCATTTTACTGCTACTGGTCTTATGACATTGATTTCATGGCTGAGGGATATTCCTTCGTACGTAAGTACCACAATTTTTTGAACCATTTTTATATTTCCTGGGATATTTAAGGTGTACCCAAGTTGAGGTTCTTGTAAGCAGTGTAGCCCTAAATTTTGGGGTGGCTCTGGCTTATTGATTTTTAGTTTTCCCAAGGTATATTCCCTAGACTGGAAGTGCCCTTGTCTCTGTAGCTCTGTTGTTTACTTGTTTTAGGGAACACAATGCACTCCTCCAGAGAGGCAGTTGGCAATTTACATCCCACCCATCAGCATAACAAGGCTCCCTGGTCTCCAGGGCCTGTCTTGCCTTTCTGGTTTTTACACATTTTATGGATGTCCCTTTTGAGCAGTGGGAAGTAATACTTCTTTGTAGTGCAGATTTGCATTGCCCACTTGTTTGCTTGGCCAAAAAGGGCGTATGCGTTTTCTCCTGAATATATTCAGGAGAAAACGCGTACGCCCTTTTTGGCCAAGTGCATCATTGTCGAAGTTGTGCCCCTCTTCCTGTGCTTTCAGGGTGATTCCAACGTATCTCTTTAAATCTGTTTCCTGCTTTTATGCCTAGCTTTCAAGTCCGCCTCGTTGCCTTCCCTCAACAGATTTTTGGACGATAGTTGTCCTTTATTACTCTGCCAGTTTCTGAATTGCTGTGCCCCTGAGCTCCCTTTTTCAACTCGTTTTTGGTGAGCTGACTGCAAGTCCAAAATTTTGGTTCAGGACCTATACTAGTTCCCGGTGGGTGGCTGAGACTTTGGTTAATTCTTCTTCCTGTCGGGAAATTAGTGTGACATGTGCCCGTCCAAATGCCTAACAGCTATTCTCTCATTGGTTCTCCCTGTTCCCTTTCATCCTCTGCCAAATTGGCAACCTGTGCGAAGCAGGAGGTTAAAGGGTCTGTCTCTCCAAGTTGGGAGATTGATAGTAAACAGTTGGAAAGTCAAACCGGAGCACCAGGTGAGGGACTATTCGTTGAGTTTTAGAAACCTTTCGTATTCACAGTGTGTCCATTCTCTAGGTTTCCCGTACATGTTATAGCTGTAGTAATATTCCCTTCAACCTGGAGAGTTGGGACCCATGGAATTGGTGCCACGCATTATTGCTTTAAAGGGTCTGCATTTCCTCACCCAATCTCACCAATCCTCTCAGTCCCAAGTGTCCAGCCTTATGCCCCATCCAACTGTCATTGTAGATAGCGTCATTCCAGGTTTCATCAGAGACCCTGAAGGAATTGTAAAGAATTTCCCTGTTTTTATGTTTTGTTTTTGAAATTCATTTTGATAGTGGGATTGAGCTGATTCTCGCTGCCATGTTTATGCCAGTCTAGACACACTTGATTCCCTTACGGTGACATATCAATAAATAGGTTTTAAGATTCTTACTAGTCAGATATATTCCTCTGCGGGAAATATGGGGTTTTGAGTCCCTTTCACTGAGGAAGGTGTAGGTCTTGTCTATTCCATAGTTGGCTTTTGGAACGGTACCTGTGCTTATATCAAACTCTGGTTTTATGAATCACCCCACCTCTCCTTCCCCCTTAAGCAGGCATAAGAGTGTTTTCCATATGTGAGACTCTGTTCTCTTTCCTAACTCAGTTCAAGTGTAGCCATGTTTACAGGATCTTCATAAGTGATATCTTATGATAAGTTTCTTTTTCTGTGTGACTTATTTCACTTAGAATCATCGTACCTGAATCCACTCATTTTGCTGCTACTGGTCTTTTGACATTGATTTCATGGCTGAGGGATATTCCATCGTACGTAAGTACCCCAATTTTTTGAATCATTTTTATATTTCCTGGGATATTTAAGGTGTACCCAAGTTGAGGTTCTTGTAAGCAGTGCAGCCCTAAATTTTGGGGTGGCTCTGGCTTATTGATTTTCAGTTTTCCCAAGGTATATTCCCTACACTGGAAGTGCCCTTGGCTCTGTAGCTCTGTTGTTTACTTGTTTTAGGGAACACAATGCACTCCTCCAGAGAGGCAGTTGGCAATTTACATCCCGCTCATCAGCATAACAAGGCTCCCTGTTCTCCAGGGCCTGTCTTGCCTTTCTGGTTTTTACACATTTTGTGGATGTCCCTTTTGACCGGTGGGAAGTGATACTTCTTTGTAGTGCAGATTTGCATTGCCCGCTTGCTTGCTTGGCCAAAAAGGGCGTATGCGTTTTCTCCTGAATATATTCAGGAGAAAACGCATACGCCCTTTTTGGCCAAGTGCATCATTGTCGAAGTTGTGCCCCTCTTCCTGTGCTTTAAAGGCGATTCCAACGTACCTCTTGAAATCTGTTTCCTGATATTCTGCCTCGATTTCAAGTCCGCCTCGTTGCCTTCCCTCAACAAATTTTTGGACGATAGTTGTCCTTTATTACTCGGCCAGTTTGTGAATTGCTGTGCCCCTGAGCTCCATTTTTCAACTCGTTTTTGGTGAGCTGACCGCAAGTCCAAAATTTTGGTTCAGGACCTATACTGGTTCCCGGTGGGGGGCTGAGACTTTGGTTAATTCTTCTTCCTGCCGGGAAATTACAGTGATATGTGCCCGTCCAAATGCCTAACAGCTACTCTCTCATTGGTTCTGCCTTTTCCCTTTCATACTCTGCCATATTGGCAACCTGTGCGAACCAGTAGGTTAAAGGGGCTGTCTCTCCAAGTCGGGAGGTTGACAGTAAAGCAGATGGAAAGTTAAACCGGAGCACCAGGAGAGGGACTATTCGTTGAGTTTTAGAAACCTTTCGTATTCACAGTGTGTCCATTCTCTAGGTTTCCCGTACATGTTATAACTGTAGTAATATTCCCTTCAACCCGGAGAGTTGGGACCCATGAAATGGGTGCCATGCATTATTGCTTAAAGGGTCTGCATTTGCTCACCTAATCTCACCAATCCCTTCAGTCCCAAGTGTCCAGCCTTATGCCACATCCAGCTGTCGTTGTAGATGGGGTCATTCCACGTTTCATCATTGACCCTGAAGGAATTGAAAAGAATTTCCCAGTTTTTTTGTTTTGTTTTTGAAATTCCTTTTTATAGTGGGTTTGAGCTGATTCTCGCTGCCATGTTTATGCCAGTCTAGACACACTTGATTCCCTTACGGAGACATATCAATACATAGGTTTTAAGATTCTTACTAGTCAGATATATTCCTCTGCGGGAAATATGGGGTTTTGAGTCCCTTTCACTGAGGAAGGTGTAGGTCTTGTCTATTCCATAGTTGGTTTTTGGAACGGTACCTGTGCTTATATCAAACTCTGGTTTTATGCATCACCCCACCTCTCCTTCCCCCTTAAGCAGGCATAAGAGTGTTTTCTAAATGTGAGACACTGTTCTCTTTCCTAACTCAGTTCAAGTGTAGCCATGTTTACAGGATCTTCATAAGTGATATCTTATGATAAGTTTCTTTTTCTGTGTGACTTATTTCACTTAGAATCATCGTACCTGAATCCACCCATTTTGCTGCTACTGGTCTTATGACATTGATTTCATGGCTGAGGGATATTCCATCGTACGTAAGTACGACAATTTTTTGAACCATTTTTATACTTCCTGGGATATTTAAGGTGTACCCAAGTTGAGGTCCTTGTAAGCAGTGCAGGCCTAAATTTTGGGGTGGCTCTGTCTTATTGATTTTCAGTTTTCCCAAGGTATATTCCCTAGACTGGAAGTGCCCTTGGCTCTGTAGCTCTGTTGTTTACGTGTTTTAGGGAACACAACGTACTCCTCCAGAGAGGCAGTTGGCAATTTACATCCCGCTCATCAGCATAACAAGGCTCCCTGTTCTCCAGGGCCTGTCTTGCCTTTCTGGTTTTTACACATTTTGTGGATGTCCCTTTTGACCGGTGGGAAGTGATACTTCTTTGTAGTGCAGATTTGCATTGCCCGCTTGCTTGCTTGGCCAAAAAGGGCGTATGCGTTTTCTCCTGAATATATTCAGGAGAAAACGCATAGGCCCTTTTTGGCCAAGGGCATCATTGTCGAAGTTGTGCCCCTCTTCCTGTGCTTTAAAGGCGATTCCAACGTACCTCTTGAAATCTGTTTCCTGCTATTCTGCCTCGCTTTCAAGTCCGCCTCGTTGCCTTCCCTCAACAGATTTTTGGACGATAGTTGTCCTATATTACTCGGCCAGTTTGTGAATTGCTGTGTCCCTGAGCTCCATTTTTCAACTCGTTTTTGGTGAGCTGACCGCAAGTCCAAAATTTTGGTTAAGGACCTATGCTGGTTCCCGGTGGGTGGCTGAGACTTTGGTTAATTCTTCTTCCTGCCGGGAAATTACAGTGATATATGCCCGTCCAAATGCCTAACAGCTAATCTCTCATTGGTTCTCCCTCTTCCCTTTCATCCTCTGCCAAATTGGCAACCTGTGTGAACCAGGAGGTTAAAGGGGCTGTCTCTCCAAGTTTGGAGGTTGATAGTAAAGCAGATGGAATGTCAAACCGGAGCACCAGGAGAGGGACAATTCGTTGAGTTTTAGAAACCTTTCGTATTCACAGTGTGTCCATTCTCTAGGTTTCCCGTACATGTTATATCTGTAGTAATATTCCTTCAACCTGGAGAGTTGGGAACCATGGAGTGGCTGGCAGGCATTTGTGCTTTAAAGGGTCTGCATTTGCTCACCCAATCTCACCAATCCTCTCAGTCCCAAGTGTCCAGCCTTATGCCTCATCCAGCTGTCGTTGTACATAGGGTCATTCCAGGTTTCATCAGGGACCCTGAAGGAATTGTAAAGAATTTCCCAGTTTTTTTGTTTTGTTTTTGAAATTCCTTTTTATAGTGGGTTTGAGCTGATTCTTGCTGACATGCTTATGCCAGTCTACACACACTTGATTCCCTTACGGAGACATATCAATACATAGGTTTTAAGATTCTTTCTAGTCAGATATATTCCTCTGCGGGAACTGTGGGATTTTGAGTCCCTTTCTCTGAGGAAGGTGTAGGTCTTGTCTATTCCATAGTTGGTTTTTGGAACGGTACCTGTGCTTATATCAAACTCTGGTTTTATGCATCACCCCACCTCTCCTTCCCCCTTAAGCAGGCATAAGAGTGTTTTCTAAATGAGAGACACTGTTCTCTTTCCTAACTCAGTTCAAGTGTAGCCATGTTTACAGGATCTTCATAAGTGATATCTTATGATAAGTTTCTTTTTCTGTGTGACTTATTTCACTTAGAATCATCGTACCTGATTCCACGCATTTTGCTGCAACTGGTCTTATGACATTGATTTCATGGCTGAGGGATATTCCATCGTACGTAAGTACCACAATTTTTTGAACCATTTTTATATTTCCTGGGATATTTAAGGTGTACCCAAGTTGAGGTCCTTGTAACCAGTGCAGCCCTAAATTTTGGGGTGGCTCTGTCTTATTGATTTTCAGTTTTCCCAAGGTATATTCCCTAGATTGGAAGTGCCCTTGGCTCTGTAGCGCTGTTGTTTACTTGTTGTAGTGAACACAATGCACTCCTCCAGAGAGGAAGTTCGCAAGTTACATCCCACCCATCAGCATAACAAGGCTCCCTGTTCTCCAGGGCCTGTCTTGCCTTTCTGGTTTTTACACATTTTGTGGATGTCCCTTTTGACCGGTGGGAAGTGATACTTCTTTGTAGTGCAGATTTGCGTTGCCTGCTTGCTTGCGTGGCCAAAAAGTGCGTATGCGTTTTCTCCTGAATATATTCAGGAGAAAACGCATACGCCCTTTTTGGCCAAGTGCATCATTGTCGAAGTTGGGCACCTCTTCCTGTGATTTAAAGGCGATTCCAACGTACCTCTTGAAATCTGTTTCCTGCTATTCTGCCTTGCTTTCAAGTCCGCCTCCTTGCCTTCCCTCAACAGATTTTTGGACGATAGTTGTCCTTTATTACTCGTCCAGTTTGTGAATTGTTGTGCCCCTGAGCTCCATTTTTCAACTCGTTTTTGGTGAGCTGACCGCAAGTCCAAAATTTTGGTTCAGGACCTATACTGGTTCCCGGTGGGTGGCTGAGACGTTGGTTAATTCTTCTTCCTGCAGAGAAATTAGAGTGATATGTGCCCGTCCAAATGCCTAACAGCTACTCTGTCATTGGTTCTCCCTCTTCCCTTTCATCCTCTGCCAATTTGGCAACCTGTGCGAACCAGGAGGTTAAAGGGGCTGTCTCTCCTAGTTGGTAGGTTGATAGTAAAGCTGATTGAAAGTCAAACACGAGCACCAGGAGAGGGACTATTCGTTGAGTTTTAGAAAGCTTTCGTATTCACAGTCTGTCCGTTCTCTAGGTTTCCCGTATATGTTATAGCTGTAGGAATATTCCCTTTAACCTGGAGAGTTGGGACCCATGGCATGGGTGCCAGGCATTTGTGCTTTAAAGGGTCTGCATTTGGTCACCCAATCTCACCAGTCCTCTCAGTCCCAAGTGTCCAGCCTTATGCCACATCCAGCTGTCGTTGTACATAGGGTCATTCCAGGTTTCATCAGAGACCCTGAAGGAATTGTAAAGAATTTCCCAGTTTTTTTGTTTTGTTTTTGAAATTCCTGTTTATACTGGGTTTGAGCTGATTCTCGCTGCCATGTTTATGCCAGTCTAGACACACTTGATTCCCTTACGGAGACATATCAATACAAAGGTTTTAAGATTCTTACTAGGCAGATATATTTCTCTGCGGGAAATATGGGGTTTTGATTCCCTTTCGCTGAGGAAGGTGTAGATCTTGTCTATACCATAGTTGGTTTTTGGAACGGTACCTGTTCTTATATCAAACTCTGGTTTTATGCATCACCCCACCTCTCCTTCCCCCTTAAGCAGGCATAAGAGTGTTTTCTAAACGTGAGACACTGTTCTCTTTCCTAATTAAGTTCAAGTGTAGCCATGTTTACAGGATCTTCATAAGTGATATATTATGATAAGTTTCTTTTTCTCTGTGACTTATTTCACTTAGAATCATTGCACCTGAATCCACCCATTTTGCTGCTACTGGTCTTATGACATTGATTTCATGCCTGAGGGATATTCCATCGTACATAAGTACCACAATTTTTTGAACCATTTTTATATTTCCTGGGATATTTAACGTGTACCCAAGTTGAGGTCCTAGTAAGCAGTGCAGCCCTAGATTTTGGGGTGGCTCTGTCTTATCGATTTTCAGTTTTCCCAAGTTATATTCCCTAGACTGGAAGTGCCCTTGGCTCTGTAGCTCTGTTGTTTAGTTGTTTTAGGGAACACAATGCACTCCTCCAGATAGGCAGTTGGCAATTTACATCCCGCCCATCAGCATAACAAGGCTCCGTGTTCTCCAGGGCCTGTATTGCCTTTCTCGTTTTTACACATTTTGTGGATGTCCCTTTTGACCGGTGGGAAGTGATACTTCTTTGTAGTGCAGATTTGCATTGCCCGCTTGCTTGTTTGGCCAAAAAGGGCGTATGCGTTTTCTCCTGAATATATTCAGGAGAAAACGCATACGCCCTTTTTGGCCAAGTGCATCATTGTAGAAGTTGTGCCCCTCTTCCTGTGCTTTAAAGGCGATTCCAGCGTACCTATTGAAATCAGTTTCCTGCTATTCTGCCTCGCTTTCAAGTCCGCCTCGCTGCCTTCCCTCTACAGATTTTTGGACGATAGTTGTCCTTTATTACTCTGCCAGTTTGTGAATTGCTGTGCCCTTTAGCTCCATTTTACAACTCGTTTTTTGTGAGCTGACCGGAAGTCCAAAATTTTGGTTCAGGACCTATGATGGTTCACGGTGGCGGGCTGAGTCTTTGGTTAATTCTTCTTGCTGCTGGTACGTTACAGTGATATGTGCCCGTCCAAATGCCTAACAGCTTCTCTCTCATTGGTTCTCCCTCTTCCCTTTCATCATCTGCCAAATTGGCAACCTGTGCGAGCCAGGAGGTTAAAGGGGCTGTCTCTGCAAGTTGGGAGATTGATAGTAAAGCAGATTGAAAGTCAAACCGGAGCACCAGGAGAGGGACTATTCGTTCAGTTTTAGAAACGTTTCGTATTCACAGTGTGTCCGTTCTCTAGGTTTACTGTACATGTTATAGCGATAGTAATATTCCCTTCATCCTAGAGAGTTGGGACCCATGGCATGGGTGCCATGCATTATTGCTTTAAAGGGTCTGTATTTGCTCACCCAATCTCACCAATCCTCTCAGTCCCAAGTGTCCAGCCTTATGCCACATCCAGCTGTTGTTGTACATAGGGTCATTCCAGGTTTCATCAGGGACCCTGAAGGAATTGTAAAGAATTTCCCAGTTTTTTTGTTTTGTTTTTGAAATTCCTTTTTATAGTGGGTTTGAGCTGATTCTCGCTGCCATGTTTATGCCAGTCTAGACACACTTGATTCCCTTACGGAGACATATCAATACATAGGTTTTAAGATTCTTACTAGTCAGATATATTCCGCTGCGGGAAATATGGAGTTTTGAGTCCCTTTCACTGGGGAAGGTGTAGGTCTTTTCTATTCCATAGTTGGTTTTTGGAACGGTACCTGTGCTTATATCAAACTCTGGTTTTATGCATCACCCCACCTCTCCTTCCCCCTTAAGCAGGCAAAAGAGTGTTTTCTAAATGTGAGACACTGTTCTCTTTCCTAACTCAGTTCATGTGTAGCCATGTTTACAGGATCTTCATAAGTGATATCTTATGATTAGTTTCTTCTTCTGTGTGACTTATTTCACTTAGAATCATCGTACCTGAATCCACCCATTTTGCTGCTACTGGTCTTATGACATTGATTTCATGGCTGAGGGATATTCCATCGTACGTAAGTACCACAATTTTTTGAACCATTTTTATATTTCCTGGGATATTTAAGGTGTACCCAAGTTGAGGTCCTTGTAAGCAGTGCAGCCCTAAATTTTGGGGTGGCTCTGTCTTATTGATTTTCAGTTTTCCCAAGGTATATTCCCTAGACTGGAAGTGCCCTTGGCTCTGTAGCGCTGTTCTTTACTTGTTTTAGGGAACACAATGCACTCCTCCAGAGAGGCAGTTGGCAATTTACATCCCGCCCATCAGCATAACAAGGCTCCCTGTTCTCCAGCTCCTGTCTTGCCTTTCTGATTTTTACACATTTTTGGATGTCCCTTTTGAACGGTGGGAAGTGATACTTCTTTGTAGTGCAGATTTGCATTGCCTGCTTACTTGCTTGGCCAAAAAGGGTGTATGCGTTTTTTCCTGAATATATTCCGGAGAAAATGCATATGCCCTTTTTGGCCAAGTGCATCATTTTCGATGTTGTGCCCCTCTTCCTGTGCTTTAAAACCGATGCCAACGTACCTCTTGAAATCTGTTTCTTCCTATTCTGCCTCGCTTTCAAGTCCGGTTATTTTTCCTCCCTCAACAGATTTTTGAATGATAGTTGTCCTTTATTCCTCAGCCAGTTTGTGAATTGCTGTGCCCCTGAGCTCCATTTTTCAACTCGTTTTTTGTGAGCTGACTGCAAGTCCAAAATTTTGGCTCAGAACCTATACTGGTTCCCGGTGGGAGGCTGAGACTTTGGTTAATTCTTCTTCCTGCCGGGAAATTAGAGTGACATGTGCCCGTCCAAATGCCTAACAGCTACTCTCTCATTGGTTCTCCATCTTCCCTTTCATCCTCTGCCAAATTGGAAACCTGTGCGAACCAGGAAGTTAAAGGGGCTATCTATCCAAGTTGGGAGATTGATAGTAAAGCAGATGGAAAGTCAAACCGGAGCACCAGCAGAGGGAATATTCGTTGAGTTTTAGAAACTTTTCGTATTCACAGTGTGTCCGTTCTCTAGGTTTCCCGTACATGTCATAGCTGTAGTAATATTCCCTTCAACCTGGAGAGTTGGGACCCATGGAATGGGTTCCATGCCTTATTGCATTAAAGGGTCTGCATTTGCTCACCCAATCTCACCAATCCTCTCAGTCCCAACTGTCCAGCCTTATGCCACATCCAGCTGTCATTGTACATAGGGTCATTCCAGGTTTCATCAGAGACCCTGAAGGATTTGCAAAGAATTTCCCAGTTTTTTTGTTTTGTTTTTGAAATTCCTTTTTATAGTGGGTTTGAGCTGATTCTCGCTGCTATGTTTATGCCAGTCTAGACACACTTGATTCCCTTACGGAGACATATCAATACATAGGTTTTAAGATTCTTACTAGTCAGATATATTCCTGTGCAGGAAATAAGTGGTTTTGAGACCCTTTCACTGAAGAAAGTGTAGGTCTTGTCTATTCCATAGTTGGTTTTTGGAACGGTACCTGTGCTTATATCAAACTCTGGGTTTATGCATCACCCCACCTCTCCTTCCCCCTTAAGCAGGCATAAGAGTGTTTTCTAAATGTGAGACTCTGTTCTCTTTCCTAACTCAGTTCAAGTGTAGCCATGTTTACAGGATCTTCATGAGTGATATCTTATGATAAGTTTCTTTTTCTGTGTGACTTATTTCACTTAGAATCATCGTACATGAATCCACTCATTTTGCTGCTAATGGTCTTATGACATTTATTTAATGGCTGAGGGATATTCCATCGTACATAAGGACCACAATTTTTTGAACCATTTTTATATTTCCTGGGATATTTAAGGGTTACCCAAGTTGAGGTTCTTTTAAGCAGTGCAGCCCTAAATTTTGGGGTGGCTCTGTCTTATTGAGTTTCAGTTTTCCCAAGGTATATTCCCTAGACTGGAAGTGCCCTTGGCTCTGTAGATCTGTTGTTTACTTGTTTTAGGGAACACAATGCACTCCTCCAGAGAGGCAGTTGGCAATTTATATCCCGCCCATCAGCATAACAAGTCTCCCTGTTCTCCAGGGCATGTCTTGCCTTTCTGGTTTTTACACATTTTGTGGATGTCCCTTTTGACCGGTGGGAAGTGATACTTCTCTGTAGTGCAGATTTGCATTGCACGCTTGCTTGCTTGGCCAAAAAGGGCGTATGCGTTTTCTCCTGAATATATTCAGGAGAAAACGCATACGCCCTTTTTGGCCAACTGCATCATTGTCGAACTTGTGACCCTCTTCCTGTGCTTTAAAGGCAATTCCAACGTACCTCTTGAAATCTGTTTCCTGCTATTCTGCCTCGCTTTCAAGTCCGCCTCGTTGCCTTCCCTCAACAGATTTTTGGACGATAGTTGTCCTTTATTACTCGTCCAGGTTGTGAATTGCTGTGCCCCTGAGCTCCATTTTTCAACTTGTTTTTGGTGAGCTGACCGCAAGTCCAAAATTTTGGTTCAGGACCTATACTGGTTCCAGGTGGGAGGCTGAGACTTTGGTTAATTCTTCTTCCTACCTGGAAATTACAGTGATATGTGCCCGTCCAAATGCCTAACAGCTACTCTCTCATTGGTTCTCCCTCTTCCCTTTCATCCTCTGCCAAATTGGCAACCTGTGCGAACCAGGAGGTTAAAGGGGCTGTCTCTCCAAGTTGGGAGGTTGATAGTAAAGCAGATGGAAAGTCAAACCGGAGCACCAGGAGAGGGACTATTCATTGAGTTTTAGAAACCTTTCGTATTCACAGTGTGTCCGTTCTCTAGGTTTCCCGTACATGTTATAGCTTACTAATATTCCCTTCAACCCGGAGAGTTGGGACCCATGGAATGGGTGCCAGGCATTTGTGTTTTAAAGGGTCTGCATTTGCTCACCCAATCTCAACAATCGTCTCAGTACCAAGTGTCCCTCCTTATGCCACATCCTGCTGTCATTGTAGATAGGGTCATTCCAGGTTTCATCAGAGACCCTGAAGGAATTGTAAAGAATTTTCCAGTTTTTTTGATTTGTTTTTGAAATTCCTTTTTATAGTGGGTTTGAGCTGATTCTCGCTGCCATGTTTATGCCAGTCTAGACACACTTGATTCCCTTACGGAGACATATCAATACATAGGTTTTAAGATTCTTACTAGTCAGATATATTCCTCTGCCGGAAATATGGGGTTTTGAGTCCCTTTCAATGAGGAAGGTGTAGGTCTTGTCTATTCCATAGTTGGTTTTTGGAACGGTACCTGTGCTTATATCAAACTCTGGTTTTATGCATCACCCCACCTCTCCTTCCCCCTTTAGCAGGCATAAGAGTGTTTTCTAAATGTGAGACACTGTTCTCTTTCCTAACTCAGTTCAAGTGTATCCATGTTTACAGGATCTTCATAAGTGATATCTTATGATAAGTTTCTTTTTCTGTGTGACTTATTTCACTTAGAATCATCGTACCTGAATCCACCAATTTTGCTGCTACTGGTCTTATGACATTGATTTCATGGCTGAGGGATATTCCATCGTACGTAAGTACCAAAATTTTTTGAACCATTTTTATATTTCCTGCGATATTTAAGGTGTACCCAGGTTGAGGTCCTTGTAAGCAGTGCAGCCCTAAATTTTGGGGTCGCTCTGTCTTATTGATTTTCAGTTTTCCCAAGGTATATTCCCTAGACTGGAAGTGCCCTTGGCTCTGTAGCTCTGTTCTTTACTTGTTTTAGGGAACACAATGCACTCCTCCAGAGAGGCAGTTGGCAATTTACATCCCGCCCATCAGCATAACAAGGCTCCCTGTTCTCCAGGGCCTGTCTTGCCTTTCTGGTTTTTACACATTTTGTGGATGTCCCTTTTGACTGGTGGGAAGTGATACTTCTTTCTAGTGAAGATTTGCCTTGCCCGCTTGCTTGCTTGGCCAAAAAGGGCGTATGCGTTTTCTCCTGAATATATTCAGGTGAAAACGCATACGCCCTTTTTGGCCAACGGCATCATTGTCGAAGTTGTGCCCCTCTTCCTGTGCTTTAAAGGCAATTCCAACGTACCTCTTGAAATCTGTTTCCTGCTATTCTGCCTCGCTTTCAAGTCCGCCTCGCTGCCTTCCCTCAACAGATTTTTGGACGATAGTTGTCCTTTATTACTCGGCCAGTTTGTGAATTGCTCTGGCCCTGAGCTCCATTTTTCAACTCGTTTTTGGTGAGCGGCCCGCAAGTCCAAAATTTTGGTTCAGGACCTATACTGGTTCCCGGTGGGTGGCTGAGACTTTTGTTAATTCTTTTTCCTGCCGGGAAATTAGAGTGACATGTGCCCGTCCTAATGCCTAACAGCTACTCTCTCATTGGTTCTCCCTCTTCCCTTTCATCCTCTGCCAAATTGGCAACCTGTGCGAACCAGGAGGTTAAAGGGGTTGTCTCTTCAAGTTGGGAGACTGATAATAAAGCAGTTGGAAAGTCAAACCGGTTCACCAGGAGAGGGTCTATTCTTTGAGTTTTAGAAACCTTTTGTATTCACAGTGTGTCCGTTCTCTAGGTATCCCGTACATGTTTTAGCTGTAGTAATAGTTCCTTCAACCTGGAGAGTTGGGACCCATGGAATGGGTGCCACATATTATTGTTTTAAAGTGTCTGCATTTGCTCACACAATCTCACCAATCCTCTCAGTCCCAAGTGTCCAGCCTTATGCCACATCCAGCTGTCGTTGTTGATAGGGTCATTCCAGGTTTCATCAGAGACCCTGAAGGAATTGTAAAGAATTTCCCTGTTTTTTGTTTTGTTTTTCAATTTCCTTTTCTAGTGGGTTTGAGCTGATTCTCGCTGCCATGTTTATGCCAGTCTAGACACACTTGATTCCCTTACAGAGACATATCAATCCATAGGTTTTAAGATTTTACTAGTAAGATATATTCCTCTGCGGGAAATATGGGGTTTTGAGTCCCGTTCACAGAGGAAGTAGTAGGTCTTGTCTATTCTGTATTTAGATTATGGAACCGTTCCTGTGCTAATATCAAACTCTGGTTTTATTCATCACCCCACCTCTGCTTTCCCCTTAAGCATGCATAAGAGTGTTTTTTATATATGATACTCTGTTCCCTTTCCTAATTCATTCCATGTGTAGCCATGTTTATATACCCTTCATAAGTGATATATTATGATAAGTTTCTTTTTCTGTGTGATTTTTTCAGTTAGAATCATCGTACATGAATCCCGTCATTATGCTGCTACTGGCCTTATGACATTGACTTCATGGCTGAGGGATATTCCATCATACGTATGTACCACAATTTCTTTACCATTTTTGTCTTTCCTGGGATATATAAGGTGTCCCGAAGTAGAGGTTCTTGTAAGCAGTGCTTCCATAAATTTTGGGGTGGCTGTGTCTTATTGATTTTCAATTTTCCCAAGGTATATTACTGTGACTGGTAGTGCCTTAGGTTGTGAAGCACTGGTGTTTACTTTTTTTGGGAACACAGTGCACTCCTCCAGAGTGGCTGTTGGCAATTTACATCCCACCCATCCGCATAACAAGGCTCCCTCTTCTCCAGATCCTGTCTTGCCTTTCTTGTTTTTACACATTTTACGGATGTCCCTTTTGACCGGTTGGAAGTGATACTTCTTTGTAGTGCAGATTTGCATTGAGCGGTTGCTTGGTTGGCCAAAATGGGCGCATGCGTTTTCTCCTGAATATATTCAGGAGAAAACGCATGCGCCCTTTATGGACAATTCCATAATTGTCGAAGTTTTGATGCTTTTCCTGTGTTTAAAGGCGATTCCAATGTACTTCTGGAAATCTGTTTCGTGCACTTCTGCCTCATTTTCAAGTCCGCCTCATGGCTTTCTCTCAACAGATTTTTGGAAGAGAGTAGTCCTTTATAACTCTGCAAGTTAGTGAATTGCTGTACCCCTGAGCTCCATTTTTCAACTCGCATTTTTGTGGGCTGACTGCCAATCCACAATTTTGCTTCAGGACCTATACTGGTTCCATTGGGGAGGCTGGCTCAGAGTTTGTTAATTCTTCTTCGTGACGGGAATTTAGAGTGACATGTGGCCATGCAAATGCCTACAGCTACTCTCTAATTGTTTCTCCCTCTTCCCTTATATCCCCTGAACAATGTGCCAACTGTGCGAACCAGGAGGTTATAGGGGCTGACTCTCCAGGTTGGGAGATTGATATTAAAGCAGTTGGAATGTCAAGCTGCAGCACATGGAGAGAAAAAAATTAGTAGAGTTTTAGAAACCTTTCACCATCAGAGGGTGTCCATTCTCTAGGTTTCCCATACATGTTATAACTGTAGTGATATTCCCTTCTACCTGGAGAGTTGGGAACCATGGAATCAGTGGCAGGCATTACTGCTTTAAAGCGTCTGCATTTTCTCACCCAATCTCACCAATCCTCTCAGTCCCAAGTGAACAGCCTTATGCCACATCCAGCTGTTGTTGTAGATAGGGTCATTCCAAGTTTCATCAGAACCCCTGAAGGTATTGTGTAAGAATTTCACTGTTTCTTTGTTTTGTTTTGAAATTCCTTTTTATAGTGGGTTTGAGCTGATTCTCACTGCCGTGTTTATGTCATTCTAGACACACTTGGTTCCCTTATGGAGACATATCAATACATAGGTTTTAAGATCCTTACTAGTCAGATATATTTCTCTGTGGGGAATAGGGGTGTTGAGTCCCATTCACTGAGGAAGGAGTCGGGCTTGTCTCTTCTGTATTTGGATTATGGAACGGTACCTGTGTTAATATCAAACTCTGGTTTTGTGAGTCTCCCCACCTCTCCTTCCCCCTTAAGCAAGCATAAGAGTGTTTTCTAAATCTGAGACTCTGTTCTCTTTCCTAATTCAGTTCATATGTAGCCAGGTTTACATTCCCTTCATAAATGATATCTTATATCAGAATGCACCATGGCCCTTGTCATAATAATGCTCCTTGACCCCTGTCATCACAATGCTCCATTCCCTGGTTATCACAATGCTCCATGTCCCTTGTCATAACAATTCTCCACGTATTTGTCATCACAATGCCACATGATACTTCTCATCACAAAGTTACATGCTCGTTTCATCACAATTCTCCATGCACTTGTCATTGCAATGTTCCATGACCCCTGTCATAGCAAGCTCCAAGTGTTTGTCATCACAATGCTTCACGACTTTATCATCAAAATTCTCAATGGCACTTTTCATCACAATGTTCCGTACCCTTGTCATCACAATGCTCCATGTCTAGTCATCACAATGCTTCATGACCCCGTCATCACAATGCTCCCTGACACCTGTCATCACAATGCTTCATGCCCCTTGTCATTACAGTGCTCCATGATGCTCGTCATCACAATTACCCAAGGTCTTCTCATCACAATGCTCCACGGTTTTGCCATCACAATGCTCCATGCCCTGGTCATCTCAAAGCTCAATGTCCCTTGTCCTCACAATTCTCCACGTCCTTGTCATCACAATGCTCCATGGCACTTCTCATCACAATGTTATATACTCTTGTCATAACAATACTCCATGCACTTGTCATCGCAATGCTCCATGACCCCTGTCATAGGAAGCTCCATGCGCTTGTCATCACAATGTTTCACGACATGGATATTAAAATTATCAATGGCCCTTGTCATCTCAATGCTCCATGCACTTATCATCACAATGCTCCTTTACCTTTGTCACAACAATCCTCAATGACACTTGGCATCACAATGCTCCGTGCTATTGTCATCACAATGGAACATGACATATGTCATCACAATGCTCCCTGACACCTGTCTTCACAATACTCCATGACCTTGTCATCACAATGCTCCATGCCCTTGTCATCACAATGTGCCATGCCCACTGTCATCAAAATAATCCATGAAACTTGTCAGACCAAAGCTCCATGCCACCTTTCATCACAATGCTCCATGAACCCTGTCATCACAATGCACCATGCCCATCATCATAATGCTTCATGCTCTTGTCATCACAATGAAATCAAAATGCTCCATGACCTCTGTCATCACAATGCTCCAAACCCTTGTGATCACAATGTTCCATAACACTTGTCATCACAATACCCCATGACGCTAGTCATCACAATTATCCATGGACTTGTCATCACAATGCCCCATGACATTTGTCATCACAATGCGCAATACACATGTCATCACAATGCTCCCTGACTCTTGCCATCAGTATGCTCCCTGAACCCTTTCATGACAAGGCTCCATGCCTTTTTCATCACAATGATCCATGCCATTTTCATCACAATGCTCCAAGACCCCTGTAATCACAATGCTCCATGCCCTTGTCATCACAAAGCTCCATGATGCATGTCATCAGAATGCTCCATGGCCTTCTCATCACAATGCTCCATGCCCTTGTCATCACAATGCTCCAAGACCCCTGTCATCACAATGCTCCATGCCTTTGTCAGCAAAATGCTACATGACCTTTTCATTACAATGTTCTATGCACTTGTCATCACAATACTCCATTACCATTGCCATCACAATCCTCCATGAACCTTGGGATCACATTGCTCCATGCCCTTGTCATCACAATGCTCCATGCTCCTTGAAATCAAAATGATCCATGACCTCTGTCATCACAATGCTCCAAACCCTTGTGATCACAATGTTCCATAACACTTGTCATCACAATGCTCCATGATGCCTGTCATCACAATACTCCATGCCCTTTTCATCACAATGCTCCATGACCTTTGTCATCACAATTCTCGATACACTTGTCATCACAATGCTCCCTGACACTTGTCGTCAGAATGCTCCTTGAACCCTGTCACAAAAAGGCTCCATGCCTTTTTCATCAAAATGCACCATGCCATTTTCAACACAATGTTCCATGCCATTGTCATCAAAATACTCCACAAGCTTGTCATCAGAATGCTCCATGTCCCTTGTCATCACAATTTTCCATGCACTTGTCAGCACAATGCTCCCTGACCCTTGTCATCACAATGCTCCAAGCCATTGTCATCACAATGCTCCATTACCTTTGTCATCAGAATCCTCCTTGACACTTGGCATCACAATGCTCCATGGCATTGTCATCACAATGGGCCATTACATATGTCATCACAATGGTCCCTGACACCTGTCTTCACAATAATGAATGACCTGGTCATCACAATGCTCCATGCCCTTGTCATCACAATGCGCCATTCCAACTGTCATCGCAATAAGCCATGAAACTTATTAGACCAATGCTCCATGCCCTTGTCATCACAATGCCCCATGCTCTTGTTATCACAATGCTCCATGACCCCTGTCATCACAATGCTCCGTGACTCCAGTCATCACAAGGCTTCATGACCTTTGTCATCACAGTGGTCCATGCCCTTGTCATCAACAGTCTCTGTGACCTTTTTAACCACAATGCTTCATGAACTTTTCATCACAATGCCCTTTGACCCTTGTCATCACAATGCTCTATGCCTTTCTCAGCACAATGCTCCATGACCCTTGTCATCACAATGCTCCATGCGCTTGTCAGCACAATGCTCCATGACCCATGTCATCACAATGCACCATGCGCTTGTCGTCACAGTGCTCCACAATCTTGTCATCACAATGCTCCATATACCTTGTCATCACAATGCTCCATGCACTTCAAATCAAAATGCTCTCTCACCACTGATATCACAATGTTACATCACTATTCATCACAATACTCCCTCAACCCTGTCATCACAATGTTCCATGACTCCTGTCATCACAATGCTACATGCACTTATCATCACAATGTTTGATGATCCCTGACATCACAATGTTCCATAACCCCTGTCATCAAAATGCTCCATGACCCTTTTCATCAAAATGCTCCATGACCCCTAACATCACAATGTTACATAACGCCTCTCATCAAAATGTTCCATGACCCTTTTCATCAAATTGGTCCATGACAATGTCATCACAATGCTCCCTGCCCTTCTCATCACAATGCACCACGCCCTTGTCATCAAAATGCTCCATGACCTTTGTCATCACAAAGCTCCATGACCCTTGGCATCACAATGCTCCATGCCATTGTCATCACAATACTCCATGAAACCTCTCATCACATTGTTCCATGCAATTGTCATCAAAAAGCTCCATGGTGCTTGTCATCACACTGCTCGATGCCCTTCTCATCACAATGCTCCATGCTCTTGTCATTACAATCCTCCATGACCCATGTATCACTGTGTTCCGTGCCCTTGTCATCACAATGCTCCATGCCCACTCTCTTCACAATAATCCATGAAACTTTTCAGACAAATGTTCCATGCCCTTGTCATCACAATGCTCCATTACCCCTGTCATAACAATGCTCCATGACCCCTGCCATCACAACGTTCCACGGCCTTGTCATCACAAGGCTCCATGACCCTTGTCATCACAATGCTCCAAGACCCCTGTAATCACAGTGCTACATGCCCTTGTCATCACAAAGCTCCATGATGCATGTCATCAGAATGCTCCATGCCCTTGCCATCACAATGCTCCATTACACCTGTGATAACAATGCTCCATGACCCCTGCCATCACGATGTTCCATGACCTTGTCATCACAAGGCTCCATGACCCTTCTCATCACAATGCTCCAAGACCCCTGTAATCACAATGCTCCATGTCCCTTTTTATCTCAATGATCCATGAACCCTGTCATCACAATGCACCATGCCCATCATCATAATGCTTCAGGCTATTGTCATCACAATGAAATCAAAATGCTCCATGACCTCTGTCATAACACTGCTCCAAACCCTTGTGATCACAATATTCCATAACACTTGTCATCACAATGCCCCATGATGCTCGTCATCACAATTATCTATGGTCTTCTCTTCACAATGCTCCATGACCTTTGTCATCACAATGCTCAATACACTTGTCATCAAAATGCTCCCTGACACTTGTTCTCTGTATGCTCCTTGAACCCTGTCATGACAAGGCTCCATGCCTTTTTCATCACAATGATCCATGCCTTTTTCATCACAATGCTCCAAGACGCCTGTAATTACAATGCTCCATGCCCTTGTCATCACAAAGCTCAATGACGCATGTCATCAGACTGCTCCTTGGCCTTCTCATCACAATGCTCCATGCCCTTGTCATCACAATTTTCCAAAACTCTCTAATCACAATGCTCCATGCCCCTTTTCATCAGTATGCTCCATGAGACTTGTCTCACAAGGCTCCATGGTTTTCTCATCATAATGCTCCAGCACCTTGTCATCACAATGCTTCACGACCTTGTCATGAAAATTTTCAATGGCCCTTGTCATCATAATGCTCCAAGCCCTAGTCATCACAATGCTCCATTATATTTGTCATCACAATCCTCCATTACATTTGGCATCACAATGCTCCATGCCATGGTCTTCGCAATGGACCATGACATATGTCATCACAATGCTCCCTGACACCTGTCTTCACAATACTCCATGACATTCTCATCACAATGCCCCATGCCCTTGTCATCACAATGCCCCATGCCCACTGTCATCACAATAATCTATTAAACTTGTCAGACCAATTCTCCATGCCCCTGTCATCACAATGCTCCATGCCCTTGTCATCACAATGCTCCATGACCCTTGTTATCACAATGCTCTGTCACTCCAGTCATCACAATGCTTCATAACATTTGTCATCACAGTGGTCCATGCCCACATCATCACAAGGCTCTGTGACCTTTGTAACCACAATACTCCATGAACTTTTCATCACAATGCTCCGTGACCCTTGTCATCACAATGCTCCATGCCTTTGTCAGAACAATGCTCCATGACCCTTGTCATCACAATGTGCCACGTGATTTTCATCACAACGGTCCACAACCTTGTCATCGTAATGCTCCATAAACCTTGTAATCACAATGCTCCATGCACTTCTCATCAAAATGCTCTCTCAACAGAGATATCACAATGTTCCATCACTAGTCATCACAATACTCCCTCACCCCTGTAATCACAATGTTCCATGACCCCTGTCATCACAATGCTACATCCCCTTATCATCACAATGTTCCATGACCCCTGACATCACAATGTTCCATAACCCCTGTCATCAAAATGCTCCATGACCCTTTTCATCCCAAAGCTCCATGACCCCTGACATCACAATGTTCTATAACCCCTGTCATCAAAATGTTCCATTACACTTTTCATCAAATTGCTGCATGACCCTGTCATCAAAATGCTCCCTGCCCTTCTCATCACAATGCACCACGCCCTTGAAATCAAAATGCTCCATGACTTTTGTCATCACAAAGCTCCATAACCCTTGGAATCACAATGTTCCATGAACCCTCTCATCACATTGTTCCATGCCCTTGTCATCACAAAGCTCCATGACGCTTGTCAAAACAATGTTCGATGCCGTTCTCATCACGATGCTCCATGCCCTTGTCATTACAATCCTCCATGAACCATGGATCACAGTGTTCTGTGACCTTGTCATCACAATGCTCCATGCCCACTCTCATCACAATAATCCATGAAACTTTTCAGACCAATTCTCCATGCCCTTCTCATCACAATGCTCCATTACCCCTGTCATAACAATGCTCCATGACCCCTGCCATCACAATGTTCCACACCATTGTCATCACAAGGCTCCATGACCCTTGTCATCACAATGCTCCAAGACCCCTGTAATCACAATGCTCCATGCCCTTGTCATCACAAAGCTCAATGACGCATGTCATCAGAATGCTCCATGGCCTTCTCATCACAATGCTCCTTGCCCTTGTCATCACAATGCTCCAAGACCCCTGTAATCACAATGCTCCATGCCCCTTTTCATCTCAATGCTCCATGAACGCTGTCATCACAATGCACCATGCCCATCACCATAATGCTTCAGGCTATTGTCATCACAATGAAATCAAAATGCTCCATGACTTCTGTCATCACAATGCTCCAAACCGTTGTGATCACATTGTTCCATAAAACTTATCATCACAACACCCCATGACGCTCATCATCAAAATTATCCATGGTCTTCTCATCACAATGCTCCATGCACTTTGTCATCACAATGCTCAATACACTTGTCATCACAATGCTCCGTGACACTTGTCGTCAGTATGCTCCTAGAACCCTGTCATGACAAGGCTCCATGCCTTTTTCATAACAATGATCCATGCCATTTTCATCACAATACTCCATGCCCTTGTCAGCACAAAGCTCCATGACGCATGTCATCAGAATGCTCCATGGCCTTCTCATCACAATACTCCATGCCCTTGTCATCACAATGCTCCAAGGCCCCTGTAATCACAATGCTCCATGCCCCTTTTCATCAGAATGTTCCATGAGAATTGTCAGCACAAGGCTCCATGGACTTCCCATCACAATGCTCCAGGACCTTGTCATCACAGTGCTCAATTCCCTTCTCATTACAATGCTCCATGACCCCTGTCATCACAATACTCCATGAACATTTTCAGGCCAATGATCCATGACCTTCTCATCACAATGCTCCATGACCACTGTCATCACAACACTCCATGACCCCTGACAACACAATGATCCGGGACTCTTGTCATCACAATGCTCCATTCCCATGTCATCACAATGCTCCATGAACATTTTCAGCCCAATGCTCCATGACACTTGTCATCACAATGATCCATGCCCTTGTCATCCCAATGCTCCATGACCCCTGTAATCACAATGCTCCGTGACGCTTATCATCACAGTGCTCCATGACCCTTATCATCACAATTCTCCATGCCTGTGTCATCAAAATCCTACATGACCTTGTCATCACAATGCTCCATGAGCTTGTCATCACAATACTCCATTACCATTTTCATCACAATCCTCCATGAACCTTTGGTTCACATTGATCCATGCCCTTGTCATCACAATGCTCCATGCTCCTTGAAATCAAAATGGTCCATGACCTCTGTCATCACAATGCTCCAACCCCTTGTGATCACAATGTTCCATAACACTTGTCATCACAACACTCCATGATGACTGTCATGACAATACTCCATGCACTTGTCGTCACAATGCTCCATGAGCTTTGTCATCACAATTCTCAATACACTTGTCATCACAATGCTCCCTGACACTTGTCCTCAGAATACTCCTTGAACACTGTCATGAAAAGGCTCCATGCCTTTTTCATAAGAATGCTCCATGCCCTTTTCATCACAACGTTCCATGTCATTGTCATCACAATACTCCACAAGCTTGTCATCAGAATGCTCCCTGATCATTGTCTTCAGAATGCTCCATGAACCCTGTCACCAAAATGCTCCATACCCCTTGTCATTACAGTGTTCCATGACGCTCGTCATCACAATTATCCATGGCCTTCTCATCACAATGCTCCACGGTCTTGCCATCACAATGCTCCATGCCTTGGTCATCACGATGCTCCATGTCCTCAGTCATCACAATGCTCCATGACCCCTGTCATCACAATGCTCCATACCCCTTGTCATTACAGTGCTCCATGACGCTCGTCATCACAATTATCCATGGTCTTCTCATCACAATGCTCCACGGTCTTGCCATCACAATGCTCTATGCCCTGGTCATCACAATGCTCCATGTCCCCTGTCATCACAATTCTCCACGTTCTTGGCATCACTATGCTCCATGATACTTCTCATCACAGTGTTACATGTTTTGTCATCACAATTCTCTATGTACTTGTCATTGTAATGCTCCATGACCCCTGTCATAGCAAGCTCCATGTGATTGTCATCACAATGCTTCATGAATATGTCATAAAAATTCTCAATGGCCCTTGTTATCACAATGCGCCATGACACTTGTCATCACAATGCTCCAAGCCCTTGTCATCAAAATGCTCCATTACCTTTGTCATCACAATCCTCCATGACACTTGGCATCACAATGCTACATTCCATTGTCATTGCAATAGACCATGACATATGTCATCACAATGCTCCCTGACACCCTTCTTCACAATACTCCATGACCTTCTCATCACAATGCTCCATGCCCTTGTCATCACAATGCGCCATGCCCACTGTCATCACAATAATCCCTGAAACTTGTCAAACCAATGCAACATGCCCCTGTCATCACAATGCTCCATGCCCTTTCATCACAATGCTCTATGACCCCTGTCATCACAATGCTCCGTGACTCCAGTCATCACAATGCTTCATGACCTTTGTCATCACAATGATCCATGCCCTTGTCATCACAAGGCTCTGTAACCTTTGTGACCACAACACTCCATGAACATTTCATCACAATGCTCGGTGACCCTTGTCATCACAATGCTCCATGCCTTTGTCAGCACATTACTCCATGACACATGGCATCAAATGTGCCATGCGCTTGTCATCACAATGCTCCACATCGTTGTCATCACAATGCTCCATAAACCTTGTCATCACAATGCTCCATGCGTTTGTCAGCACAATATTCCATGACCCATGTCATCACAATGTGCCCTGCGTTTCTCATCACAATGTTCCACAGCCTTGTCATCACAATGCTCCTTGCACCTCTCATCAAAATGCTCTCTCACCAATGATATCACAATGTTCCATCACTAGTCAAAACAATACTCCCTCCACCCTGTCATCCCAATGTTCCATGACCCTTGTCACAACAATGCTACATGCTCTTATCATCACAATGCTCCATGACCCCTGACATCACAATGTTCCATAACCCCTGTCATCACAGTGCTCCATGACCCTTTTCATCACAATGCTCCATGACCCCTAACATCACAATGTTCCATAAACACTGTCATCAAAATGTTCCATGACCCTTTTCATCCAATTGCTCCATGACCCTGTCATCACAATGCTCCCTGCCCTTCTCATCACAATGCACCACGCCCTTGTCATCAAAATGCACCATGGCCTATGTCATCACAAAGCTCCATGACCCTTGGAATCACAATGCTCCATGCCATTGTCATCACAAAGCTCCATGAAACCTCTCATCACATTGCTCCATGCCGTTGTCATCACAAAGCTCCATGACGCTTGTCATCACAATGTTCCATGCCCTTGTCATTGCAATCCTCCATGACACATGTATCACTGTGTTCCGTGCCCTTGTCATCACAATGCTCCATGCTCACTCTCATCACAATAATCCATGAAACTTTTCAGACCAATGCTCCATGCCCTTGTCATCACAATGCTCCATTACTCCTGTCATAACAATGCTCCATGACCCCTGCCATCACAATGTTCTACGGCCTTGTCATCACAAGACTCCATGACCCTTGTCATCACAATGCTCCAAGACCCCTGTAATCGCAATGCTCCATGCCCATGTCATCACAAAGCTCCCTGACGCATGTCATCAGTATGCTCCATGGCCTTCTCATCACAATACTCCATGACCTTGTCATCACAATGCTCCAAGACCCTTGTTATTACAATGATCCGTGCCTCTTTTCATCTCAATGCTCCATGAACCCTGTCATCACAATGCACCATGCCCATCATCATAGTGCTTCATGCTATTGTCATCAAAATGAAATCAAAATTCTCCATGACCTCTCTCATCACAATGCTCCAAACCCTTGTGATCACAATGTTCCATAACACTTGTCATCACAATGCCCCATGACGCTGGTCATCACAATTATCCATGGACTTCTCATCACAATGCTCCATGACCTTTGTCATCACAATTCTCAATACACTTGTCATCACAATGCTCCCTGATACTTGTCATCAGTATGCTCATTGAACCCTGTCATGACAAGTCTCCATGCCTTTTTCATCACAATGATCCATGCCTTTTCATCACAATGCTTCATGCCATTGTCATCACAATACTCCACAAGCTTGTCATCAGACTGCTCCGTGACCTTTGTCATCTCAATGATCCATGACCCCTGTCATCACAATGCTCCATGACACCTGTCATCACAATGCTCCATGCCCCTTGTCATTACAGTGCTCCATGATGTTCGTCATCACAATTATCCATGGTCTTCTCATCACAGTGCTCCACGGTCTTGCCATCACAATGCTCCATGCCCTGGTCATCACAATGCTCCATGTCCCCAGTCATCACAATGCTCCATGACCCCTGTCATCACAATGCTCCATACTGCTTGTCATTACAGTGCTCCATGACACTCGTAATCACAATTGTCCATGGTCTTCTCATCACAATGCTCCACGCCCTTGTCATCAAAATGCTCCATGACACTTGTCATCACAATGCTCCATGACCACTGTCATAACAATGCTCCATGACCCCTGTCATCACAAGGCTCCATACCACTTGTCATTACAGTGCTCCATGACGCTCCTCATCACAATTATCCATGGTCTTCTCATCACAATGCTCCACGGTCTTGCCATCACAGTGCTCCATGCCTTGGGCATCACAATGCTCCATGTCCCCGGTCATCACAATGCTCCATGACCACTGTCATCACAATGCTCTATACCCCTTGTCATTACAGTGCTCCATGACCCTCGTCATCACAATTATCCATGGTCTTCTCATCACAATGCTCCACGATCTTGCCATCGCAATGCTCCATGCCCTGGTCATCACAATGCTCCATGTCCCCTGTCATCACAATTCTCCACGATCTTGGCATCACTATGCTCCATGACACTTCTCATCACAGTGTTACATGCTTTGTCATCACAGTTCTCTATGCACTTGTCATCGCAATGCTCCATGACCCCATCATAGCAAGCTCCATGTGCTTGTCATCACAATACTCCATGCCCTTGTCGTCACAATTCTCCATGACCTTTGTCATCACAATGTTCCCTGGCACTTGTCGTCAGAATGCTCCCTGAAAACTGTCATGAAAAGGCTCCATGTCTTTTTCATCACAATGCCCCATGCCATTTTCATCAAAATGCTCCATGTCATTGTCATCAAAATACTCCACAAGCTTGTCATCAGAATGCTCCATGAACCTTGTCATCACAATGCTCCATGACCCCTGTCATCACAATGCTCCATACCCCTTGTCATTACAGTGCTCCATGACGCTCATCATCACAATTATCCATGGTCTTCTCATCACAATGCTCCACGCTCTTGCCATCACAATACTCCATGCCCTGGTCATCACAATGCCCCATGTCCCCTGTCATCACAATTCTCCACGTTCTTGGCATCACTGTGCTCCATGATGCTTTTCATCACAGTGTTACATGCTTTGTCATCACAATTCTTTATGCACTTTTCATCGCAATGCTCCATGATCCCTGTCACAGCAAGCTCCATGTGATTGTCATCACAATGCTTCATGAACATGTCATCAAAATTCTCAATGGCCCTTGTTATCACAATGCTCCATGACCCTTGTCATCACAATGCCCCAAGCGCTTGTCATCAAAATGCTCCATTACCTTTGTCATCACAATCCTCCATGACACTTGGCATCACAATGCTCCATTCCATTGTCATCGCAATGGACCACGACATATGTCATCACAATGCTCCCTGACACCCTTCTTCACAATACTCCATGACCTTCTCATCACAATGCTCCATGCCCTTGTCATCACAATGCGCCATGCCCACTGTCATCACAATAATCCCTGAAACTTGTCAAACCAATGCAACATGCCCCTGTCATCACAATGCTCCATGCCCTTTCATCACAATGCTCTATGACCCCTGTCATCACAATGCTCCGTGACTCCAGTCATCACAATGCTTCATGACCTTTGTCATCACAATGGTCCATGCCCTCGTCATCACAAGGCTCTGTGACCTTTGTCACCACAGCGCTCCATGAACATTTCATCACAATGCTCGGTGACCCTTGTCCTCCCAATGATCAATGCCTTTGTTAGCACAATACTCCATGACCCATGGCATCACAATGTGCCATGCACTTGTCATCACAATGCTCCACATCTTTGTCATCACAATGCTCCATAAACCTTGTCATCACACTGCTCCATGCACTTCTCATCAAAATGCTCTCTCACCACTGATATCACAATGTTCCATCACTAGTCAACACAATACTCCCTCACCCCTGTCATCACAATATTCCATGACCCTTGTCACAACAATGCTACATGCCTTTATCATCACAATGCTCCATTCCCCTGACTACACAATGTTCCATAACCCCTGTCATCACAATGCTCCCTGCCCTTCACAACAGAATGCACCACACCCTTGTCATCAAAATGCTCCATGACCTTTGTCATCACAAAGCTCAATGACCCTTGTCATCACAATGCTGCATGCCATTGTCATCACAATGCTCCATGAACCCTCTCATCACATTGTTCCATGCCCTTGTCATCACAGGCTCCATGATGCTTTTCATCACAATGCTCGATGCCATTCTTATCACAATGCTCCATGCGCTTCTCATTACAATCCTCCATGACCCATGTATCACAGTGTTCCATGCCCTTGTAATCACAATGCTCCTTGCCCCCTCTCATCACAATAATCCATGAAACTTTTGAGACCAATGCTCCATGCCCTTGTCATCACAATGCTCCATTACCCCTGTCATAACAATGCTCCATGACCCCTGCCATCACAATGTTCCACAGCCTTGTCATCACAAGGCTCCATTACCCTTGTCATCACAATGCTCCAAGACCCCTGTAATCACAATGCTCCATGCAATTGTCATCACAAAGCTCCATGACGCATGTCAACAGAATGCTCCATGGCCTTCGCATTCACGATGTTCCATGCCTTTGTCCTCACAGTGCTCCAAGACTCCTGTAATCGCAATGCTCCATGCCCCTTTTCATCTCAATGCTCCATGAACCCTGTCATCACAATGCACCATGCCCATCATCATAATGCTTCAGGCTATTGTCATCACAATGAAACCAAAATGCTCCATGACCTCTGTCATCAAAATGCTCCAAATCCTTGTGATCAATATGTTCCATAACACTTATCATCACAATGCCCCATGACGCTCGTCATCACAATTATCCATGGTATTCTCATCACAATGCTCCATGACCTTTGTCATCACAATACTCAATACCCTTGTCATCACAATGCTCCCTGACACTTGTTGTCAGTTTGCTCCTTGAACCCTGTCATGACAAGGCTCCATGCTTTTTTCATCACAATGATCCATGCCCTTTTCATCACAAAGCTCCATGATGCATGTCATCAGAACGTTCCATGGCCTTCTCATCCCAATGCTCCATTCCCTTGTCATCACAATGCTCCAAGACCCCTGTAATCACAATGCTCCATGGCACTTTTCATCAGAATGCTCCATGAGACTTGTCATCACAAGGCTCCATGGTCTTCTCATCGCAGTGCTCCAGTACCTTGTCATCACAATGCTCAATGACCCCTGTCATCACAGTACTCCATGGACATTTTCAGCCCAATGCTCCATGACCTTCTCATCACAATGCGCCATGACCCCTGTCATCAAAATGCTCCATGACCACTCTCATCACAACGCTCCATGAACCCTAACAACACAATGATCCGGGACTCTTGTCATTAAAATGCTCCATGACCATTGTCATCACAATGATCCATGCACTTGTCATCCCAATGCTCCATGAACCCTGTAATCACTATGCTCCGTGATGCTTGTCATCACAGTGCTCCATGAACCTTGTCATCATAATGCTCCTTGCCTTTGTCAACAAAATGGTACATAATCTTGTCATCACAATTCTCCATGCGCTTGTCATCACAATCCTCCATGACCATTGGGATCACATTGCTTCATGCCCTTGCCATCTCTCTCTTGCCTTTCTGGTTTTTACAGATATTCGGATGTCCCTTTTGACCGGTGGTAAGTGACAATTCTTTGTAGTGTGGATTTGTATTGCGCGCTTGCTTGATTGGCCAAAAAGGGTGTATGCGTTTTCTTCTGAATATATTCAGGAGAAAATCATACGCCCTTTTTGGCCAAGTGCATCTCTGTCCAAGTTGGGATGCTTTTCCTGTGCTTTAAAGGCGATTCCAATTTACCTCTTGAAATATGTTTTGTGCAATTCTGGCTCATTTTCAAGGCCGCTTCATTGCCTTCCCTCAACAGATTTTTGGAAGAGAGTAGTCCTTTATAAGTCTGCAGGTTTGTGAATTGCTGTGCCCCTGAGCTCCAATTTTCAAATCCCATCTTTGTGAGCTGGCCGCAAATCCACAATTTTGCTTCAGGACCTATACTGGTTCCAGGGGTGGCTATATTGGTTCCCTGTGGGTGGCTGAGGCTTTGGTTAATTCTTCTTCCTGCCGGGAAATTAGAGTGACATGTGCCCGTCCAAATGCCTACATCTACTCTCTGATTGGTTCTCCCTCTTCCCTTTCATCCTCTGCACAATTAGCAAACTGTGCGAACCAGGAGGTTATAGGGGCTGACTCTCCTAAGTTGGGAGATTTATAGTAAAGCAGTTGGAATGCCAAAGTGGAGCACAAGGAGAGGAAAAATTAGGAGAGTTTTGGAAACCTTTCGCCATCACAGGGTGTCCATTTTCTAGGTTTCCCATACATATTATAATTGTAGTGATATTCCCTTCTACCTGGAGATTTGGGACACATGGAATGGTGGCATGCATTACTACTTTAAAAGGTCTGCATTTTCTCTCCCAATCCCACCAGTCCTCTCAGTCCCAAGTGTCCAGCCTTATGTCTCATCCAGCTGTCTTTGCAGATAGGGTCATTCCAGGTTTCATCAGAACCCCTGAAGGAATTGTGTAAGAATTTCGCTGTTTTTTGGGGTTTTTTTGAAATTCATTTTTATAATGGGGTTGAGCTGATTTTCACTGACGTGTTTATGCCAGTCTAGACACAATTGATTCCCTTACGGAGACATATCAATACATAGGTTTTAAGATTCTTAGTAGTCAGATATATTCCTCTGTGGGGCATAGGGGTGTTGAGTCCCGTTCACTGAGGAAGGTGTAGGTCTTGTCTATTCTGTATTTGGTTTATGGAATGGTACCTGTGCTAATATCAAACTCTGGTTTTATGCATCACCCCACCTCTCCTTTCCCCTGAAGCAGGCATAAGAGATTTTTGCTAAATGTGAGACTCTGTTCTCTTTCCTAATTCAGTTCATGTGTTGTGATATTGACATTCCCTCTATAAGTGATATCTTATGATAAGATTCTTTTTCTGTGTGACTAATTTCCCTTAAAATAATCATACCTAAATCCACTCATTATGCTGCTACTGGCCTTATATACAATGATTTCATGTCTCAGTGATATTCCGTTGTACAAAATTACCACAAGTTCTTTATGCATTTCTCTTTTTCCTGGGATATTTTAGGTTTACCAAAGTTGAGGTTCTTGTATGCAGAGCAGCCCTAAACTTTGGGGTGCCTGTGTCTTATTGACATTTAGTCTTCCCAAGTTATATGTCCATGAGTTGAAATCCCCTTGCTCCGGGGCTTTGTATTTTAGATGTTTTAAAAACAGCATACACTTCTTCAGAGTGGCTCTTGGATATTTATACCCCACCCATCAGCGTGACTAGGCTCCCTGTTTTCCATGGCCTCTCCTGCATTTCTGGTTTGTACACATTTTTTGGATGGCCTTTCTGAGCAGTGGAAATTGAGACTTCTTTGTTGTGTGGATTTGCATTTCCCTCTTGCTTGGTTGGCCAAAAACTCTGCATGTGTTTTTTTCCTGAAGATATTCACGAAAAAAACGCATACACACTTTTGCCCAACCGCATCATTTTAGAAATTCTGCTGCTTTTCATATGCTTTAAATGTGAGTACAATCTACCTTTTGAAATCTGTTTCCTGCAATTCTGCCTCTCATTCAGATCCTCTTCGTTACCTTACCTGAATATATTTTTGGACGTTGGTTATCATTTATATCTTTGCAGGTCTTTGAATTGTCTGCTCCTGAGCTCCATTTTGCAACTCGCTTTTTTTGTGAGCTGGCCGCCAAACCATTGGATTACTTCTGGCCCTATTCTGGTTCTGGGGAGGCAGGCTGAGCCTTTGGTTAATTCTTCTTCCTAATGGGAAATTAGAGTGACATGTGCCTGTCAACACTCCTACAGCTAATCTCTCATTGTTTCCCCCTCTTCCCATTTATCCTCTGCACAAATTGCAAACTGTGTGAAACAGGAGGTTAAAGGTGCTGATTCTCCAAGTGGGGAGATTGTTAGTAATGTGGCTGGAATGGCGAACCCCAGCACCAGGAGATCAAAAATGAGGTGCATTTTAGACACCTTTCCTGAGCACACGGTGTACATTCATCTCGGTTTCCCAGGCATGTTTTCGCTGTCAGAAGATTCCCTTGAACCTGCAGATTTGGGACCCATGGAATGGGTACCAGGCAGTATTACTTTAAAAGGTCTACATTTCCTCACCCAGCCTCTCTAACATCTCTTAGCGTGCATAGCTTCCAGCCTTATATAATCATCCTGCTGTGGGTCTACATGTGTTCAATCCATGTTTCATCGTAGCCCTTCAACAAAAGTTGTAAGAATTTTTGTCTGTCTCACTGTTTTTATAAATAGTTTTAAATTTATTTTTATATTGGTTACAGCTGATTTTCAAAGCTCTGTTTTTTGCTGCTGTACATGCACTTGATTCATATACTGTGAGACAACAATAACTTCTTTTTCAGATGCTTACCAGTCATATGTATTATTTTCCAGTGACTTGAGTGGGCTGAGTGCAGTTCTTTGAGGTACCGTGTAGGCCTTGTCAGTTATTCAATTTGGTACTTGGAATGGTATCTTTGCTAATTTCAACCTCCTGGATAATACCTCACCATTCCCCACCTTTCCCATTTAGCAGCCTTATGTCTATTTTCTACATATTTGACTATGTTTCTGTTTTGTAATTTATTTCATGTGTAGCCATTTTTGATTCCACCTTTAAGTGACATCTTATGATATGTGTCTTTTTCTTTCTGACATATGTCACTTAGAATGATCGTATGTAACTCCTCCAGAGTTGTTACAACTGGCCTTATTTCATTGATTTCTGGATGAGTAATATTCCACTCTACATAAGTACCCCATCTCTTTTATCCATTTTATCCTTACAGGGACATTTAGGTTATATCCAAGTTGAGGCCCTTTTTAACAGAGAGGTGGTAAACGTTCGGGTGCCTGTTTTCTGTCGATTTTTGTTTTTCCCAAGGTACACGCCCATGAGTGCAAGTGCCCTATGCTCTGTAGCTCATTTTTTAGATGTTTTAGCAAACACAATACACTTCTCCAGAGTGGCCGTTGGCAAATTACATTTCCACTACCAGCCTCACAGGGCTCCTTTTTCTCCTCGCCCTGTCCTGCATTTCTGGTGTTTACACTTTATGTGGATGGCCCTTCTGACTGATGTGAAGTGATACATTTTGTGATATTGATTTCCAGTGCCCACCTGTTGGGTTGGATAAAAAGTGTGTATGGCCTTTACTTGAATATATTCAGAAAAAATGCATACACCCTTTTTGGACAACTGCATCATTGGCGATGTTCAGCCCCTTTTCTTGTGCTTTAATGGGGAGTCCTTTCTACCTCTTCAAATCTGTTTCCTGCCACTCTCCCTTGCTTACAAGTCCTTTTCTGTGACTTACCTCAAGACATTTTTCGACGATAGATATTTTCAACTCTGCAGTTTCATGAATTTTAGTGCCCCTGAGTTCCATTTTTCAACTTGTGTTTTTGGAAACTGGACACAAAACAGCGGGATTTCCTCTAGCCCTATTCTGTTTCCGTGGGCAATTCTAGCCTTTGATGAATTTGTCTTCTGGATTGGAAATTAGAGTGGCATGTGCCTGTCCGAACACCTAAGACTTGTCTCTAAATTTTTCTCATCCTTCCGCTTCATCCTCTGGACAAATTCCAAACTGTGTGCAACAGGATGTTGACGGTGCTGATATGCCCAAGTGAGGAGATTGTTAGGAAAAATGCTGGAGGGTTGAACCCGAGCACCAGGCGATGAGGAGATGAGGTGCCTTTTCCAAACTCTTTCCGATCAAACGGTGTACCATCCTCTAGGTGTGACAGGCATGTTTTAGCTGTAGGAAGGGTCCCGTGCATGTAAGGAGAACACCAGGGATTTTTCCAAATCAGTGCCTCCCCGAACCCCAAACTGGGGAATTTTTAAGCTACGGCTACACGTATGTCCTTTAAGGGCCTTGGGAAATAGGCAGAGCCCAAACTTTAGATGACTGAAATCTTCAGGGTCAGAAGCGCTCACCATCGTCCTTGCTTAGGTTACATTTTATCTGTCATTGATAGATGATGTCAATAAAAATATCTATTCTTTTTCAGATTATTTCCCCTTATAGGTTATTGCAAAATATTCAGTGTAGTTCCCTGTGCTATACAGTAGTTCCTTGTTGATGATCTCTTTTATACATAGCAGTGTGTATGTGTTAATCCCAAACTGTTAATTTATCCCTTCTCCTACCTTTCCCCTTTGGTAATAATAAATTATAAGATTTTATACTTCTCAGAAATGGGGGAGCTGAAAGAGAGGTATCATTTTCAATGGAAAAGCATTCAAAACAAGATTGAAGCTTCAGCCAAGAGTATTTGATGTACATCCATGGAAATAAATCACTTCATTTCTCTAATGTTGACCTGACAAATAAGACAGATATCTTCACTGAACTTGCTTATAGGAAAGTGATGGAAATATCAAATGTAAGTCTTAGAAACATCTTATTTTACCCGAGCATTATACACTGCTCTATGTTAACTACAGTTTGGCTCACACATCTGTTCATTGAAGTTACAATGTTCTCAATTTCTGTTACTGATCCTCCAGAGTGGACCCCAACAGGAGTCCCCGTGCCCAGTGTCATTGGAGCCAACAGATCAAGACTGAGTTAGGTTCAGAAGCAAAGGAAACATTATTTTGAAAACAGAATGGAGAGGTGAGAGCGTGCACTCCCCCATGGGCTGTGGGCTGGGCTGCTGTGTAGGGTCCCCGGCAGCGTCAGTGGGAGGGAGGGGATGGAGCTCTCGAGGGCTGCATTGGCTGCAGCTCAGGCTCTATGCCGCGGAGTCTGCATGGGACCCCGCTAGCTGAGGTGTCGACCCAGCCATTCTGCACTAGGAAATCGGGTCTGAAGTGCCGGGTGTGGGACCTCTGCATGTGGAACCCTAGGAGCACGTGAAATTAGACAAAGCACAAAGGAGAAACAGGTTAGACTTTATTTTATTGCCCAGATTCTCTTTTTATCTCCCAGGAATTTTTAATGAACGTTGCCGGAGACGAACACCTCCTCTGCTTTTTGTTCCGTTCCTTATTCTTGGGGTGTTGAGGGTGCAGACTCCTCTTTTGTAACTGCTTCATGCTGTGGTGGGAGCCCTGATACATGGGGGGAGGGGCAAAACGTCTCCCCACCAGCCTCCTGGTGAGGTTGATTGTCCCAAGGCCTCCTGCCTCACTTCTCGTCCGCCTGAGCACCAGCATTGGATGTGTTACAGATTCTAATGACCTTTAAAGGTCCAGGAAAGAGAGGCGCAGAGATGCTGCGGTGGCAGGTTTCACCCCACCCCACATATGTTCGGCGACCTTAGGCTGACAGTTTTTGCCAGACTAGATGCTCTGACCAGTAGTCTGTGCTTTCTTTAATTAGGTCCCTGAATTAATGTACAAACAGCACCATGTGTCAGAGCCTTGCCCGCGCAACTCCCAGACAGTCCAGGGTCAGTTGTGATCCAGGACCATGACGTCCACTGAGTCAACGGCCTTTAGAAGTAGCCAGCAGTCCAGCCGGTCATATTGGCCACCATCACCGCGGTGTCTGTAGGGTTTTCTATGGTGAAAGCGTGATATACGTTTCCCCCGCCAAGCTTATTAGCTCCCCTCTGGGTGCAGTAAGTCCTGCAAGCAGTAGTCTGCTCTTTCGGGGCACAGTCTTGTCGTTTTCTGAGATTAACTCCAGGTCAAGTGATGGTCACACGAGTCATCTTGGGGGCCCGTTGCCCCCATTTATCTCTCTGGAGGTTGGAGTTGGAGGGCCTCCTCACTCGAGGTCAGTGTGTCCACAGAGCGACCCCTGCAACTTCAGGGCATGATGGGTGGTTAGGATCACCACGTGGGGTCCTTTTCCCTTAGGAGGGAGCTGGCCTTGCGGGCTGCTGATTTCCAGCTTTTTAGATACCCCAGTATCCTGGCCTGATGAGTCGGTGGGCAAAGCCCTTGGTGACCATAGTTTATCATACCTGAAGGGCATTCTTGTGTTGCTCCATTTCAAGTGGTCCCAGTTTTTGCACTAAGGCTCCAAGGGTGATTAACCTTTGACCGGGTATGTAAAGGTCAAAGGGTTTAGCTAAATTAGGGAGTTCCTGGGCAAGGGTCTGTATTGACTGCTCTTTCCATTCTTGAAAGGCTGCTTCTGGATTCTATTCAAAAGGATCATCATCTTTTCGTGTCAGTGTTTCATGTAGAGGCCCAGCTATTAGACTGTAGTTAGGGATCCAGATGCAGAAAACCTTGGCCTCCCCAGGAACCCCTAAGCTGTCTTCTAGTTTTAGAAGAGGTAAGGCTGCAAATGGCTTCTTCCCTATCCTGGGATGCGTTTCTCCGAATATCTGTGAGAATGAAGCCCAGGCATGTCACCTTAGCCTGGGATATTTGAGCGTTTTTCTTGGACACCTTCTATCCTTTCTTGGCTAGGTAGTTCAGAGGCGTCTTTAGTAGGCCTGGCGATCAGAATGTCATCTGCATATTGAAGGAGGTTTCCCTTTTAAAGAGGTTGAACTTTTAGGTCTTTAGAGGACATTTCCCCAATGATGGTGTGGGGATTTTTGAACCATTGGGGCAGGACGGCCCAGCATTATTGCTTTTGTTGCATGTTGTGTCCTGCCACTCACAAGCCAAAAATTCTTGTGACTCTGAGATGAATGGAATACAGAAGAAGGCATCATTGAAGTCTAATACAGAATGCCATGGCCTGGTGGAAGGTAGAATGACCAGGAAGGAGTAGGAAATAGGAGCTACTGGATGTATATCCTCGGTGGCTTCACTGACTGTCCTGATATACTTTATCAGGTCTCCAGCAGCCCATGGGGCTCTCGTGGTCAGGCCAATCCCAGGATATGGAGCTCACCTGGGCTGCACCCCTACCCCACAGCCCACGGGGCTCTCGTGGTCAAGTCCCTCCCAGGGTATGGAGCTCACCTCTACAGCTACCCAGCAGCCCATGGGGCTCTCCTACTCAGGCCCTTCCCAGGATACGGAGCTCCCCTGGGCAGGTACCCCAGCAGGGCTGGACACACAGGAACTGTGCACATAGCCCACCTTGCAGCGAACCCCCAGCTCACCTGTCACTCACAGCTGACACAGAATACCTCAGAGCAGGACTTGAACTAACAAACAGCAGTTCTGACAGGTCTGTGACCATGGCTATCACTCTCTGCAGGCTCTTTCTGCCTGGTCTTCCAGACACTTCCACTGCAGCCAGGGCGCCAGGCCTCTGTCTCCACCCACCATCACTCCTCTCCCTGACTCCTGGGTTCCTCTCATTAGGATAGGGTCTTCTTGAAGTTGTTTTCCACTCATGGACCAGATAAAATGATAAGAAAACAAGCCGCAGCTGCAGCCCCTTGTCTATCCTGACTCTCAAGAGCCCACACCTGTTCCTAGGGCCTGGCCCATTTAGCAAGTTTCATTTTCTGCAACTGTGAGCCCCTGAGGGGTGAGGATTGGCTGATTTTGGCAGCCTGAAACTGCCTGCCAGCCCTCCACAGGTGTGCCTGGGTTGAGGGCAATATAAACAGCTCTCCACTGAGCGACAGCCCTTGTAGCTGTGACTGACGCCACATTCTCTGCCCCGTAGGCAGTGCCGGGGCTGTGCTGGTGGGAAGGAGTGAGGGGCCGTGGCTTTGTGGGTGGCCCAGTGTGAGTGGGGCTCTGCTGGACTTTCTGCAGGAGTTGCCAGGCTGCCACCTGCTAAATAAGAGGATGTGTCACCGATACCTGCCGCTGGAATTTCTCCCCAGGCAGAGGTGAGGAAGTAAAAAAGCAGTGGGAGCCGTGGCAGGAGGGGTATCTCAGGCAGGGAAATGGAAAGCTTCCAGAAGAGCATCTGGGGCCAGGACCATCCTGACTGGCCTGCAGGCACCAAGTCGGCCTGTGTGCTGTCGCTGGTGTGGCTCTACAGCCCTTCCTCTAGGCTTGCAAGTTCTTGTACATATTCAGGTGTTTTACCTGGAAAGGGTGGGAAGAGTTCAGCTGCAGCAGGACTGGGGCTCAGCTCACGTTTACTCACAGATGCCTCGGCATGGCCCCCTTCTTTGCAATGAGGACACTCCTTGCATAGGAGTGGGCTGCTGGCTCTATGGGAGATAATTCCCCACCTTTGACCAATTTCAGAATTGTTTACCGCTGGAGCAAGTGCCCTGATAGGGTTTTCCCCTGTCTAACTCGTGGGTTCAGGTTTTTTTTTTTTCTTTTTTGGTTCAAGTTAGATTTTATTCCTCTTTTATGTATTTATAGATATAAGCATGGAAATAATTCATTCATATAAATACATCTGTGTGAAGGGAAGAACTTTTTTCTGTTTTATTTTTAAATTTTATTTTTTTAAATTTTGAAATTTAATTTTATTTATTTATTATACAGCAGGTTATTATTAGTTATGTATTTTATGCATATACATGTATACAGGTCAATCCCAATCTCCCAACTCATCCCAACACCACCTCCCCATGGCTTCCCACACTTGGTGTCCATACGAGTGTTCTCTACCTCTGTGTCTCTATTTCTTCCCTGCAAACCAGTTCATCTGTACCATTTTTCTAGGTTCCACATATATGCATTAACATACAATATTTGTTTGTCTCTTTCTGACTTACTTCATTCTGTATGACAGTCTCTAGATCCATCGACGTCTCTACAAATGACCCACTTTCATTCCTTCTTATGGCTGAGTAATATTCCATTTTATATATGTACCACATCTTTATCCATTCGTCTGTCTGTGGGTATTTAGGTTGCTTCCATTACCTGGCTATCGTAAATAGTGCTGAAATGAGCATTGTGGTGAATGTGCCTTTTTGATTTATGGTTTTCTCTGGGTATATGCCCAGAAGTGGGATTGCTGGATCATATGGTAATTCTATTTCTAGTTTTTTTAAGGAAACTCCATACTGTTCTCCATCGTGACTGTATCAATTTACATTTCCACCACTAGTGGAAGAGGGATCCTTTTGTCCACACCCTCCCCAGAATTCGTAGTTTGTAGATTTTCTGATGATGCCAATTGTAACAGGTTTGAGGTGATACCTCATTGTAGTTTTGATTTGCATTTCTCTAATAATTAGTGATGTTGAGCAGCTTTTCATGTGCGTCTTGGCCATCTCTGTGTCTTCTTTGAAGAAACGTCTCTTTAGATCTTCTGCCAATTTTTGTATTGGGTTGTTTGTTTTTTTAATATTAAGCTGCATGAGCTCTTTATATATATTGGAGATTAAACTTTTGTCCATTGATTCGTTTGCAAATATTTTCGCCTATTCTGAGGGATGCTTTTTGCCATTCCCATTTTTTTAACAAAAAAAGAAAGAAAAAAAAGAAGCAGAACACTAATGTGTGTAAAATATGCCTTTTGAAACTGTCGTTTTGAAATATGGACGTCCTTTGAATTTTTTGGTCGATATATGAACCCAGGATTTGTTTTCAGGGCAGGTGTCATTTACAGGCCTGCAATGATTTTGAATATCAACTGACCATTAGCGCTGGGATTAAAGCTGCTGTTGTGTGAAACGGCCACAAGGTGGCAGCAGTTCTCCCTTACCAAATCTGGTTACTGGGGCAACAGAGCCTCAATGGAAGTTGTGTTCTAGATTGGAATTTAGAATGGAATGTGCCAGGAGAAAGCCCCTCAAGTTTGTCTCACTACTTCTTGTTCGTGCTTTTAATTTAATTTTTTATTGTTTATTACAGCAAATTTTTTTTTTTTTTTTTTTTTTTTTTTTTTGCTATATGCGGGCCTCTCAGTGTTGTGGCCTCTCCTGTTGTGGAGCACGGGCTCTGGACGCGCAGGCTCAGCGGCCATGGCTCACGGGCCCAGCCGCTCCACGGCATGTGGGATCTTCCCAGACCAGGGCACGAACCCGTGTCCCCTGCATCGGCAGGCGGACTCCCAACCACTGCGCCACCAGGGAAGCCCTATTACAGCAAATTTGATTACAATGTTTGGCTTGTTGTAGGTGTGGAAGATGTTGTTCTTTTACACATACACATATGTCTGTTCTTCCTGGGATCCTTTTCCCATGTACCTTATGACAGAATGTTGAGTAGTCTTCTCTTGGTATTCTGTAGGTCTTTGGTGATTCTATATGTCACCTGTGTTTGTATATGTCTGTTAACCCCAATATCATAATGAAACCAATCCTCACACCTTTCCATTGGTGAACCATAAGTTTGTTGAATGAATCTGTGATTGCCCTTCTCCGTGGAAATATCTGCCCTGGTATCCATTTTTCGGTCACACCTATAAGAGATATGATATGATATGTGTCTTTCACTTTCTGACTTACTAAAAGTCACGTGATTACCTCTAGACACACCTACGGTGCTACAAATGGCATTGTGTCCTTTTATTCCTTGGCTTCTATTCTGCCTTAGCGAGGTCCATTTTCAACAATGTGATTCCCTGAGGGCTGAGGATTAGCTGACCTGGGTAGCCTGACCCTGCCGGCCGGCCCTCCCAAGGTGTGCCTGGGATGAGGTCAATATAAACAGCTCTGCAGGCAGCAATAGCCCCTGAAGCTGTGCCTGACTCCATATTCTCTGCCCCGTCAGCAGTGTCGGGGCTGTACTGGTGGGAGGGAGTGAGGGGCCACGGCTTTATGGGTGGCCCGGTGTGAGTGGGTCTCTGCTGGACTTTCTGCACTAGTTGCCAGGCTTCCACCTGTAAAGAAGAGGATGTGTCACCCATACCTTCCGCTGGAATTTCTCTCCGGACAGAGGTGAGGAAGCAAAAAAGCAGTGGGGGCCGGGACAGGAGGGGTATCTCAGGCAGGGCAATGGAAAGCTTCCAGAAGAGCGCCCAGGGTCAGGACCATCCTGGCTGGCCTGCAGGCACCAAGTTGGCCTGCGTGCTGTCGCTGGTGTGGCTCCACGGCCCTTCCTCTAGGCTTTCAAGCCCTTGTACATATTCAGGTGTTTTACCTGGGAAGGGTGGGAAAAGTTCAACAGCAGCTGGCCTGGGGCTCAGCTCACGTTTACTCACAGATGCCTCGGCATGACCCCCCGCTTTGCAATGAGGACGCTCCTTGCATAGGAGTGGGCTGCTGGTTCTATGGGAGATTATTCCCCACCTCTGACCAATTTCAGAATTGTTTACCGATGGAGCAAGTGCCCTGATAGGGTTTTCCTCTAACTCGTGGGTTCAGGTTGTTTTTTTCTTTTTTGGTTCAACTTAGATTTTATTCCTCTTTTATGTATTTATAGATATAAGCATGGAAATAATTCATTCATATAAATACATCTGTGTGAAGGGAAGAACTTTTTTCTGTTTTATTTTTAAATTTTATTGTTTAAAATTTTGAAATTTAATTTTATTTATTTTTTATACAGCAGGTTATTATTAGTTATGTATTTTATGCATATACATGTATACAGGTCAATCCCAATCTCCCAACTCATCCCAACACCACCTCCCCATGGCTTCCCACACTTGGTGTCCATACGTGTGTTCTCTTCCTCTGTGTCTCTATTTCTTCCCTGCAAACCAGTTCATCTGTACCATTTTTCTAGGTTCCACATATATGCATTAATATACAATATTTGTTTGTCTCTTTCTGACTTACTTCATTCTGTATGACAGTCTCTAGATCCATCGACGTCTCTACAAATGACCCACTTTCATTCCTTCTTATGGCTGAGTAATATTCCATTTTATATATGTACCACATCTTTATCCATTCGTCTGTCTGTGGGTATTTAGGTTGCTTCCATTACCTGGCTATCGTAAATAGTGCTGAAATGAGCATTGTGGTGAATGTGCCTTTTTGATTTATGGTTTTCTCTGGGTATATGCCCAGAAGTGGGATTGCTGGATCATATGGTAATTCTATTTCTAGTTTTTTTAAGGAAACTCCATACTGTTCTCCATCGTGACTGTATCAATTTACATTTCCACCACTAGTGGAAGAGGGATCCTTTTGTCCACATCCTCCCCAGAATTCGTTGTTTGTAGATTTTCTGATGATGCCGATTCTAACAGGTGTGAGGTGATACCTCATCGTAGTTTTGATTTGCATTTCTCTAATAATTAGTGATGTTGAGCAGCTTTTCATGTGCGTCTTGGCCATCTCTGTGTCTTCTTTGAAGAAACGTCTCTTTAGATCTTCTGCCCATTTTTTGTATTGGGTTGTTTGCTTTTTTAATATTAAGCTGAATGAGCTCTTTATATATATTGGAGATTAAACCTTTGTCCATTGATTCATTTGCAAATATTTTCGCCCATTCTGAGGGATGCTTTTTGCCATTCCCGTTTTTTTAACAAAAAAAGAAAGAAAGAAAAAGAAGCAGAACACTAATGTGTGCAAAATATGCCTTTTGAAACTGTCGTTTTGAAATATGGACATCCTTTGAATTTTTTGGTCGATATATGAACCCAGGATTTGTTTTCAGGACAGGTGTCATTTACAGGCCTGCAATGATTTTGAATATCAACAGACCATTAGCGCTGGAATTAAAGCTGCTGTTGTGTGAAACGGCCACAAGGTGGCAGCAGTTCTCCCTTACCAAATCTGGTTACTAGGGCAACAGAGCCTCAATGGAAGCCCTGTTCTAGATTGGAAATTAAAATGCAATGTGCCAGGAGAAAGCCCCTCAAGTTTGTCTCACTACTTCTTGTTCGTGTTTTTAATTTAATTTTTTATTTTTTATTACAGCAAATTTGATTACAAAGTTTGGCTTGTTGTAGGTGTGGAAGATGTGGTTCTTTTACACATACACATATGTCTGTTCTTCC
The DNA here is from genome assembly GCF_949752795.1 of Hyperoodon ampullatus. Lineage (NCBI taxonomy): Eukaryota > Metazoa > Chordata > Mammalia > Artiodactyla > Ziphiidae > Hyperoodon > Hyperoodon ampullatus. Next base: position 83,771 of record NW_027640901.1, on the reverse strand, counting down.
TGGGATCCTTTTCCCATGTACCTTATGACAGAATGTTGAGTAGTCTTCTCTTGGTATTCTGTAGGTCTTTGGTGATTCTATATGTCACCTGTGTTTGTATATGTCTGTTAACCCCAATATCATAATGAAACCAATCCTCACACCTTTCCATTGGTGAACCATAAGTTTGTTGAATGAATCTGTGATTGCCCTTCTCCGTGGAAATATCAGCCCTGGTATCCATTTTTCGGTCACACCTATAAGAGATAAGATATCATATGTGTCTTTCACTTTCTGACTTACTTCAAGTCACGTGATTACCTCTAGACACACCTACGGTGCTGCAAATGGCCTTGTGTCCTTTTATTCCTTGGCTTCTATTCTGCCTTAGCGAGGTCCATTTTCAACAATGTGATTCCCTGAGGGCTGAGGATTAGCTGACCTGGGTAGCCTGACCCTGCCGGCCGGCCCTCCCCAGGTGTGCCTGGGATGAGGTCAATATAAACAGCGCTGCAGGCAGCAATAGCCCCTGAAGCTGTGCCTGACTCCATGATCTCTGCCCCGTCAGCAGTCTCGGGGCTGTGCTGGTGGGAGGGAGTGCCAGGCCATGGCTTTGTGGGTGGCCCGGTGTGAGTGGGTCTCTGCTGGACTTTCTGCAGGAGTTTCCAGGATGCCACGTGTAAACAAGAGGATGTATCACCCACACCTTCCGTTGGAATTTCTCTCAGTACAGAGGTGAGGATGGAAAAAAGCAGTGGGTGCCGGGACAGGAGGGGTATCTCAGGCAGGTCAATGGAAAGCTTCCAGAAGAGCGCCCAGGGCCAGGACCATTCTGGCTGGCCTGTAGGCACCAAGTTGGCCTGCGTGTTGTCGCTGGTGTGGCTCCACGGCCCTTCCTCTAGGCTTTCAAGCCCTTGTATATATTCAGGTGTTTTACCTGGGAAGGGTGGGGAAAGTTCAGCAGCAGCTGGCCTGGGGCTCAGCTCAGGGTTACTCACAGATGCCTCGGGTCCCTTTCACTGACGAAGGTGTAGGTCTTGTCTATTCCATAGTTTGTGTTTGGAACGGTACCTGTGCTTATATCAAACTCTGGTTTTATGCATCACCCCTCCTCTCATTCCCCCTTAAGCAGGCATCAGAGTGTTTTCCAAAGGTGAGACTCTGTTCTCTTTCTTAACTGAGTTCAAGTGTAGCCATGTTTACAGGATCTTCATAAGTGATATCTTATGATAAGTTTCTTTTTCTTTGTGACTTATTTCACTTAGGAGCATCATACCTCAATCCACTCATTTTGCTGCTACTATTCTTATGCCATTGATTGCATGGCTGAGGGATATTCCATCGTACGGAAGTACCACCATTTTTTGAACCATTTTTATATTTCCTGGGATATTTAAGGTGTACCCAATTTGAGGTTCTTGTAAGCAGTGCAGCCCTAAATTTTCGGGTGGCTCTGTCTTATTGATTTTCAGGTTTCCCAAGGTATATTCCCTAGACTGGAAGTGCTCTTGGCTCTGTAGCTCTGTTGTTTACTTCTTTTAGGGAACACAATGCACTCCTCCAGAGATGCCTTGGCAGTTTACATCCCGCCCATCAGCAAAACAAGCCTCCCTGTTCTCCAGGGCCGGTCTTGCCTTTCTGGATTTTACACATTTTGTGTATGTCCCTTTTGAACAGTGGGAAGTGATACTTCTTTCTAGTGCAGATTTGCATTTCCCGCTTGCTTGCTTGGCCAAAAAGGGCTTATGCGTTTTCTCCTGAATATATTCAGGAGAAAACGCATATGCCCTTTTTGCTCAAGTGCATCATTGTGGAAGTTGTGCCCCTCATCCTGTGCTTTAAAGTCAATTCCAACGTACCACTTGAAATCTGTTCCCTGCTATTCTGCCTAGCTTTCAAGTCCACCTCGTTGCCTTCCCTCAACAGATTTTTGGACAATAGTTGTCTTTATCACTCTGCCAGTTTGTGAATTGCTGTGCCCCTGAGCTCCATTTTTCAACTCGTTTTTTGTGAGCTGACCGAAAGTCCAAAATTGTGGTTCAGGACCTATGCTGGTACCCGGTGGGGGGCTGAGACTTTGGATTATTCTTCTTCCTGCTGGGAAATTAGAGTGACATGTGCCCGTCCAAATGCCTTAGAGCTACTCTCTCACTGGTTCTCCCTCTTCCCTTTCATCCTCTGCCAAATTGGCAACCTGTGCGAACCAGGAGGTTAAAGGGGCTGTTTCTCCAAGTTGCGAGATTGACAGAAAAGCAGTTGGAAAATCAAACCGGAGCACCAGGAGAGGGACTATTCGTTGAGTTTTAGAAAACTTTCATATTCACAGTGTTTCCATTCTCTATTTTTCCCTTACATGTTATATCTGTAGTAATAGTCCCTTCAAGCTGGAGAGTTGGGAACATTGGAATGCGTGCCATTCATTATTGCTTTAAAGGGTCTACATTTGCTCACCGAATCTCACCAATCCTCTCAGTCCCAAGTGTCCAGCCTTATGCCACATCCAGCTGTCGTTGTACATTGGGTCAGTCCAGGTTTCATCAGAGACCCTGAAGGAATTGTGAAGAATTTCCATTTTTGTTTTGTTTTGTTTTTGAAATTCCTTTTTATAGTGGGTTTGAGCTGGTTCTCGCTGCCATGTTTATGCCAGTGTAGACACACTTGATTCCCTTACGCAGACATATCAATAAATAGGTTTTAAGATTCTTACTAGTCAGATATATTCCTCTGCGTGAAGTATGGGGTTTTGAGTCCCTTTCACTGAGGAAGGTGTAGGTCTTGTCTATTCCATAGATAGTTTTTGGAACAGTACCTGTGCTTATATCAAACTCCGGTTTTATGCATCACCCCACCTCTCCTTCCCCCTTAAGCAGGCATAAGAGTGCATCCTAAATGTGAGACTCTGTTCTCTTTCCTAACTCAGTTCAAGTGTAGCCATGTTACAGGATATTCATAAGTGATATCTTATGATAAGTTTCTTTTTCTGTGTGACTTATTTCACTTAGAATCATCGTAGTTTTATCTACTCATTTTGCTGCTACTGGTCTTATGACATTGACTTCATGGCTGAGGGATATTCCATCGTACGTAAGTACCACAATTTTTTGAACCATTTTCATATTTACTAGAATATTTAAGGTGTACCCAAGTTGAGGTTCTTGTAATCAGTGCAGCCCTAAATTTTGGGGTGGCCCTGTCTTATTGATTTTCAGTTTTCCCAAGGAATATTCCCTAGACTGGATGTGCCCTTGGCTCCGTAGTTCTATTGTTTACTTGTTTTTGTGAACACAATGCACTCCTCCAGAGAGGCAGTTGGCAATTTACATCCCGCCCATCAGCATAACAAGGCTCCCTGTTCTCCAGGGCCTGTCTTGCCTTTCTGGTTTTTACACATTTTGTGGATGTCCCTTTTGACCGGTGGGAAGTGATACTTCTTTGTAGTGCAGATTTGCATTGCCCGCTTGCTTGCTTGGCCAAAAAGGGCGTATGCGTTTTCTCCTGAATATATTCAGGAGAAAACGCATACGCTCTATGTGGCCAAGTGCATCATTTTTGAAATTTTGACCCTCTTTCTGTGCTTAAAACACGATTCCAACGTACCTCTTGAAATCTGTTTCCTGCTATTCTGCCTCGCTTTCATGTCCGCCTCGTTGCCTTCCCTCACTAGATTTTTGGACGATAGTTGTCCTTTATTACTCGGCCAGTTTGTGAATTGCTGTGCCCCTGAGCTCCATTTTTCAACTCGTTTTTTGTGAGCTGACCGCAAGTCCAAAATTTTGGTTGAGGACCTATACTGGTTTCCGATGGGGGGCTGAGACTTTGGTTAATTCTTCTTCCTGCTGGGAAATTAGATAGACATGTGCCCGTCCAAATGCCTAACAGCTACTCTCTCATTGGTTGTCCCTCCTCACTTTCATCCTCAGCCAAACTGGCATCCTGTGCGAAGCAGTAGGTTAAAGGGGCTGTCTCTCCAATTTGGGAGGATGATAGTAAAGCAGTTGGAAAGTCAAACCGGAGCACCAGGAGAGGGACTATTCGTTGAGTTTTAGAAACCTTTCGTATTCACAGTGTGTCCATTCTCTAGGTTTCCCGTACATATTATAGCTGTAGTAATATTCCATTCAACCTGGAGAGTTGGGACCCATGGAATGGGTGCCAGGCATTATTGCCTTAAAGGGTCTGCATTTGCTCACCCAATCTCACCAATCCTCTCATTCCCAAGTGTCCAGCCTTATGCCACATCCAGCTGTCATTGTAGATAGGGCCATTCCAGGTTTCGTCAGAGACCCTGAAGGAATTGTAAAGAATTTCCCAGTTTTTTTGTTTTGTTTTTGAAATTCCTTTTTATAGTGGGTTTGAGCTGATTCTCGCTGCCATGTTTATGCCAGTCTAGACACACTTGATTCCCTTACGGAGACATATCAATACATAGGCTTTAAGATTCTTACTAGTCAGATATATTCCTCTGCGGGAAATATTGGGTTTTGAGTCCCTTTCACTAAGGAAGGTGTAGGTCTTGTCTATTTCATAGTTGGTTTTTGGAACGGTACCTGTGCTTATATCAAACTCTGGTTTTATGCATCACCCCACCTCTCCTTCCCCCTTAAGCAGGCATAAGAGTGTTTTCTAAATGTGAGACACTGTTCTCTTTCCTAACCCAGTTCAAGTGTAGCCATGTTTACAGGATCTTCATAAGTGATATCTTATGATAAGTTTCTTTTTCTGTGTTACTTATTTCAGTTAGAATCATCGTACCTGAATCCACCCATTTTGCTGCTACTGGTCTTATGACATTGATTTCATGGCTGAGGGATATTCCATCGTACGTAAGTACCACAATTTTTTGAACCATTTTTATATTTCCTGGGATATTTAAGGTGTACCCAAGTTGAGGTCCTTGCAAGCACTGCAGCCCTAAATTTTGGGGTGGCTCTGTCTTATTGATTTTCAGTTTTCCCAAGGTATATTCCCTAGACTGGAAGTGCCCTTGGCTCTGTAGCTCTGTTGTTTACTTGTTTTAGGGAACACAATGCACTCCTCCAGAGAGGCAGTTGGCAATTTACATCCCACCCATCAGCATAAAAAGGCTCCCTGTTCTCCAGGTCCTGTCTTGCCTTTCTGGTTTTTACACATTTTGTGGATGTCCCTTCTGACCAGTGGTAAGTGATACTTCTTTGTAGTGCAGATTTGCATTGCCCGCTTGCTTGCTTGGCCAAATAGGGCGTATGCGTTTTATCTTGAATATATTCAGGAGAAAACGCTTACGCCCTTTGTGGCCAAGTGCATCATTGTCGAAGTTGTGCCCCTCTTCCTGTGCTTTAAAGGCGATTCCAACGTACCCCTTGAAATCTGTTTACTGCTATTCGGCCTCGCCTTCACGTTCACCTCGTTGCCTTCCCTTAACAGATTTTTGGACGATAGTTGTCCTTTATTACTCTGCCAGTTTGTGAATGGCTGTGCCCCTGAGCTCCATTTTTCCACTCATTTTTTGTGAGCTGACCGCAAGTCCAAAATTTTGGTTCAGGACATATGCTGGTTTCCGGTGGGGGGCTGAGATTTTGTTTAATTCTTCTTCCTGCCGGGAAAATATAGTGATATTTGCCCGTCCAAATGCCTAACAGCTACTCTCTCATTGGTTCTCCCTCTTCCTTTTCATCCTCTGCCAAATTGGCAACCTGTGTGAACCAGGAGGTTAAAGGGGCTGTCTCTCCAAATTGGGAGGTTGATAGTAAAGCAGATGGAAAGCCAAACCAGAGCACCAGTATAGGGACTATTCTTTGAGTTTTAGAAACCTTTCGAATTCACAGTGTGTCCGTTCTCTAGGTTTATTGAACATGTTACATCTGGAGTAATATTCCCTTCAACCTGGAGAGTTGGGACCCATGGAATGGATGCCAGGCATTTGTGCTTTAAAGGGTCAGCATTTGCTCACCCAATCTCACCAATCCTCTCAGTCCCAAGTATCCAGCCTTATTCCACATCCAGCTGTCATTGTAGATTGGTTCATTCCAGGTTTCATCAGAGACCCTGAAGGAATTGTAAAGAATTTCCCAGTTTTTTTGTTTTGTTTTTGAAATTCCTTTTTATAGTGGGTTTGAGCTAATTCTCGCTGCCATGTTTATGCCAGTCTAGACACACTTGATTCCCTTATGGAGACATATCAATACATAGGTTTTAAGATTTTTACTAGTCAGATATATTCCTCTGTGGGAAATATGGGGTTTTGAGTCCCTTTCACTGAGGAAGGTGTAGGTCTTGTCTATTCCATAGTTGGTTTTTGGAACGGTACCTGTGCTTATATCAAACTCTGGTTTTATGCATCACCCCACCTCTCCTTCCCCCTTAAGCAGGCATAAGAGCGTTTTCTAAATGTGGGACACTGTTCTCTTTCCTAACTCAGTTCAAGTGTAGCCATGTTTACAGGATCTTCATAAGTGATATCTTATGATAAGTTTCTTTTTCTGTGTGACTTATTTCACTTAGAATCATCGTACCTGAATCCACCCATTTTGCTGCTACTGGTCTTATGACATTGATTTCATGGCTGAGGGATATTCCATCGTACGTAAGTACCACAATTTTTTGAACCATTTTTATATTTCCTGGGATATTTAAGGTGTACCCAAGTTGAGGTCCTTGTAAGCAGTGCAGCCCTAAATTTTGTGGTGGCTCTGTCTTATTGATTTTCACTTTTCCCAAGGTATATTCCCTAGACTGGAAGTGCCCTTGGCTCTGTAGCTCTGTTGTTTACTTGTTTTAGGGAACACAAAGCACTCCTCCAGAGAGGCAGTTGGCAATTTACATCCCGCCCATCAGCATAACAAGGCTCCCTGTTCTCCAGGGCCTGTCTTGCCTGTCTGGTTTTTACACATGTTGTGGATGTCCCTTTTGACCGGCGGGAAGTGATACTTCATTTTAGTGCAGATTTGCATTGCCCGCTTGCTTGCTTGGCCAAACAGGGCGTATGCGTTTTCTCGTGAAAATATTCAGGAGAAAACGCATACGCCCTTTTTGGGCAAGTGCATCATTGTCGAAGTTGTGCCCCTCTTCCTGTGCTTTAAAAGTGATTCCAACGCACCTCTTGAAATCTTTTTCCTGCAATTCTGCCTCGCTTTCAGGTCCGCCTCGTTGCCTTCCCTCAACAGATTTTTGGACGATAGTTGTCCTTTATTACTCGGCCAGTTTGTGAATTGCTGTGCCCCTGAGCTGCATTTTTCAACTCGTTTTCTGTGAGCTGACCGCAAGTCCAAAATTTTGGTTCAGGACCTATACTGGTTCTCGGGGGGTGGCTAAGACTTTGGTTAATTCTTCTTCCTGCCGGGAAATTAGAGTGATATGTGCCCGTACAAATGCCTAATAGCTACTCTCTCATTGCTTCTCCCTCTTCCCTTTCATTCTCTGCCATATTGGCCACGTGTGCGAACCAGGAGGTTAAAGGGGCTGTCTCTCCAACTTAGGGGGTTGATAGTAGAGAAGATGGCAAGTCAAACCGGAGCACCAGGAGAGGGACTATTCGTTGAGTTTTAGAAACCTTTCGTATTCACAGTGTGTCCGTTCTCTAGGTTTCCCGTACATGTTATAACTGTAGTAATATTCCCTTCAACCTGGAGAGTTGGGACCCATGGAATGGGTTCCAGGAATTTGTGCTTTAAAGGGTCTGCAATTGCTCACCCAATCTCACCAATCCTCTCAGTCCCAAGTGTCCCTCCTTATGCCACATCCAGCTGTCATTTTAGATAGGGTCATTCCAGGTTTCATCAGAGACCCTGAAGGAATTGTAAAGAATTTCCCATTTTTTTTGTTTTGTTTTTGAAATTCCTTTTTATAGTGGGTTTGAGCTGATTCTCGCTGCCATGTTTATGCCAGTCTAGACACACTTGATTCCCTTACGGAGACATATCAATACATAGGTTTTAAGATTCTTACTAGTCAGATATATTCCTCTGCGGGAAATATGGGGTTTTGAGTCCCTTTCACTGAGGAAAGTGTAGTTCTTGGCTATTCCATAGTTGGTTTTTGGAACGGTACCTGTGCTTATATCAAACTCTGGTTTTATGCATCACCCCACCTCTCCTTCGCCCTTAAGCAGGCATAAGAGTGCTTTCTAAATGTGAGACACTGTTCTCTTTCCTAACTCAGTTCAAGTGTAGCCATGTTTACAGGATCTTCATAAGTGATATCTTATGATAAGTTTCTTTTTCTGTGTGACTTATTTCACTTAGAAACATCGTACCTGAATCCACCCATTTTGCTGCTACTGGTCTTATGACATTGATTTCATGGCTGAGGGATATCCCATAGTACGTAAGTACCACAATTTTTTGAACCATTTTTATATTTCCTGGGATATTTAAGGTGTACCCAAGTTGAGGTCCTTGTAAGCAGTGCAGCCCTAAATTTTGTGGGGGGCTCTGTCTTATTGATTTTCTGTTTTCCCAAGGTATTCCCTAGACTGGAAGTGCCCTTGACTCTGTAGCTCTGTTGTTTACTTGTTTGAGGGAACACAATGCACTCCTCCAGAGAGGCAGTTGGCAATTTACATCCCGCCCATCAGCATAACAAGGCTCCCTGTTCTCCAGGGCCTGTCTTGCCTTTCTGGTTTTTACACATTTTGTGGATGTCCCTTTTGACCGGTGGGAAGTGATACTTCTTTGTAGTGCAGATTTGCATTGCCCGCTTGCTTGCTTGGCCAAAAAGGGCGTATGCGTTTTCTCCTGAATATATTCAGGAGAAAACGCATACGCCCTTTTTGGCCAAGTGCATCATTGTCGAAGTATTGCCCCTCTTCCTGTGCTTTAAAGGTGATTCCAACGTACCTCTTGAAATCTGTTTCCTGCTATTCTGCCTCACTTTCAAGTCCGCCTCCTTCCCTTCCCTCAACAGATTTTTGGACGATAGTTGTCCTTTATTACTCTGCCAGTTTGTGAATTGCTGTGCCCCTGAGCTCCATTTTTCAACTCGTTTTTTGTGAGATGACCGCAAGTCCAAAATTTTGGTTCAGGACCTATACTGGTTCCCGGTGGGTTGCTGAGACTTTGGTTAATTCTTCTTCCTGCCGGGAATTTGGAGTGATATGTGCCCGTCCAAATGCCTAACAGGTACTCTCTCATTGGTTCTCCCACTTCCCTTTCATCCTCTGCCAAATTGGCAACATGTGTGAACCAGGAGCTTAAAGGGGTTGTCTCTCCAAGTTGGGAGGTTGATAGTAAAGCAGATGGAAAGTCAAACCGGAGTACCAGGAGAGGGACTATTCGTTGAGTTTTAGAAACCTTTCGTATTCACAGTGTGTCCGTTCTCTAGGTTTCCCGTACATGTTATAGCTGTAGTAATATTCCCTTCAACTTGGAGAGTCGGGACCCATGGAATGGGTGCCAGGCATTTGTGCTTTAAAGGGTCTGCATTTGCTCACCGAATCTCACCAATCGTCTCAGTCCCAAGTGTCCCTCCTTATGCCACATCCAGCTGTCGTTGTAGATAGGGTCATTCCAGGTTTCATCAGAGACACTGAAGGAATTGTAAAGAATTTCCCAGTTTTTTTTGTTTTGTTTTTGAAATTCCTTTTTATAGTGGGTTTGAGCTGATTCTCGCTGCCATGTTTATGCCAGTCTAGACACACTTGATTCCCTTACGGAGATATATCAATACATAAGTTTTAAGATTCTTATTAGTCAGATATATTCCTCTGAGGGAAATATGGGGTTTTGAGTCCCTTTCACTGAGGAAGGTGTAGGTCTTGTCTATTCCATAGTTGGTTTTTGGAACGGTACCTGTGCTTATATAAAACTCTGGTTTTATGCATCACCCCACCTCTCCTTCCCCCTTAAGCAGGCATAAGAGTGTTTTCTAAATGTGAGACACTTTCTCTTTCCTATCTCAGTTCAAGTGTAGCCATGTTTACAGGATCTTCATAAGTGATATCTTATGATAAGTTTCTTTTTCTGTGTGACTTATTTCACTTAGAATCATCATACCTGAATCCACCCATTTTGCTGCTACTGGTCTTATGACATTGATTTCATGGCTGAGGGATATTCCATCATACGTAAGTACCACAATTTTTTGAACCATTTTTATTTTTCCTGGGATATTTAAGGTGTACCCAAGTTGAGGTCCTTGTAAGCAGGGCAGCCCTAAATTTTGGGGTGGCTCTGTCTTATTGATTTTCAGTTTTCCCAAGGTATATTCCCTAGACTGGAAGTGCCCTTGGCTCTGTAGCTCTGTTGTTTACTTGTTTTAGGGAACACAATGCACTCCTCCAGAGAGGCAGTTGGCAATTTACATCCCCCCCATCAGCATAACAAGGCTCCCTGTTCTCCAGGGCCTGTCTTGCCTTTCTGGTTTTTACACATTTTGTGGATGTCCCTTTTGACCGGTGGGAAGTGATACTTCTTTGTAGTGCAGATTTGCATTGCCCGCTTGCTTGCTTGGCCAAAAAGGGCGTATGCGTTTTCTCCTGAATATATTCAGGAGAAAACGCATACGCCCTTTTTGGCCAAGTGCATCATTGTCGAAGTTGTGCCCCTCTTCCTGTGCTTTAAAGGCGATTCCAACGTACCTCTTGAAATCTGTTTCCTGCTATTCTGCCTCGCTTTCAAGTCCGCCTCGCTGCCTTCCCTCAACAGATTTTTGGACGATAGTTGTCCTTTATTACTCGGCCAGTTTGTGAATTGCTGTGACACTGAGCTCCATTTTTCAACTCGTTTTTTGTGAGCTGACCGCAAGTCCAGAATTTTGGTTCAGGACCTATGCTGGTTCCCGGTGGTGGGCTGAGACTTTGGTTAATTCTTCTTCCTGCCGGGAAGTTAGAGTGATATGTGCCCGTTCAAATGCCTAACAGCTACTCTCTCATTGGTTCTCCCTCTTCCCTTTCATCCTCTGCCAAATTGGAAACCTGTGCGAACCAGGAGGTTAAAGGGGCTGTCTCTCCAAGTTGGGAGATTGATAGTAAAGCAGATGGAAAGTCAAACCGGAGCACCAGGAGAGGGACTATTCGTTGAGTTTTAGAAACCTTTCGTATTCACAGTGTGTCCGTTCTCTAGGTTTCCCGTACATGTTATAGCTGTAGTAATATTCCCTTCAACCTGGAGAGTTGGGACCCATGGAATAGGTGCCATACATTATTGCTTTAAAGGGTCTGCATTTGTTCACCCAATCTCACCAATCGTCTCAGTCCCAAGTGTCCAGCCTTATGCCACATCCAGCTTTCGTTTTAGATAGGGTCATTCCAGGTTTCATCAGAGACCCTGAAGGAATTGTAAAGAATTTCCCAGTTTTTTTTGTTTTGTTTTTGAAATTCCTTTTTATAGTGGGTTTGAGCTGATTCTCGCTGCCATGTTTATGCCAGTCTAGACACACTTAATTCCCTTATGGAGATATATCAATACATAGGTTTTAAGATTCTTACTAGTCTGATATATTCCTCTGCGGGAAATATGGGGTTTTGAGTCCCTTTCACTGAGGAAGGTGTAGGTCTTCTCTATTCCATAGTTGGTTTTTGGAACGGTACCTGTGCTTATATCAAACTCTGGTTTTATGCATCACCCCACCTCTCCTTCTCCCTTAAGCAGGCATAAGAGTGTTTTCTAAATGTGAGACACTGTTCTCTTTCCTAACTCAGTTCAAGTGTAGCCATGTTTATAGGATCTTCATAAGTGATATCTTATGATAAGTTTCTTTTTCTGTGTGACTTATTTCACTTAGAATCATCGTACCTGAATCCACCCATTTTGCTGCTACTGGTCTTATGACATTGATTTCATGGCTGAGGGATATTCCATCGTACGTAAGTACCACAATTTTTTGAACCATTTTTATATATCCTGGGATACTTAAGGTGTATCCAAGTTGAGGTCCTTGTAAGCAGTGCAGCCCTAAATTTTGGGGTGGCTCTGTCTTATTGATTTTCAGTTTTCCCAAGGTATATTCCCTAGACTGGAAGTGCCCTTGGCTCTGTAGCTCTGTTGTTTACTTGTTTTAGGGAACACAATGCACTCCTCCAGAGAGGCAGTTGGCAATTTACATTCCGCCCATCAGCATAACAAGGCTCCCTGTTCTCCAGGGCCTGTCTTGCCTTTCTGGTTTTTACACATTTTGTGGATGTCCCTTTTGACCGGTGGGAAGTGATACTTCTTTGTAGTGCAGATTTGCATTGCCCGCTTGCTTGCTTGGCCAAAAAGGGCGTATGCGTTTTCTCCTGAATATATTCAGGAGAAAACGCATACGCCCTTTTTGGCCAAGTGCATCATTGTCGAAGTTGGGCCCCTCTTCCTGTGCTTTAAAGGCGATTCCAACGTACCTCTTGAAATCTGTTTCCTGCTATTCTGCCTCGCTTTCAAGTCTGCCTCGCTGCCTTCCCTCAACAGATTTTTGGACGATAGTTGTCCTTTATTACTCGGCCAGTTTGTGAATTGCTGTGCCCCTGAGCTCCATTTATCAACTCGTTTTTTGTGAGCTGACCGCAAGTCCAAAATTTTGGTTAATGACCTATGCTGGTTCCCGGTGGGGGGCTGAGACTTTGGTTAATTCTTCTTCCTGCCGGGATTTTAGAGTGATATGTGCCCATCCAAATGCCTAACAGCTACTCTCTCATTGGTTCTCCCTCTTCCCTTTCATCCTCTGCCAAATTGGAAACCTATGAGAACCAGGAGGTTAAAGGGGCTGTCTCTCCAATTTGGGAGATTGATAGTAAAGCAGATGGAAAGTCAAACTGGAGCACCAGGGTAGGGACTATTCGTTGAGTTTTAGAAACTTTTCGTATTCACAGTCTGTTCGTTCTCTATGTTTCCCGTACATGTTTAGCTGTAGTAATATTCCTTTCAACCTGGAGAGTTGGGACCCATGGAATGGGTGCCAGGCATTTGTGCTTTAAAGGGTCAGCATTTGCTCACCCGATCTCACCAATCCTCTCAGTCCCAAGTGTCCAGCCTTATGCCACATCCAGCTGTCGTTGTAGATAGGGTCTTTCCAGGTTTCATCAGAGACCCTGAAGGAATTGTTAAGAATTTCCCAGTTTTTTGTTTTGTTTTTGAAATTCCTTTTTATAGTGGGTTTGAGCTGATTCTCGCTGCCATGTTTATGCCAGTCTAGACACACTTGATTCTCTTACGGAGACATATCAATACATAGGTTTTAAATTTCTTACTAGTCAGATATATTCCTCTGTGGGAAATATGGGGTTTTGAGTCCCTTTCACTGAGGAAGGTGTAGGTCTTGTCTATTCCATAGTTGGTTTTTGGAACGGTACCTGTGCTTATATCAAGCTCTGGTTTTATGCATCACCCCACCTCTCCTTCCCGCTTAAGCAGGCATAAGAGTGTTTTCTAAATGTGAGACACTGTTCTCTTTCCTAACTCAGTTCAAGTGTAGCCATGTTTACAGGATCTTCATAAGTGATATCTTATGATAACTTTCTTTTTCTGTGTGACTTATTTCACTTAGAATCATCGTACCGGAATCCACCCATTTTGCTGCTACTGGTCTTATGACATTGATTTCATTGCTGAGGGATATTCCATCATATGTAAGTACCACAATTTTTTGAGCCATTTTTATATTTCCTGGGATAATTAAGGTGTACCCAAGTTGAGGTCCTTGTAAGCAGTGCAGCCCTAAATTTTGGGGTGGCTCTGTCTTAATGATTTTCAGTTTTCCCAAGGTATATTCCCTAGACTGGAAGTGCCCTTGGCTCTGTAGCTCTGTTGTTTACTTCTTTTAGGGAACACAATGCACTCCTCCAGAGAGGCAGTTGTCAATTTACATCCCGCCCTTCAGCATAACAAGGCTCCCAGTTCTCCAGGGTCTGTCTTGCCTTTCTGGTTTTTACACATTTTGTGGATGTCTCTTTTGACCGGTGGGAAGTGATACTTCTTTCTAGTGCAGATTTGCATTGCCCGCTTGATTGCTTGGCCAAAAAGGGCGTATGCGTTTTCTAATGAATATATTCAGGAGAAAACGCATACGCCCTTTTTGACCAAGTGCATCATTGTCGAAGTTGTGCCCCTCTTCCTGTGCTTTAAAGGCGATTCCAATGTACCTCTTGAAATCTGTTTCCTGCTATTCTGCCTCGCTTTCAAGTCGGCCTCGTTGCCTTCCCTCAACAGATTTTTAGACGATACTTGTCCTTTATTACTCGGCCAGTTTGCGGATTGCTGTGCCCCAGAGCTCCATTTATCATCTCGTTTTTTGTGAGATGACCGCAAGTCCAAAATTTTGGTTCATGACCTATGCTGGTTCCCGGTGAGGGGCTGAGACTTTGGTTAATTCTTCTTCCTGCCGGGATGTTAGAGTGATATGTGCCCGTCCAAATGCCTAACAGCTACTCTCTCATTGGTTCTCCCTCTTCCCTTTCATCTTCTGCCAAATTGGAAACCTGTGCGAACCAGGAGGTTAAAGGGGCTGTCTCTCCAAGTTGGGAGATTGATAGTAAAGCAGATGGAAACTCAAACTGGAGCACCAGGAGAGGGACTATTCGTTCAGTTTTAGAAAATTTTCATATTCACAGTGGGTTCGTTCTCTATGTTTCCCATACATGTTTAGCTGTAGTAAAATTCCCTTCAACTTGGAGAGTTGGGACCCATGGAATGGTGCAAGGCATTTGTGCTTTAAAGGGTCTGCATTTGCTCACCCAATATCACCAATCCTCTCAGTCCCAAGTGTCCAGCCTTATGCCACATCCAGCTGTCGTTGTAGATAGGGTCTTTCCAGGTTGCATCAGAGACCCTGAAGGAATTGTTAAGAATTTCCCAGTTTTTTGTTTTGTTTTTGAAATTCCTTTTTATAGTGGGTTTGAGCTGATTCTCGCTGCCATGTTTATGCCAGTCTAGACACACTTGATTCCCTTACGGAGACATATCAATACATAGGTTTTAAGATTCTTACTAGTCAGATATATTCCTCTGCGGGAAATATGGGGTTTTGAGTCCCTTTCACTGAGGAAGTTGTAGGTCTTGTCTATTCCATAGTTGGGTTTTGGAACGGTACCTGTGCTTATATCAAACTCTGGTTTTATGCATCACCCCACCTCTCCTTCCCCCTTAAGCAGGCATAAGAGTGTTTTCTAAATGTGAGACACTGTTCTCTTTCCTAACTCAGTTCAAGTGTAGCCATGTTTACAGGATCTTCATAAGTGATATCTTATGATAAGTTTCTTTTTCTCTGTGACTTATTTCACTTAGAATCATCGTACCTGAATCCACCCATTTTGCTGCTACTGGTCTTATGACATTGATTTCATGGCTGAGAGATATTCCATCGTACGTAAGTACCACAATTTTTTGAACCATTTTTATATTTCCTGGGATATTTAAGGTGTACCCAAGTTGAGGTCCTTGTAAGCAGTGCAGCCCTAAATTTGGGGGTGGCTCTGTCTTATTGATTTTCAGTTTTCCCATGGTATATTCCCTAGACTGGACGTGCCCTTGGCTCTGTAGCTTTGTTGTTTACTTGTTTTAGGGAACACAATGCACTCCTCCAGAGAGGCAGTTGTCAGTGTACATCCCGCCCTTCAGCATAACAAGGCTCCCTGTTCTCCAGGGCTTGTCTTGCCTTTCTGGTTTTTACACATTTTGTGGATGTCCCTTTTGACCGGTGGGAAGTGATACTTCTTTGTAGTGCAGATTTGCATTGCCCGCTTGCTTGCTTGGCCAAAAAGGGCGTATGCGTTTTCTCCTGAATATATTCAGGAGAAAACGCATACGCCCTTTTTGGCCAAGTGCATCATTGTCAAAGTTGTGCCCTTTTTCCTGAGCTTTAAAGGAGATTCCAACGTACCTCTTGAAATCTGTTTCCTGCTATTCTGCCTCGCTTTCAAGTCCGCCTCCTTGCCTTCCCTTAACAGATTTTTGGACGATAGTTGTCCTTTATTACTCGGCCAGTTTGTGAATTGCTGTGCCCCTGAGCTCCATTTTTCAAGTCGTTTTTTGTGCGTGGACCGCAAGACCAAAATTTTGGTTCAGGACCTATGCTGGTTCCCAGTGGGGGGCTGAGATTTTGGTTAATTCTTCTTCCTGCCGGGAAATTTGAGTGATATGTGCCCGTCCAAATGCCTAACAGCTACTCTCTCATTGGTTCTCCCTCTTCCCTTTCATCCTCTGCCAAATTGGCAACCTGTGAGAACCAGGAGGTTAAAGGGGCTGTCTCACCAAGCTGGGAGGTTGATAGTAAAGCAGATGGAAAGTCAAACTGGAGCACCAGGAAAGGGACTATTCGTTGAGTTTTAGAAACCTTTTGTATTCAAAGTGTGTCCGTTCTCTAGGTTTCCCGTACATGTTATAGCTGTAGTAATATACCCTTCAACCTGGAGAGTTGGGACCCATGGAATTGGTGCCAGGCATTTGTGCTTTAAAGGGTCTGCATTTGCTCACCCAATCTCACCAATCGTCTCAGTCCTAAGTGTCCCTCCTTATGCCATATCCAGCTGTCGTTGTAGATAGGGTCATTCCAGGTTTCATCAGAGACCCTGAAGGAATAATGAAGAATTTCCCAGTTTTAATGTTTTGTTTTTGAAATTCCTTTTTATAGTGTGTTTGAGCTGATTCTCGCTGCCATGTTTATGCCATTCTAGACACACTTGATTCCCTTACGAAGACATATCAATACATAGGTTTTAAGATTCTTACTAGTCAGATATATTCCTCTGCGGGAAATATGGGGTTTTGAGTCCCTTTCACTGAGGAAGGTGTAGGTCTTGTCTATTCCATAGTTGGTTTTCGGAACGGTACCTGTGCTTATATCAAACTCTGGTTTTATGCATCACCCCACCTCTCCTTCCCCCTTAAGCAGGCATAAGAGTGTTTTCTAAATGTGAGACACTGTTCTCTTTCCTAACTCAGTTCAAGTTTAGCCATGTTTACAGGATCTTCATAAGTGATATCTTATGATAAGTTTCTTTTTCTGTGTGACTTATTTCACTTAGAATCATCGTACCTGAATCCACCCATTTTGCTGCTACTGGTCTTATGACATTGATTTCATGGCTGAAGGATATTCCATCATACATAAGTACCACAATTTTTTGAACCATTTTTATATTTTCTGGGATATTTAACGTGTACCCAAGTTGAGGTCCTTGTAAGCAGTGCAGCCATAAATTTTGGGGTGGCACTGTCTTATTGATTTTCAGTTTTCCCAAGGTATATTCCCTAGACTGGAAGTGCCCTTGGCTCTGTAGCTCTGTTGTTTACTTGTTTTAGGGAACACAATGCACTCCTCCAGAGAGGCAGTTGGCAATTTACATCCCGCCCATCAGCATAACAAGGCTCCCTGTTCTCCAGGGCCTGTCTTGCCTTTCTGGTTTTTACACATTTTGTGGATGTCCCTTTTGACCGGTGGGAAGTGATACTTCTTTGTAGTGCAGATTTGCATTACCCGCTTGCTTGCTTGGCCAAAAAGGGCGTATGCGTTTTCTCCTGGATATATTCAGGAGAAAACTCATACGCCCATTTTGGCCAAGTGTATCATTGTCGAAGTTGTGCCCCTCTTCTTGTGCTTTAAAGGCGATTCCAACGTACCTCTTGAAATCTGTTTCCTGCTATTCTGCCTCGCTTTCAAGTCCGCCTCGTTGCCTTCCCTCAACAGATTTTTGGACGATACTTGTCCTTTATTACTTGGCCAGTTTGTGAATTGCTGGGCCCCTGAGCTCCATTTTTCAGCTCGTTTTTTGTTAGCTGACAGGAAGTCCAAAATTTTGGTTCAGGACTTATGCTGGTTCCCGGTGGGGGGCTGAGACTTTGGTTAATTCTTCTTCCTGCCGGGAAGTTAGAGTGATATGTGCCCGTCCAAATGCCTAACAGCTACTCTCTCATTGGTTCTCCCTCTTCCCTTTCATCCTCTGCCAAATTGGCCACCTGTGCGAACCAGGAGGTTAAAGGGGCTGTCTCTCCAAGTTGGGAGGTTGATAGTAAAGCAGATGGAAAGTCAAACCGGAGCACCAGGAGAGGGACTATTCATTGAGTTTTAGAAACCTTTCGTATTCACAGTGTGTCCGTTCTCTAGGTTTCCCGTACATGTTATAGCTGTAGTAATATTCCCTTCAACCTGGAGAGTTTGGACCCATGGAATGGCTGCCATGCATTATTGCTTTAAAGGGTCTGCATTTGCTCACACAATCTCACCAATCGTCTCAGTCCCAAGTGTCCCTCCTTATGCCACCTCCAGCTGTCATTGTAGATAGGGTCATTCCAGCTTTCATCAGAGAACCTGAAGGAATTGTAAAGAATTTCCCAGTTTTTTTGTTTTGTTTTTGAAATTCCTTTTTATAGTGGGTTTGAGCTGACTCTCGCTGCCATGTTTATGCCAGTCTAGACACACTTGATTCCCTTACGGAGACATATCAATACATAGGTTTTAAGATTCTTACTGATCAGATATATTCCTCTGCGGGAAATATGGTGTTTTGAGTCCCTTTCACTGAGGAAGGTATAGGTCTTGTATATTCCATATTTGGTTTTTGGAACGGTACCTGTGCTTATATCAAACTCTGGTTTTATGCATCACCCCACCTCTCCTTACCCCTTAAGCAGGCATAAGAGTGTTTTCTAAATGTGAGACACTGTTCTCTTTCCTAACTCAGTTCAAGTGTAGCCATGTTTACAGGATCTTCATAAGTGATATCTTATGATAAGTTTCTTTTTCTCTGTGACTTATTTCACTTAGAGTCATCGTACCTGAATCCACCCATTTTGCTGCTACTGGTCTTATGACATTGATTTCATGGCTGAGGGATATTCCATCGTACATAAGTACCACAATTTTTTGAACCATTTTTATATTTCCTGGGATATTTAAGGTGGACCCAAGTTGAGGTCCTTGTAAGCAGTGCAGCCCTAAATTTGGGGGTGGCTCTGTCTTATTGATTTTCAGTTTTCCCATGGTATATTCCGTAGACTGGACGTGCCCTTGGCTCTGTAGCTTTGTTGTTTACTTGTTTTAGGGAACACAATGCACTCCTCCAGAGAGGCAGTTGTCAGTGTACATCCCGCCCTTCAGCATAACAAGGCTCCCTGTTCTCCAGGGCCTGTCTTGCCTTTCTGGATTTTACACATTTTGTGGATGTCCCTTTTGACCGGTGGGAAGTGATACTTCTTTGTAGTGCAGATTTGCATTGCCCGCTTGCTTGCTTGGCCAAAAAGGGCGTATGCGTTTTCTCCTGAATATATTCAGGAGAAAACGCATACGCCCTTTTTGGCCAAGTGCATCATTGTCGAAGTTGTGCCCTTTTTCCTGAGCTTTAAAGGAGATTCCAACGTACCTCTTGAAATCTGTTTCCTGCTATTCTGCCTCGCTTTCAAGTCCGCCTCCTTGCCTTCCCTTAACAGATTTTTGGACGATAGTTGTCCTTTATTACTCGGCCAGTTTGTGAATTGCTGTGCCCCTGAGCTCCATTTTTCAAGTCGTTTATTGTGCGTGGACCGCAAGACCAAAATTTTGGTTCAGGACCTATGCTGGTTCCCAGTGGGGGGCTGAGATTTTGGTTAATTCTTCTTCCTGCCGGGAAATTTGAGTGATATGTGCCCGTCCAAATGCCTAACAGCTACTCTCTCATTGGTTCTCCCTCTTCCCTTTCATCCTCTGCCAAATTGGCAACCTGCGAGAACCAGGAGGTTAAAGGGGCTGTCTCACCAAGCTGGGAGGTTGATAGTAAAGCAGATGGAAAGTCAAACCGGAGCACCAGGAAAGGGACTATTCGTTGAGTTTTAGAAACCTTTTGTATTCACAGTGTGTCCGTTCTCTAGGTTTCCCGTACATGTTATAGCTGTAGTAATATTCCCTTCAACCTGGAGAGTTGGGACCCATGGAATTGGTGCCAGGCATTTGTGCTTTAAAGGGTCTGCATTTGCTCACCCAATCTCACCAATCGTCTCAGTCCCAAGTGTTCCTCCTTATGCCATATCCAGCTGTCGTTGTAGATAGGGTCATTCCAGGTTTCATCAGAGACCCTGAAGGAATTGTGAAGAATTTCCCAGTTTTAATGTTTTGTTTTTGAAATTCCTTTTTATAGTGGGTTTGAGCTGATTCTCGCTGCCATGTTTATGCCATTCTAGACACACTTGATTCCCTTACGAAGACATATCAATACATAGGTTTTAAGATTCTTACTAGTCAGATATATTCCTCTGCGGGAAATATGGGGTTTTGAGTCCCTTTCACTGAGGAAGGTGTAGGTCTTGTCTATTCCATAGTTGGTTTTCGGAACGGTACCTGTGCTTATATCAAACTCTGGTTTTATGCATCACCCCACCTCTCCTTCCCCCTTAAGCAGGCATAAGAGTGTTTTCTAAATGTGAGACACTGTTCTCTTTCCTAACTCAGTTCAAGTTTAGCCATGTTTACAGGATCTTCATAAGTGATATCTTATGATAAGTTTCTTTTTCTGTGTGACTTATTTCACTTAGAATCATCGTACCTGAATCCACCCATTTTGCCGCTACTGGTCTTATGACATTGATTTCATGGCTGAAGGATATTCCATCATACATAAGTACCACAATTTTTTGAACCATTTTTATATTTTCTGGGATATTTAACGTGTACCCAAGTTGAGGTCCTTGTAAGCAGTGCAGCCATAAATTTTGGGGTGGCACTGTCTTATTGATTTTCAGTTTTCCCAAGGTATATTCCCTAGACTGGAAGTGCCCTTGGCTCTGTAGCTCTGTTGTTTACTTGTTTTAGGGAACACAATGCACTCCTCCAGAGAGGCAGTTGGCAATTTACATCCCGCCCATCAGCATAACAAGGCTCCCTGTTCTCCAGGGCCTGTCTTGCCTTTCTGGTTTTTACACATTTTGTGGATGTCCCTTTTGACCGGTGGGAAGTGATACTTCTTTGTAGTGCAGATTTGCATTACCCGCTTGCTTGCTTGGCCAAAAAGGGCGTATGCGTTTTCTCCTGGATATATTCAGGAGAAAACTCATACGCCCATTTTGGCCAAGTGTATCATTGTCGAAGTTGTGCCCCTCTTCTTGTGCTTTAAAGGCGATTCCAACGTACCTCTTGAAATCTGTTTCCTGCTATTCTGCCTCGCTTTCAAGTCCGCCTCGTTGCCTTCCCTCAACAGATTTTTGGACGATACTTGTCCTTTATTACTTGGCCAGTTTGTGAATTGCTGGGCCCCTGAGCTCCATTTTTCAGCTCGTTTTTTGTTAGCTGACAGGAAGTCCAAAATTTTGGTTCAGGACTTATGCTGGTTCCCGGTGGGGGGCTGAGACTTTGGTTAATTCTTCTTCCTGCCGGGAAGTTAGAGTGATATGTGCCCGTCCAAATGCCTAACAGCTACTCTCTCATTGGTTCTCCCTCTTCCCTTTCATCCTCTGCCAAATTGGCCACCTGTGCGAACCAGGAGGTTAAAGGGGCTGTCTCTCCAAGTTGGGAGGTTGATAGTAAAGCAGATGGAAAGTCAAACCGGAGCACCAGGAGAGGGACTATTCATTGAGTTTTAGAAACCTTTCGTATTCACAGTGTGTCCGTTCTCTAGGTTTCCCGTACATGTTATAGCTGTAGTAATATTCCCTTCAACCTGGAGAGTTTGGACCCATGGAATGGCTGCCATGCATTATTGCTTTAAAGGGTCTGCATTTGCTCACACAATCTCACCAATCGTCTCAGTCCCAAGTGTCCCTCCTTATGCCACCTCCAGCTGTCATTGTAGATAGGGTCATTCCAGCTTTCATCAGAGAACCTGAAGGAATTGTAAAGAATTTCCCAGTTTTTTTGTTTTGTTTTTGAAATTCCTTTTTATAGTGGGTTTGAGCTGACTCTCGCTGCCATGTTTATGCCAGTCTAGACACACTTGATTCCCTTACGGAGACATATCAATACATAGGTTTTAAGATTCTTACTGATCAGATATATTCCTCTGCGGGAAATATGGTGTTTTGAGTCCCTTTCACTGAGGAAGGTATAGGTCTTGTATATTCCATATTTGGTTTTTGGAACGGTACCTGTGCTTATATCAAACTCTGGTTTTATGCATCACCCCACCTCTCCTTACCCCTTAAGCAGGCATAAGAGTGTTTTCTAAATGTGAGACACTGTTCTCTTTCCTAACTCAGTTCAAGTGTAGCCATGTTTACAGGATCTTCATAAGTGATATCTTATGATAAGTTTCTTTTTCTCTGTGACTTATTTCACTTAGAGTCATCGTACCTGAATCCACCCATTTTGCTGCTACTGGTCTTATGACATTGATTTCATGGCTGAGGGATATTCCATCGTACATAAGTACCACAATTTTTTGAACCATTTTTATATTTCCTGGGATATTTAAGGTGGACCCAAGTTGAGGTCCTTGTAAGCAGTGCAGCCCTAAATTTGGGGGTGGCTCTGTCTTATTGATTTTCAGTTTTCCCATGGTATATTCCGTAGACTGGACGTGCCCTTGGCTCTGTAGCTTTGTTGTTTACTTGTTTTAGGGAACACAATGCACTCCTCCAGAGAGGCAGTTGTCAGTGTACATCCCGCCCTTCAGCATAACAAGGCTCCCTGTTCTCCAGGGCCTGTCTTGCCTTTCTGGATTTTACACATTTTGTGGATGTCCCTTTTGACCGGTGGGAAGTGATACTTCTTTGTAGTGCAGATTTGCATTGCCCGCTTGCTTGCTTGGCCAAAAAGGGCGTATGCGTTTTCTCCTGAATATATTCAGGAGAAAACGCATACGCCCTTTTTGGCCAAGTGCGTCATTGTCGAAGTTGTGCCCTTTTTCCTGAGCTTTAAAGGAGATTCCAACGTACCTCTTGAAATCTGTTTCCTGCTATTCTGCCTCGCTTTCAAGTCCGCCTCCTTGCCTTCCCTTAACAGATTTTTGGACGATAGTTGTCCTTTATTACTCGGCCAGTTTGTGAATTGCTGTGCCCCTGAGCTCCATTTTTCAAGTCGTTTATTGTGCGTGGACCGCAAGACCAAAATTTTGGTTCAGGACCTATGCTGGTTCCCAGTGGGGGGCTGAGATTTTGGTTAATTCTTCTTCCTGCCGGGAAATTTGAGTGATATGTGCCCGTCCAAATGCCTAACAGCTACTCTCTCATTGGTTCTCCCTCTTCCCTTTCATCCTCTGCCAAATTGGCAACCTGCGAGAACCAGGAGGTTAAAGGGGCTGTCTCACCAAGCTGGGAGGTTGATAGTAAAGCAGATGGAAAGTCAAACCGGAGCACCAGGAAAGGGACTATTCGTTGAGTTTTAGAAACCTTTTGTATTCACAGTGTGTCCGTTCTCTAGGTTTCCCGTACATGTTATAGCTGTAGTAATATTCCCTTCAACCTGGAGAGTTGGGACCCATGGAATTGGTGCCAGGCATTTGTGCTTTAAAGGGTCTGCATTTGCTCACCCAATCTCACCAATCGTCTCAGTCCCAAGTGTTCCTCCTTATGCCATATCCAGCTGTCGTTGTAGATAGGGTCATTCCAGGTTTCATCAGAGACCCTGAAGGAATTGTGAAGAATTTCCCAGTTTTAATGTTTTGTTTTTGAAATTCCTTTTTATAGTGGGTTTGAGCTGATTCTCGCTGCCATGTTTATGCCATTCTAGACACACTTGATTCCCTTACGAAGACATATCAATACATAGGTTTTAAGATTCTTACTAGTCAGATATATTCCTCTGCGGGAAATATGGGGTTTTGAGTCCCTTTCACTGAGGAAGGTGTAGGTCTTGTCTATTCCATAGTTGGTTTTCGGAACGGTACCTGTGCTTATATCAAACTCTGGTTTTATGCATCACCCCACCTCTCCTTCCCCCTTAAGCAGGCATAAGAGTGTTTTCTAAATGTGAGACACTGTTCTCTTTCCTAACTCAGTTCAAGTTTAGCCATGTTTACAGGATCTTCATAAGTGATATCTTATGATAAGTTTCTTTTTCTGTGTGACTTATTTCACTTAGAATCATCGTACCTGAATCCACCCATTTTGCCGCTACTGGTCTTATGACATTGATTTCATGGCTGAAGGATATTCCATCATACATAAGTACCACAATTTTTTGAACCATTTTTATATTTCCTGGGATATTTAACGTGTACCCAAGTTGAGGTCCTTGTAAGCAGTGCAGCCATAAATTTTGGGGTGCCACTGTGTTATTGATTTTCAGTTTTCCCAAGGTATATTCCCTAGACTGGAAGTGCCCTTGGCTCTGTAGCTCTGTTGTTTACTTGTTTTAGGGAACACAATGCACTCCTCCAGAGAGGCAGTTGGCAATTTACATCCCGCCCATCAGCATAACAAGGCTCCCTGTTCTCCAGGGCCTGTCTTGCCTTTCTGGTTTTTACACATTTTGTGGATGTCCCTTTTGACCGGTGGGAAGTGATACTTCTTTGTAGTGCAGATTTGCATTACCCGCTTGCTTGCTTGGCCAAAAAGGGCGTATGCGTTTTCTCCTGGATATATTCAGGAGAAAACGCATACGCCCATTTTGGCCAAGTGTATCATTGTCGAAGTTGTGCCCCTCTTCTTGTGCTTTAAAGGCGATTCCAACGTACCTCTTGAAATCTGTTTCCTGCTATTCTGCCTCGCTTTCAAGTCCGCCTCGTTGCCTTCCCTCAACAGATTTTTGGACGATACTTGTCCTTTATTACTTGGCCAGTTTGTGAATTGCTGGGCCCCTGAGCTCCATTTTTCAGCTCGTTTTTTGTTAGCTGACAGGAAGTCCAAAATTTTGGTTCAGGACTTATGCTGGTTCCCGGTGGGGGGCTGAGACTTTGGTTAATTCTTCTTCCTGCCGGGAAGTTAGAGTGATATGTGCCCGTCCAAATGCCTAACAGCTACTCTCTCATTGGTTCTCCCTCTTCCCTTTCATCCTCTGCCAAATTGGCCACCTGTGCGAACCAGGAGGTTAAAGGGGCTGTCTCTCCAAGTTGGGAGGTTGATAGTAAAGCAGATGGAAAGTCAAACCGGAGCACCAGGAGAGGGACTATTCATTGAGTTTTAGAAACCTTTCGTATTCACAGTGTGTCCGTTCTCTAGGTTTCCCGTACATGTTATAGCTGTAGTAATATTCCCTTCAACCTGGAGAGTTTGGACCCATGGAATGGCTGCCATGCATTATTGCTTTAAAGGGTCTGCATTTGCTCACACAATCTCACCAATCGTCTCAGTCCCAAGTGTCCCTCCTTATGCCACATCCAGCTGTCATTGTAGATAGGGTCATTCCAGCTTTCATCAGAGAACCTGAAGGAATGGTAAAGAATTTCCCAGTTTTTTTGTTTTGTTTTTGAAATTCCTTTTTATAGTGGGTTTGAGCTGACTCTCGCTGCCATGTTTATGCCAGTCTAGACACACTTGATTCCCTTACGGAGACATATCAATACATAGGTTTTAAGATTCTTACTGATCAGATATATTCCTCTGCGGGAAATATGGTGTTTTGAGTCCCTTTCACTGAGGAAGGTATAGGTCTTGTATATTCCATATTTGGTTTTTGGAACGGTACCTGTGCTTATATCAAACTCTGGTTTTATGCATCACCCCACCTCTCCTTACCCCTTAAGCAGGCATAAGAGTGTTTTCTAAATGTGAGACACTGTTCTCTTTCCTAACTCAGTTCAAGTGTAGCCATGTTTACAGGATCTTCATAAGTGATATCTTATGATAAGTTTCTTTTTCTCTGTGACTTATTTCACTTAGAGTCATCGTACCTGAATCCACCCATTTTGCTGCTACTGGTCTTATGACATTGATTTCATGGCTGAGGGATATTCCATCGTACATAAGTACCACAATTTTTTGAACCATTTTTATATTTCCTGGGATATTTAAGGTGGACCCAAGTTGAGGTCCTTGTAAGCAGTGCAGCCCTAAATTTGGGGGTGGCTCTGTCTTATTGATTTTCAGTTTTCCCATGGTATATTCCCTAGACTGGACGTGCCCTTGGCTCTGTAGCTTTGTTGTTTACTTGTTTTAGGGAACACAAAGCACTCCTCCAGAGAGGCAGTTGTCAGTGTACATCCCGCCCTTCAGCATAACAAGGCTCCCTGTTCTCCAGGGCCTGTCTTGCCTTTCTGGTTTTTACACATTTTGTGGATGTCCCTTTTGACCGGTGGGAAGTGATACTTCTTTGTAGTGCAGATTTGCATTGCCCGCTTGCTTGCTTGGCCAAAAAGGGCGTATGCGTTTTCTCCTGAATATATTCAGGAGAAAACGCATACGCCCTTTTTGGCCAAGTGCATCATTGTCGAAGTTGTGCCCTTTTTCCTGAGCTTTAAAGGAGATTCCAACGTACCTCTTGAAATCTGTTTCCTGCTATTCTGCCTCGCTTTCAAGTCCGCCTCCTTGCCTTCCCTTAACAGATTTTTGGACGATAGTTGTCCTTTATTACTCGGCGAGTTTGTGAATTGCTGTGCCCCTGAGCTCCATTTTTCAAGTCGTTTTTTGTGCGTGGACCGCAAGACCAAAATTTTGGTTCAGGACCTAGGCTGGTTCCCAGTGGGGGGCTGAGATTTTGGTTAATTATTCTTCCTGCCGGGAAATTTGAGTGATATGTGCCCGTCCAAATGCCTAACAGCTACTCTCTCATTGGTTCTCCCTCTTCCCTTTCATCCTCTGCCAAATTGGCAACCTGTGAGAACCAGGAGGTTAAAGGGGCTGTCTCACCAAGCTGGGAGGTTGATAGTAAAGCAGATGGAAAGTCAAACCGGAGCACCAGTAAAGGGACTATTCGTTGAGTTTTAGAAACCTTTTGTATTCACAGTGTGTCCGTTCTCTAGGTTTCCCGTACATGTTATAGCTGTAGTAATATTCCCTTCAACCTGGAGAGTTGGGACCCATGGAATTGGTGCCAGGCATTTGTGCTTTAAAGGGTCTGCATTTGCTCACCCAATCTCACCAATCGTCTCAGTCCCAAGTGTCCCTCCTTATGCCATATCCAGCTGTCGTTGTAGATAGGGTCATTCCAGGTTTCATCAGAGACCCTGAAGGAATTGTGAAGAATTTCCCAGTTTTAATGTTTTGTTTTTGAAATTCCTTTTTATAGTGGGTTTGAGCTGATTCTCGCTGCCATGTTTATGCCATTCTAGACACACTTGATTCCTTTACGAAGACATATCAATACATAGGTTTTAAGATTCTTACTAGTCAGATATATTCCTCTGCGGGAAATATGGGGTTTTGAGTCCCTTTCACTGAGGAAGGTGTAGGTCTTGTCTATTCCATAGTTGGTTTTCGGAACGGTACCTGTGCTTATATCAAACTCTGGTTTTATGCATCACCCCACCTCTCCTTCCCCCTTAAGCAGGCATAAGAGTGTTTTCTAAATGTGAGACACTGTTCTCTTTCCTAACTCAGTTCAAGTTTAGCCATGTTTACAGGATCTTCATAAGTGATATCTTATGATAAGTTTCTTTTTCTGTGTGACTTATTTCACTTAGAATCATCGTACCTGAATCCACCCATTTTGCTGCTACTGGTCTTATGACATTGATTTCATGGCTGAAGGATATTCCATCATACATAAGTACCACAATTTTTTGAACCATTTTTATATTTCCTGGGATATTTAACGTGTACCCAAGTTGAGGTCCTTGTAAGCAGTGCAGCCATAAATTTTGGGGTGGCACTGTCTTATTGATTTTCAGTTTTCCCAAGGTATATTCCCTAGACTGGAAGTGCCCTTGGCTCTGTAGCTCTGTTGTTTACTTGTTTTAGGGAACACAATGCACTCCTCCAGAGAGGCAGTTGGCAATTTACATCCCGCCCATCAGCATAACAAGGCTCCCTGTTCTCCAGGGCCTGTCTTGCCTTTCTGGTTTTTACACATTTTGTGGATGTCCCTTTTGACCGGTGGGAAGTGATACTTCTTTGTAGTGCAGATTTGCATTACCCGCTTGCTTGCTTGGCCAAAAAGGGCGTATGCGTTTTCTCCTGGATATATTCAGGAGAAAACGCATACGCCCATTTTGGCCAAGTGTATCATTGTCGAAGTTGTGCCCCTCTTCTTGTGCTTTAAAGGCGATTCCAACGTACCTCTTGAAATCTGTTTCCTGCTATTCTGCCTCGCTTTCAAGTCCGCCTCGTTGCCTTCCCTCAACAGATTTTTGGACGATACTTGTCCTTTATTACTTGGCCAGTTTGTGAATTGCTGGGCCCCTGAGCTCCATTTTTCAGCTCGTTTTTTGTTAGCTGACAGGAAGTCCAAAATTTTGGTTCAGGACTTATGCTGGTTCCCGGTGTGGGGCTGAGACTTTGGTTAATTCTTCTTCCTGCCGGGAAGTTAGAGT
Source organism: Hyperoodon ampullatus (assembly GCF_949752795.1). Taxonomy (NCBI): domain Eukaryota; kingdom Metazoa; phylum Chordata; class Mammalia; order Artiodactyla; family Ziphiidae; genus Hyperoodon; species Hyperoodon ampullatus. Next base: position 55,600 of record NW_027640901.1, on the reverse strand, counting down.
GATATGTGCCCGTCCAAATGCCTAACAGCTACTCTCTCATTGGTTCTCCCTCTTCCCTTTCATCCTCTGCCAAATTGGCCACCTGTGCGAACCAGGAGGTTAAAGGGGCTGTCTCTCCAAGTTGGGAGGTTGATAGTAAAGCAGATGGAAAGTCAAACCGGAGCACCAGGAGAGGGACTATTCATTGAGTTTTAGAAACCTTTCGTATTCACAGTGTGTCCGTTCTCTAGGTTTCCCGTACATGTTATAGCTGTAGTAATATTCCCTTCAACCTGGAGAGTTTGGACCCATGGAATGGCTGCCATGCATTATTGCTTTAAAGGGTCTGCATTTGCTCACACAATCTCACCAATCGTCTCAGTCCCAAGTGTCCCTCCTTATGCCACATCCAGCTGTCATTGTAGATAGGGTCATTCCAGCTTTCATCAGAGAACCTGAAGGAATTGTAAAGAATTTCCCAGTTTTTTTGTTTTGTTTTTGAAATTCCTTTTTATAGTGGGTTTGAGCTGACTCTCGCTGCCATGTTTATGCCAGTCTAGACACACTTGATTCCCTTACGGAGACATATCAATACATAGGTTTTAAGATTCTTACTGATCAGATATATTCCTCTGCGGGAAATATGGTGTTTTGAGTCCCTTTCACTGAGGAAGGTATAGGTCTTGTATATTCCATATTTGGTTTTTGGAACGGTACCTGTGCTTATATCAAACTCTGGTTTTATGCATCACCCCACCTCTCCTTACCCCTTAAGCAGGCATAAGAGTGTTTTCTAAATGTGAGACACTGTTCTCTTTCCTAACTCAGTTCAAGAGTAGCCGTGTTTACAGGATCTTCATAAGTGATATCTTATGATAAGTTTCTTTTTCTGTGTGACTTATTTCACTTAGAATCATCGTACCTGAATCCACCCATTTTGCTGCTACTGGTCTTATGACATTGATTTCATGGCTGAGGGATATTCCATCGTACGCAAGTACCACGATTTTTTGAACCATTTTTATATTTCCTGGGATATTTAAGGTGTACCCAAGTTGAGGTCCTTGTAAGCAGTGCAGCCCTAAATTTTGGGGTGTCTCTGTCTTATTGATTTTCAGTTTTCCCAAGGTATATTCCCTAGACTGGAAGTGTCCTTGGCTCTGTAGCTCTGTTCTTTACTTGTTTTAGGGAACACAATGCACTCCTCCAGAGAGGCAGTTGGCAATTTACATCCCGCCCATCAGCATAACAAGGCTCCCTGTTCTCCAGGGCCTGTCTTGCCTTTCTGGTTTTTACACATTTTGTGGATGTCCCTTTTGACCGGTGGGAAGTGATACTTCTTTGTAGTGCAGATTTGCATTGCCCGCTTGCTTGCTTGGCCAAAAAGGGCGTATGCGTTTTCTCCTGAATATATTCAGGAGAAAATGCATACGCCCTTTTTGGCCAAGTGCATCATTGTCGAAGTTGTGCACCTCTTCCTGTGCTTTAAAGGCGATTCCAACGTACCTCTTGAAATCTGTTTCCAGCTATTCTGCCTCGCTTTCAAGTCCGCGTCGTTGCCTGCCCTCAACAGATTTTTGGATGATAGTTGTCCTTTATTACTCGGCCAGTTTGTGAATTGCTCTGCCCCTGAGCTCCATTTTTCAACTCGTTTTTTGTGAGCTGACCGCAAGTCCAAAATTTTGGTTCAGGACCTATGCTGGTTTCCGGTGGGTGTTGAGACTTTGGTTAATTCTTCTTCCTGCCACGAATTTAGAGTGATATGTGCCCGTCCAAATGCCTAACAGCTAGTCTCTCATTGGTTCTCCCTCTTCCTTTTCATCCTCTGCCAAATTGGCAACCTGTGCGAACCAGGAGGTTAAAGGGGCTGTCTCTCCAAGTTGGGAGATTGATAGTAAAGCAGATGGAAAGTCAAACCAGAGCACCAGGAGAAGGACTATTCTTTGAGTTTTAGAAACCTTTCGTATTCACAGTGTGTCCGTTCTCTAGGTTTCCCATACATATTATAACTGTAGTAATATTCCCTTCAACCTGGAGAGTTGGGACCCATGGAATGGGTGCCATGCATTATTGCTTTAAAGGGTCTGCATTTGCTCACCCAATCTCACCAAACCTCTCTGTCCCAAGTGTCCAGCCTTATGCCACATCCAGCTGTCATTGTAGATAGGGTCATTCCAGGTTTCATCAGAGACCCTGAGAGAATTGTAAAGAATTTCCCAGTTTTTTTGTTTTGTATTTGAAATTCCTGTTTATAGTGGGTTTGAGCTGATTCTCGCTGCCATGTTTATGCCAGTCTAGACACACTTGATTCCCTTACGAGACATATCAATACATAGGTTTTAAGATTCTTACTAGTCAGATATATTCCTCTGCGAGTAATATGGGGTTTTGAGTCCCTTTCACTGAGGAAGGTGTAGGTCTTGTCTATTCCATAGTTGGTTTTTGGAACGGTACCTGTGCTTATATCAAACTCTGGTTTTATGCATCACCCCACCTGTCCTTCCCCCTTAAGCAGGCATAAGAGTGTTTTCTAAATGTGAGACTCTGTTCTCTTTCCTAACTCAGTTCAAGTTTAGCCAGGTTTACAGCATCTTCATAATTGATATCTTATGATAAGTTTCTTTTTCTGTGTGACTTATTTCACTTAGAATCATCGTACCTGAATCCACCCTTTTTGCTGCTACTGGCCTTATGACATTGATTTCATGGCTGAGGGATATTCCATCGTACGTAAGTACCACAAATTTTTGAACCATTTTTATATTTCCTGGGATATTTAAGGTGTACCCAAGTTGAGGTCCTTGTAAGCAGTGCAGCCCTAAATTTTTGGGTGGCTCTGTCTTATTGATTTTCAGTTTTCCCAAGGTATATTCCCTAGACTGGAAGTGCCCTTGGCTCTGTAGCTCTGTTGTTTACTTGTTTTAGGGAACACAATGGAGTTCTCCAGAGAGGCAGTTGGCAATTTACATCCCGCCCATCAGCATAACAAGGCTCCCTGTTCTCCAGGGCCTGTCTTGCCTTTCTGGTTTTTACACATTTTGTGGATGTCCCTTTTGACCGGTGGGAAGTGATACTTCTTTGTAGTGCAGATTTGCATTACCCGCTTGCTTGCTTGGCCAAAAAGGGCGTATGCGTTTTCTCCTGGATATATTCAGGAGAAAACGCATACGCCCATTTTGGCCAAGTGTATCATTGTCGAAGTTGTGCCCCTCTTCTTGTGCTTTAAAGGCGATTCCAACGTACCTCTTGAAATCTGTTTCCTGCTATTCTGCCTCGCTTTCAAGTCCGCCTCATTGCCTTCCCTCAACAGATTTTTGGACGATACTTGTCCTTTATTACTTGGCCAGTTTGTGAATTGCTGGGCCCCTGAGCTCCATTTTTCAGCTCGTTTTTTGTTAGCTGACAGGAAGTCCAAAATTTTGGTTCAGGACTTATGCTGGTTCCCGGTGGGGGGCTGAGACTTTGGTTAATTCTTCTTCCTGCCGGGAAGTTAGAGTGATATGTGCCCGTCCAAATGCCTAACAGCTACTCTCTCATTGGTTCTCCCTCTTCCCTTTCATCCTCTGCCAAATTGGCCACCTGTGCGAACCAGGAGGTTAAAGGGGCTGTCTCTCCAAGTTGGGAGGTTGATAGTAAAGCAGATGGAAAGTCAAACCGGAGCACCAGGAGAGGGACTATTCATTGAGTTTTAGAAACCTTTCGTATTCACAGTGTGTCCGTTCTCTAGGATTCCCGTACATGTTATAGCTGTAGTAATATTCCCTTCAACCTGGAGAGTTTGGACCCATGGAATGGCTGCCATGCATTATTGCTTTAAAGGGTCTGCATTTGCTCACACAATCTCACCAATCGTCTCAGTCCCAAGTGTCCCTCCTTATGCCACATCCAGCTGTCATTGTAGATAGGGTCATTCCAGCTTTCATCAGAGAACCTGAAGGAATTGTAAAGAATTTCCCAGTTTTTTTGTTTTGTTTTTGAAATTCCTTTTTATAGTGGGTTTGAGCTGACTCTCGCTGCCATGTTTATGCCAGTCTAGACACACTTGATTCCCTTACGGAGACATATCAATACATAGGTTTTAAGATTCTTACTGATCAGATATATTCCTCTGCGGGAAATATGGTGTTTTGAGTCCCTTTCACTGAGGAAGGTATAGGTCTTGTATATTCCATATTTGGTTTTTGGAACGGTACCTGTGCTTATATCAAACTCTGGTTTTATGCATCACCCCACCTCTCCTTACCCCTTAAGCAGGCATAAGAGTGTTTTCTAAATGTGAGACACTGTTCTCTTTCCTAACTCAGTTCAAGAGTAGCCGTGTTTACAGGATCTTCATAAGTGATATCTTATGATAAGTTTCTTTTTCTGTGTGACTTATTTCACTTAGAATCATCGTACCTGAATCCACCCATTTTGCTGCTACTGGTCTTATGACATTGATTTCATGGCTGAGGGATATTCCATCGTACGCAAGTACCACGATTTTTTGAACCATTTTTATATTTCCTGGGATATTTAAGGTGTACCCAAGTTGTGGTCCTTGTAAGCAGTGCAGCCCTAAATTTTGGGGTGTCTCTGTCTTATTGATTTTCAGTTTTCCCAAGGTATATTCCCTAGACTGGAAGTGTCCTTGGCTCTGTAGCTCTGTTCTTTACTTGTTTTAGGGAACACAATGCAGTCCTCCAGAGAGGCAGTTGGCAATTTACATCCTGCCCATCAGCATAACAAGGCTCCCTGTTCTCCAGGGCCTGTCTTGCCTTTCTGGTTTTTACACATTTTGTGGATGTCCCTTTTGACCGGTGGGAAGTGATACTTCTTTGTAGTGCAGATTTGCATTGCCCGCTTGCTTGCTTGGCCAAAAAGGGCGTATGCGTTTTCTCCTGAATATATTCAGGAGAAAATGCATACGCCCTTTTTGGCCAAGTGCATCATTTTCGAAGTTGTGCACCTCTTCCTGTGCTTTAAAGGCGATTCCAACGTACCTCTTGAAATCTGTTTCCAGCTATTCTGCCTCGCTTTCAAGTCCGCGTCGTTGCCTGCCCTCAACAGATTTTTGGACGATAGTTGTCCTTTATTACTCGGCCAGTTTGTGAATTGCTCTGCCCCTGAGCTCCATTTTTCAACTCGTTTTTTGTGAGCTGACCGCAAGTCCAAAATTTTGGTTCAGGACCTATGCTGGTTTCCGGTGGGTGTTGAGACTTTGGTTAATTCTTCTTCCTGCCACGAATTTAGAGTGATATGTGCCCGTCCAAATGCCTAACAGCTAGTCTCTCATTGGTTCTCCCTCTTCCCTTTCATCCTCTGCCAAATTGGCAACCTGTGCGAACCAGGAGGTTAAAGGGGCTGTCTCTCCAAGTTGGGAGATTGATAGTAAAGCAGATGGAAAGTCAAACCAGAGCACCAGGAGAAGGACTATTCTTTGAGTTTTAGAAACCTTTCGTATTCACAGTGTGTCCGTTCTCTAGGTTTCCCATACATATTATAACTGTAGTAATATTCCCTTCAACCTGGAGAGTTGGGACCCATGGAATGGGTGCCATGCATTATTGCTTTAAAGGGTCTGCATTTGCTCACCCAATCTCACCAAACCTCTCTGTCCCAAGTGTCCAGCCTTATGCCACATCCAGCTGTCATTGTAGATAGGGTCATTCCAGGTTGCATCAGAGACCCTGAGAGAATTGTAAAGAATTTCCCAGTTTTTTTGTTTTGTATTTGAAATTCCTGTTTATAGTGGGTTTGAGCTGATTCTCGCTGCCATGTTTATGCCAGTCTAGACACACTTGATTCCCTTACGAGACATATCAATACATATGTTTTAAGATTCTTACTAGTCAGATATATTCCTCTGCGAGTAATATGGGGTTTTGAGTCCCTTTCACTGAGGAAGGTGTAGGTCTTGTCTATTCCATAGTTGGTTTTTGGAACGGTACCTGTGCTTATATCAAACTCTGGTTTTATGCATCACCCCACCTGTCCTTCCCCCTTAAGCAGGCATAAGAGTGTTTTCTAAATGTGAGACTCTGTTCTCTTTCCTAACTCAGTTCAAGTTTAGCCAGGTTTACAGCATCTTCATAATTGATATCTTATGATAAGTTTCTTTTTCTGTGTGACTTATTTCACTTAGAATCATCGTACCTGAATCCACCCTTTTTGCTGCTACTAGCCTTATGACATTGATTTCATGGCTGAGGGATATTCCATCGTACGTAAGTACCACAAATTTTTGAACCATTTTTATATTTCCTGGGATATTTAAGGTGTACCCAAGTTGAGGTCCTTGTAAGCAGTGCAGCCCTAAATTTTTGGGTGGCTCTGTCTTATTGATTTTCAGTTTTCCCAAGGTATATTCCCTAGACTGGAAGTGCCCTTGGCTCTGTAGCTCTGTTGTTTACTTGTTTTAGGGAACACAATGGAGTTCTCCAGAGAGGCAGTTGGCAATTTACATCCCGCCCATCAGCATAACAAGGCTCCCAGTTCTCCAGGGCCTGTCTTGCCTTTCTGGTTTTTACACATTTTGTGGATGTCCCTTTTGACCGGTGGGAAGTGATACTTCTTTGTAGTGCAGATTTGTATTGCCCGCTTGCTTGCTTGGCCAAAAAGGGCGTATGCGTTTTCTCCTGAATATATTCAGGAGAAAACCCATACGCCCTTTTTGACCAAGTGCATCATTGTCGAAGTTGTGCCCCTCTTCCTGTGCTTTAAAGGCGATTCCAACGTACCTCTTGAAATCTGTTTCCTGCTATTCTGCCTCGCTTTCAAGTCCGCCTCGTTGCCTTCCCTCAACAGATTTTTGGACGATACTTGTCCTTTATTACTCGGCCAGTTTGTGAATTGCTGTGCCCCTGAGCTCCATTTTTCAACTCGTTTTTTGTGAGCTGACCGCAAGTCCAAAATTTTGGTTCAGGACCTATGCTGGCTCCCGGTGGGTGGCTGAGATTTTGGTTAATTCTTCTTACTGCAGGGAATTTAGAGTGATATATGCCCGTCCAAATGCCTAACAGCTACTCTCTCATTGGTTCTCCCTCTTCCCTTTCATCCTCTGCCAAATTGGCAACCTGTGCGAACCAGGAGGTTAAAGGGGCTGTCTCTCCAAGTTGGGAGATTGATAGTAAAGCAGATGGAAAATCAAACAGGAGCACCAGGAGAGGGACTATTCGTTGAGTTTTAGAAACCTTTCCTATTCACAGTGCGTCCGTTCTCTAGGTTTCCCGTATATGTTATATCTGTAGTAATATTCCCTTTATCCTGGAAAGTTGGGACCCATGGAAGGGGTGCCATGCATTATTGCTTTAAAGGGTCTGCATTTGCTCACCCAATCTCACCAATCATCTCAGTCCCAAGTGTCCAGCCTTATGCCACATACAGCTGTCATTGTAGATAGGGTCATTCCAGGTTTCATCAGAGACCCTGAAGGAATTGTAAAGAATTTCCCAGTTTTTTTGTTTTGTTTTTGAAATTCCTTTTTATAGTGGGTTTGAGCTGATTCTCGCTGCCATGTTTATGCCAGTCTAGACACACTTGATTCCCTTACGGAGACATATCAATACATAGGTTTTAAGATTCTTACTAGTCAGATATATTCCTCTGCGAGTAATATGGGGTTTTGAGTCCCTTTCACTGAGGAAGGTGTAGGTCTTGTCTATTCCATAGTTGGTTTTTGGAACGGTACCTGTGCTTATATCAAACTCTGGTTTTATGCATCACCCCACCTCTCCTTCCCCCTTAAGCAGGCATAAGACTGTTTTCTAAATGAGAGACACTGTTCACTTTCCTAACTCAGTTCAAGTGTAGCCATGTTTACAGGATCTTCATAAGTGATATCTTATGATAAGTTTCTTTTTCTGTGTGACTTATTTCACTTAAAATCATCGTACCTGAATCCACCCATTTTGCTGCTACTGGTCTCATGACATTGATTTCGTGGCTAGGGATATCCCATCGTACGTAAGTACCACAATTTTTTGAACCATTTTTATATTTCCTGGGATATTTAAGGTGTACCAAAGTTGAGGTCCTTGTATGCAGTGCAGCCCTAAATTTTGGGGTGGCTCTGTCTTATTGATTTTCAGTTTTCCCAAGGTATATTCCCTACACTGGAAGTGCCCTTGGCTCTGTAGCTCTGTTCTTTACTTGTTTTAGGGAACACAATGCACTCCTCCAGAGAGGCAGTTGGCAATTTACATCCCGCCCATCAGCATAACTAGGCTCCCTGTTCTCCAGGGCCTGTCTTGCCTTTCTGGTTTTTACACATTTTGTTGATGTCCCTTTTGACCGGTGGGAAGTGATACTTCTTTGTAGTGCAGATTTGCATTGCCCGCTTGCTTGCTTGGTCAAAAAGGGCGTATGCGTTTTCTCCTGAATATATTCAGGAGAAAACGCATACGCCCTTTTTGCCCAAGTGCATCATTGTCGAAGTTGTGCCCCTCTTCCTGTGCTTTAAAGGCGATTCCAACGTAACTCTTGAAATCTGTTTCCTGCTATTGTGCCTCGCTTTCAAGTCCGCCTCGTTGCCTTTCCTCAACAGATTTTTGGACGATAGTTGTCCTTTATTACTCGGCCAGTTTGTGAATTGCTGTGCCACTGAGCTCCATTTTTCAACTCGTTTTTGGTGAGCTGACCGCAAGTCCAAAATTTTGGTTCAGGACCTATACTGGTTCCCGGTGGGTGGCTGAGACTTTGGTTAATTCTTTTACCTGCGGGGAAGTTAGAGTGATATGTGCCCTTCCAAATGCCTTACAGCTACTCTCTCATTGGTTCTTCCTCTTCCCTTTCATCCTCTGCCAAATTGGCAACCTGTGTGAACCAGGAGGTTAAAGGGGCTGTCTCTCCAAGTTGGGAGGTTGATAGTAAAGCAGATGGAAAGTCAAACCGGAGCACCAGGAGAGGGACTATTCGTTGAGTTTTAGAAACCTTTCGTATTCACAGTGTGTCCGTTTTCTAGGTTTCCCGTACATGTTATAACTGTAGTAATATTCCCTTCAACCTGGAGAGTTGGGACCCATGGAATGGGTGCCAGGCATTTGTGCTTAAAGGGTCTGCATTTGCTCACCCAATCTCACCAATCGTCTCAGTCCCAAGCGTCCGTCCTTATGCCACATCCAGCTGTCGTTGTAGATAGGGTCATTCCAGGTTTCATCAGAGACCCTGAAGGAAATGTAAAGAATTTCCCAGTTTTTTTGTTTTGTTTTTGAAATTCCTTTTTATAGTGGGTTTGAGCTGATTCTCGCTGCCATGTTTATGCCAGTCTAGACACACTTGTTTCCCTTTCGGAGACATATCAATACATAGGTTTTAATATTCTTAATAGTCAGATATATTCCTCTGCGGGAAATATGGTGTTTTCAGTCCCTTTCACTGAGGAAGTGGTAGGTCTTGTCTATTCCATAGTTGGTTTTTGGAACCGTACCTGTGCTTATATCAAACTCTGGTTTTATGCATCACCCCACCTCTCCTTCCCCCTTAAGCAGGCATAAGAGTGTTTTCTAAATGTGAGACACTGTTCTCTTTCCTAACTCAGTTCAAGTGTAGCCATGTTTATAGGATCTTCATAAGTGATATCTTATGATAAGTTTCTTTTTCTGTGTGACTTATTTCACTTAGAATCATCGTACCTGAATCCACCCATTTTGCTGCTACTGGTCTTATGATATTGATTTCATGGTTCAGGGATATTCCATCGTATGTAAGTACCACAATTTTTTAAACCATTTTTATATTTCCTGGGATACTTAATGTGTATCCAAGTTGAGGTCCTTGTAAGCAGTGCAGCCCTAAATTTTGGGGTGGCTCTGTCTTATTGATTTTCAGTTTTCCCAAGGTATATTCCCTAGACTGGAAGTGCCCTTGGCTCTGTAGCTCTGTTGTTTACTTGTTTTAGGGAACACAATGCACTCCTCCAGAGAGGCAGTTGGCAATTTACACCCCACACATCAGCATAACAAGGCTCCCTGTTCTCCAGGGCCTGACTTGCCTTTCTGGTTTTTACACATTTTGTGGATGTCCCTTTTGACCGGTGGGAAGTGATACTTCTTTGTAGTGCAGATTTGCATTGCCCGCTTGCTTGCTTGGCCAAAAAGGGCGTATGCGTTTTCTCCTGAATATATTCAGGAGAAAACGCATACGCCCTTTTTGGCCAAGTGCATCATTGTCGAAGTTGTGCCCCTCTTCCTGTGCTTTAAAGGCGATTCCAACGTACCTCTTGAAATCTGTTTCCTGCTATTCTGCCTCGCTTTCAAGTCCACCTCGTTGCCTTCCCTCAACAGATTTTTGGACGATAGTTGTCCTTTATTACTCGGACAGTTTGTGAATTGCTGTGCCCCTGAGCTCCATTTTTCAACTCGTTTTTGGTGAGCTGAGCGCAAGTCCAAAACTTTGCTTCAGGACCTATGCTGGTTCCCGGTGGGGGGCTGAGAATTTGGTTAATTCTTCATCCTGCTGGGAAGTTAGAGTGATATGTGCCCATCCAAATGCCTAACAGCTACTCTCTCATTGGTTCTCCCTCTTCCCTTTCATCCTCTGCCAAATTGGCAACCTGTGCGAACCAGGAGGTTAAAGGGGCTGTCTCTCCAAGCTGGGAGGTTGATAGTAAAGCAGATGGAAAGTAAAACCGGAGCATCAGGAGAGGGACTATTCGTTGAGTTTTAGAAACCTTTCGTATTCACAGTGTGTCCGTTCTCTAGGTTTCCCGTACATGTTATAGCTGTAGTAATATTCCCTTCAACCTGGAGAGTTGGGACCCATTGAATGGGTGCCAGGCATTTGTGATTTAAAGGGTCTGCATTTGCTCACCCAATCTCACCAATCCGCTCAGTCCCAAGTGTCCAGCCTTATGCCACATCCAGCTGTCGTTGTAGATAGGGTCATTCCAGGTTTCATCAGAGACCCTGAAGGAATTGTAAAGAATTTCCCAGTTTTTTTGTTTTGTTTTTGAAATTCCTTTTTATAGTGGGTTTGAGCTGATTCTCGCTGCCATGTTTATGCCAGTCTAGACACACTTGATTCCCTTACGGAGACATATCAATACATAGGTTTTAAGATTGTTACTAGTCAGATATATTCCTCTGCGGGAAATATGGGGTTTTGAGTCCCTTTCACTGAGGAACGTGTAGGTATTGTCTATTCCATAGTTGGTTTTTGGAACGGTACCTGTGCTTATATCAAACTCTGTTTTTATGCATCACCCCACCTCTCCTTCCCCCTTAAGCAGGCATAAGAGTGTTTTCTAAATGTGAGACACTGTTCTCTTTCCTAACTCAGTTCAAGTGTAGCCATGTTTATAGGATATTCATATGTGATATCTTATGATAAGTTTCTTTTTCTGTGTGACTTATTTCACTTAGAATCATCGTACCTGAATCCACCCATTTTGCTGCTACTGGTCTTATGACATTGATTTCATGGCTGAGGGATATTCCATCGTACGTAAGTACCACAATTTTTTGAACCATTTTTATATTTCCTGGGATACTTAAGGTGTATCCAAGTTGAAGTCCTTGTAAGCAGTGCAGCCTAAATTTTGGGGTGGCTCTCTCTTATTGATTTTCAGTTTTCCCAAGGTATATTCCCTAGACTGGAAGTGCCCTTGGCTCTGTAGCTCTGTTCTTTACTTGTTTTAGGGAACACAATGCACTCCTCCAGAGAGGCAGTTGGCAATTTACATCCCACCCATCAGCATAACAAGGCTCCCTGTTCTCCAGGGCCTGTCTTGCCTTTCTGGTTTTTACACATTTTGTGGATGTCCCTTTTGACCGGTGGGAAGTGATACTTCTTTGTAGTGCAGATTTGCATTGCCCGCTTGCTTGCTTGGCCAAAAAGGGCGTATGCGTTTTCTCCTGAATATGTTAAGGAGAAAACGCATACGCCCTTTTTGGCCAAGTGCATCATTGTCGAAGTTGTGCCCCTCTTCCTGTGCTTTAAAGGCAATTCCAACGTACCTCTTGAATTCTGTTTGCTGCTATTCTGCCTCACTTACAAGTCCGCCACGTTGCCTTCCCTTAACAGATTATCGGACGATAGTTGTCCTTTATTACTCAGCCAGTTTGTGAATTACTGTGCCCTTGAGCTTCATTTTTCCACTCGTTTTTTGTGAGCTGACCGCAAGTCCAAAATTTTGGTTCAGCACCTATGCTGGTTCCCGGTGGTGGGCTGAGAATTTTGTTAATTCTTCTTCCTGCCGGGAAATTAGAGTGATATGTGCCCGTACAAATGCCTAACAGCTACTCTCTCATTGGTTCTCCCTCTTCCCTTTCATCCTCTGCCAATTTGGCAACCTGTGGGATCCAGGAGGTTAAAGGGGCTGTCTCTCCAAGTTGGGAGATTGATAGTAAAGCAGATGGAAAGTCAAACCGGAGCACCAGGAGAGGGACTATTCGGTGAGTTTTAGAAACCTTTCGTATTCACAGTGTGTCCGTTCTCTATGTTTCCTGTACATGTTATAGCTGTAGTAATATTCCCTTCAACCTGGAGAGTTGGGACCCATGGAATGGGTGCCAGGCATTTGTGATTTAAAGGGTCTGCATTTGCTCACCCAATCTCACAAATCCTCTCAGTCCCAAGTGTCCAGCCTTATGCCACATCAAGCTGTCGTTGTAGATAGGGTCATTCCAGGTTTCATCAGAGACCCTGAAGGAATTGTAAAGAATTTCGCAGTTTTTTTGTTTTGTTTTTGAAATTCCTTTTTATAGTGGGTTTGAGCTGATCCTCGCTGTGATGTTTATGCCAGTCTAGACACACTTGATTCCCTTACGGAGACATATCATTACATAGGTTTTAAGATTCTTACTAGTCAGATATATTCCTCTGCGGGAAATATGGGGTTTTGAGTCCCTTTCACTGAGGAAGGTGTAGGTCTTGTCTATTCCATAGTTGGTTTTTGGAACGGTACCTGTGCTTATATCAAACTCTGGTTTTATGCATCACCCCACCTCTCCTTCCCCCTTAAGCAGGCATAAGAGTGTTTTCTAAATGTGAGACACTGTTCTCTTTCCTAACTCAGTTCAAGTGTAGCCATGTTTACAGGATCTTCATAAGTGATATCTTATGATAAGTTTCTTTTTCTCTGTGACTTATTTCACTTAGAATCATCGTACCTGAATCCACCCATTTTGCTGCTACTTGTCTTATGACATTGATTTCATGGCTGAGGGATATTCCATCCTACGTAATTACCACAATTTTTTGAACCATTTTTATATTTCCTGGGATATTTAAGGTGTACCCAAGTTGAGGTCCTTGTAAGCAGTGCAGCCCTAAATTTTGGTGTGGCTCTGTCTTATTGATTTTCAGTTTTCCCAAGGTATATTCCCTACACTGGAAGTGCCCTTGGCTCTGTAGCTCTGTTCTTTACTTGTTTTAGGGAACACAATGTACTCCTCCAGAGAGGCAGTTGGCAATTTACATCCCGCCCATCAGCATAACAAGGCTCCCTGTTCTCCAAGGCCTGTCTTGCCTTTCTGGATTTTACACATATTGTGGATGTCCCCTTTGACCTTTGGGAAGTGAAACTTCTTTGTAGTGCATATTTGCTTTGCCCGCTTGCTTGCTTGGCCAAAAAGGGCGTATGCGTTTTCTCCTGAATATTTTCAGGAGAAAACGCTTACGCCCTTTTTGGCCAAGTGCATCATTGTCGAAGTTGTGCCCCTCTTCCTGTGCTTTAAAGGCGATTCCAACGTACCTCTTGAAATCTGTTTCCTGCTATTCTGCCTCACATTCAAGTCCGCCTCGTTGCCTTCCCTTAACAGATTTTCGGATGATAGTTGTCCTTTATTACTTGGCCAGTTTGTGAATTTCTGTGCCATTGAGCTCCATTTTTCAACTCGTTTTTTGTGAGCTGACCGCAAGTCCAAAATTTTGGTTTAGGACCTATGCTGGTTCCCGGTGGGGGGCTGAGACTTTGGTTAATTCTTCTTCCTGCCGGGAAGTTAGAGTGATATGTGCCCGTCCAAATGCCTAACAGCTACTCTCTCATTGGTTCTCCCTCCTCCCTTTCATCCTCTGCCAAATTGGCAACCTGTGCGAACCAGGAGGTTAAAGGGGCTGTCTCTCCAAGTTGGGAGATTGATAGTAAAGCAGATGGAAAGTCTAACTGGAGAACCAGTAGAGGGACTATTCGTTGAGTTTTAGAAACCTTTTGTATTCACAGTGGGTCCGTTCTCTAGGTTTCCCGTACATGTTATAGCTGTAGTAATATTCCCTTCAACCTGGAGAGTTGGGACCCATGGAATGGGTGCCAGGCATTTGTGCTTTAAAGGGTCTGCATTTGCTCACCCAATCTCACCAATCCTCTCAGTCCCAAGTGTCCAGCCTTATGCCACATCCAGCTGTCGTTGTAGATAGGGTCATTCCAGGTTTCATCAGAGACCCTGAAGGAATTGTAAAGAATTTCCCAGTTATTTTGTTTTGTTTTTGAAATTCCTTTTTATAGTGGGTTTGAGCTGATTCTCGCTGCCATGTTTATGCCAGTCTAGACACACTTGATTCCCTTACGGAGACATATCAATACATAGGTTTTAAGATTCTTACTAGTCAGATATATTCCTCTGCGGGAAATATGGGGTTTTGAGTCCCTTTCACTGAGGAAGGTGTAGGCCTTGTCTATTCCATAGTTGGTTTTTTGAATGGTACCTGTGCTTATATCAAACTCTGGTTTTATGCATCACCCCACCTCTCCTTCCCCCTTAAGCAGGCATAATAGTGTTTTCTAAATGTGAGACACTGTTCTCTTTCCTAACTCATTTCAAGTGTAGCCATGTTTACAGGATCTTCATAAGTGATATCTTATGATAAGTTTCTGTTTCTCTGTGACTTATTTCACTTAGAATCATCGTACCTGAATCCATCCATTTTGCTGCTACTGGTCTTATGACACTGATTTCATGCCTGAGAGATATTCCATCGTACGTAAGTACCACAATATTTAGAAGCATTTTTATATTTCCTGGGATATTTAAGGTGTACCCAAGTTGAGGTCCTTGTAAGCAGTGCAGCCCTAAATTTTGGGGTGGTTCTGTCTTATTGATTTTCAGTTTTCCCAAGGTATATTCCCTAGACTGGAAGTGCCCTTGGCTCTGTAGCTCTGTTATTTACTTGTTTTAAGGAACACAATGCACTCCTCCAGAGAGGCAGTTGGCAATGTACATCCCGCCCATCAGCATAAAAAGGCTCCCTGTTCTCCAGGGCCTGTCTTACCTTTCTGGTTTTTACACATTTTGTGGATGTCCCTTTTGACCGTTGGGAAGTGATACTTCTTTGTAGTGCAGATTAGCATTGCCCGCTTTCTTGCTTGGCCAAAAAGGGCGTATGCGTTTTCTCCTGAGAGGAGAAAATGCATACACCCTTTTTGGCCAAGTGCATCATTGTCGAAGTTGTGCCCCTCTTCTTGTGCTTTAAAGGCGATTCCACCGTACCTCTTGAAATCTGTTTCCTGCTATTCTGCCTCACTTTCAAGTCCGCCTCGTTGCCTTCCCTTAACAGATTTTTGCACGACAGTTGTCCTTTATTACTCGGCCAGTTTGTGAATTGCTGTGCCCTTGAGCTCCATTTTTCAACTCGTTTTTGGTGAGCTGACCGCAAGTCCAAAATTTTGGTTCAGGAACTATGCTGGTTCCCGGTGGGGGGCTGAGACTTTGGTTAATTCTTCTTCCTGACGGGAAGTTAGAGTGATATGTGCCCGTCCAAATGCCTAGCAGCTACTCTCTCATTGGTTCTCCCTCTTCCCTTTCATCCTCTGCCAAATTGGCAACCTGTGCGAACCAGGAGGTTAAAGGGGCTGTCTCTCCATGTTGGGAGATTGATAGTAAAGCAGATGGAAAGTCTAACTGGAGAACCAGGAGAGGGATTATTCGTTGAGTTTTAGAAACATTTTGTATTCACAGTGGGTCCGTTCTCTAGGTTTCCCGTACATGTTATAGCTGTAGTAATATTCCCTTCAACCTGGAGAGTTGAGACCCATGGAATGGGTGCCAGGCATTTGTGCTTTAAAGGGTCTGCATTTGCTCACCCAATCTCACCAATCCTCTCAGTCCCAAGTGTCCAGCCTTATGCCACATCCAGCTGTCGTTGTAGATAGGGTCATTCCAGGGTTCATCAGAGACCCTGAAGGAATTGTAAAGAATTTCCCAGTTTTTTTGTTTTGTTTTTGAAATTCCTTTTTATAGTGGGTTTGAGCTGATTCTCGCTGCCATGTTTACGCCAGTCTAGACACACTTGATTCCCTTACGGAGACATATCAATACATAGGTTTTAAGATTCTTACTAGTCAGATATATACCTCTGCGGGAAATAT
The DNA here is from genome assembly GCF_949752795.1 of Hyperoodon ampullatus. Lineage (NCBI taxonomy): Eukaryota > Metazoa > Chordata > Mammalia > Artiodactyla > Ziphiidae > Hyperoodon > Hyperoodon ampullatus. Next base: position 39,339 of record NW_027640901.1, on the reverse strand, counting down.
GGGGTTTTGAGTCCCTTTAACTGAGGAAGGTGTAGGTCTTGTCTATTCCCTAGTTGGTTTTTGGAACGGTACTTGTGCTTATATCAAACTCTGGTTTTATGCATCACCCCACCTCTCCTTCCCCCTTAAGCAGGCATAAGAGTGTTTTCTAAATGTGAGACACTGTTCTCTTTCCTAACTCAGTTCAAGTGTAACCATGTTTACAGGATCTTCATAAGTGATATCTTATGATAAGTTTCTTTTTCTGTGTGACTTATTTCACTTAGAAACATCGTACCTGAATCCACCCATTTTGCTGCTACTGTTCTTATGACATTGATTTCATGGCTGAGGGATATTCCATCATACGTAAGTACCACAATTTTTGAACCATTTTTATATTTCTTGGGATATTTAAGGTGTACCCAAGTTGAGGTCCTTGTAAGCAGTGCAGCCCTAAATTTTGGGGTGGCTGTGTCTTATTGATTTTCAGTTTTCCCAAGGTATATTCCCTAGACTGGAAGTGCCCTTGGCTCTGTAGCTCTGTTCTTTACTTGTTTTAGGGAACACAATGTACTCCTCCAGAGAGGCAGTTGGCAATTTACATCCCGCCCATCAGCATAACAAGGCTCCCTGTTCTCCAGGGCCTGTCTTGCCTTTCTGGTTTTTACACATTTTGTGGATGTCCCTTTTGACCGGTGGGAAGTGATACTTCTTTGTAGTGCAGATTTGCATTGCCCGCTTGCTTGCTTGGCCAAAAAGGGCGTATGCGTTTTCTCCTGATTATATTCAGGAGAAAACGCATACGCCCTTTTTGGCCAAGTGCATCATTGTGGAAGTTGTGCCCCTCTTCCTGTGCTTTAAAGGAGATTCCAACGTACCTCTTGAAATCTGTTACCTACTATTCTGTCTCGCTTTCAAGTCCGCCTCGTTGCCTTCCCTCAAAAGATTTTTGGACGATAGTTGTCCTTTATTACTCGGCCAGTTTGTGAATTGCTGTGCCCTTGAACTCCATTTTGCAACTCGCTTTTTGTGAGCTGACCGCAAGTCCAAAATTATAGATCAGGACCTATGCTGGTTCCCGGTGGGTGGCTGAGACTTTGGTTAATTCTTCTTCCTGTCGGGAAATTAAAGTGATATGTGCCCGTCCAAATGCCTAACAGCTACTGTCTCATTGTTCTCCCTCTTCACTTTTTCCTCTGCCAAATTAGCAACCTGTGCGAATCAGGACGTTAAAGGGGCTGTCTCTCCAAGTTGGGAGGTTGATAGTAAAGCAGATGGACAGTCAAACCGGAGCACCAGGAGAGGGACTATTCGTTGAGTTTTAGAAACCTTTCGTATTCACAGTGTGTCCATTCTCTCGGTTTCCCGTACATGTTATAGCTGTAGTAATATTCCCTTCAACCTGGAGAGTTGGGACCCATGGAATGGGTGTCATGCATTATTGCTGTAAAGGGTCTGCATTTGCTCACCCAATCTCACCAATCGTCTCACTCCCAAGTGTCCAGCCTTATGCCACATCCAGCTGTCGTTGTAGATAGGGTCATTCCAGGTTTCATCAGAGACCCTGAAGGAATTGTAAAGAATTTCCCAGTTTTTTTGTTTTGTTTTTGAAATTCCTTTTTATAGTGGGTTTGAGCTGATTCTCGCTGCCATGTTTATTCCAGTCTAGACACAGTTGATTTCCTTACGGAGACATATCAATACATTGGTTTTAAGATTCTTACTAGTCAGATATATTCCTTCTCTGGTAAATATGGGGTTTTGAGTCCCTTTCACTGAGGAAGGTGTAGGTCTTGTCTATTCCATAGTTGGTTTTTGGAACGGTACCTGTGCTTATATCAAACTCTGGTTTTATGCATCACCCCACCTCTCCTTCCATCTTAAGCAGGCATAAGAGTGTTTTCTAAATGTGAGACACTGTTCTCTTTCCTAACTCAGTTCAAGTGTAGCCATGTTTACAGGATCTTCATAAGTGATATCTTATGATAAGTTTCTTTTTCTGTGTGACTTATTTCACTTAGAAACATCGTACCTGAATCCACCCATTTTGCTGCTACTGGTCTTATGACATTGATTTCATGGCTGAGGGATATGCCATCGTACGTAAGTACCACAATTTTTTGAACCATTTTTATATTTCCTGGGATATTTAAGGTGTACCCAAGTTGAGGTCCTTGTAAGCAGAGCAGCCCTAAATTTTGGGGTTGCTCTGTCTTATTGATTTTCAGTTTTCCCAAGGTATATTCCCTAGACTGGAAGTGCCCTTGGCTCTGTAGCTCTGTTGTTTACTTGTTTTAGGGAACACAATGCACTCCTCCAGAGAGGCAGTTGGCAATTTACATCCCGCCCATCAGCATAGCAAGGCTCCCTGCTCTCCAGGGCCTGACTTGCCTTTCTGGTTTTTACACATTTTGTGGATGTCCCTTTTGACCGGTGGGAACTGATACTTCTTTGTAGTGCAGATTTGCATTGCCCGCTTGCTTGCTTGGCCAAAAAGGGCGGATGCGTTTTCTCCGGAATATATATCAGGAGAAAACGCATATGCCCTTTTTGGCCAAGTGCATCATTGTCGAAGTTGTGTCCCTCTTACTTTGCTTTAAAGGCGATTCCAACGTACCTCTTGAAATCTGTTTCCTGCTATTCTGCCTCGCTTTCAAGTCCGCCTCTTTGCCTTCCCTCAACAGATTTTTGGACGATAGTTGTCCTTTATTACTCAGCCAGTTTGTGAATTGCTGTGCCCCTGAGCTCCATGTTTCAACTCGTTTTGGGTGAGCTGACCGCATGTCCAAAATTTTGGTTCAGGACCTATACTGGTTCCCGGTGGGTGGCGGAGGCTTTGGTTAATTCTTCTTCCTGCCAGGAAATTACAGTGATATGCGCCCTTCCAAGTGTCTAACAGCTACTCTCTCATTGGTTCTCGCTCTTCCCTTTCATCCTCTGCCAAATTGGAAACCTGTGCGAACCAGGAGGTTAAAGGGGCTGTCTCTCCAAGTTGGGAGGTTGATAGTAAAGCAGATGGAAAGTCAAACCTGAGCACCAGGAGAAGGACTATTCGTTGAGTTTTAGAAACCTTTCGTATTCACAGTGTGTCCCTTCTCTAGGTTTCCCGTACATGTTATAGCTGTAGTAATATTCCCTTCAACCTGGAGAGTTGGGACCCATGGAATGGGTGCCAGGCATTTGTGATTTAAAGGGTCTGCATTTGCTCACCCAATCTCACCAATCCTCTCAGTCCCAAGTGTCCAGCCTTATGCCATATCCAGCTGTCATTGTAGATAGGGTCATTCCAGGGTTCATCAGAAACCCTGAAGGAATTATAAAGAATTTCCCAGTTTTTTTGTTTTGTTTTTGAAATTCCTTTTTATAGTGGGTTTGAGCTGATTCTCGCTGCCATGTTTATGGCAGTCTAGACACACTTGATTCCCTGACGGAGACATATCTATCCATAGGTTTTAAGATTCTTACTAGTCAGATATATTCCTCTGCCGGAAATATGGGGTTTTGAGTCCCTTTCACTGAGGAATGTGTAGGTCTTGTCTATTCCATAGTTGGTTTTTGGAACGGTACCTGTGCTTATATCAAACTCTGGTTTTATGCAACACCCCACCTCTCCTTCCCCCTTAAGCAGGCATAAGAGTGTTTTCTAAATGTGAGACACTTTCTCTTTCCTATCTCAGTTCAAGTGTAGCCATGTTTACAGGATCTTCATAAGTGATATCTTATGATAAGTTTTTGTTTCTCTGTGACTTATTTCACTTAGAATCATCGTACCCGAATCCACCCATTTTCCTGCTACTGGTCTTATGACATTGATTTCATGGCTGAGTGATATTTCATCGTACATAAGTACCATAAATTTTTGAACCATTTTTATATTTCCTGGGATATTTAAGGTGTACCCAAGTTGACGTCCTTGTAAGCAGTGCAGCCCTAAATTTTGGGGTGGCTCTGTCTTATTGATTTTCAGTTTTCCCAAGGTATATTCCATAGACTGGAAGTGCCCTTGGCTCTGTAGCTCTGTTCTTTACTTGTTTTAGGGAACACAATGTACTCCTCCAGAGAGGCAGTTGGCAATTTACATCCCGCCCATCAGCATAACAAGGCTCCCTGTTCTCCAGGGCCTGTCTTGCCTTTTTGGTTTTTACACATTTTGTGGATGTCCCTTTTGACCGGTGGGAAGTGATACTTCTTTGTAGTGCAGATTTGCATTGCCCGCTTGCTTGCTTGGCCAAAAAGGGCGGATGCGTTTTCTCCTGAATATATTCAGGAGAAAACGCATACGCCCTTTTTGGCCAAGTGCATCATTGTCGAAGTTGTGCCCCCCTTCCTGTGCTTTAAAGGCGATTCCAACGTACCTCTTGAAATCTGTTTCCTGCTATTCTGCCTCGCTTTCAAGTCTGCCTCGTTGCCGTCCCTCAACAGATTTTTGGACGATAGTTGTCCTTTATTACTCGGCCAGTTTGTGAATTGCTGTGCCCCTGAGCTCCATTTTTCACCTCGTTTTTGGTGAGCAGAACGCAAGTCCAAAATTTTGGTTCAGGACCTGTACTGGTTCCCGGTGGGTGGCTGAGACTTTGGTTAATTCTTCTTCCTGCCGGGAAATTACAGTGATATGTGCCCGTCCAAATGCCTAACAGCTACTGTCTCATTGTTCTCCCTCTTCCCTTTCTTCCTCTGCCAAATTGGCAACCTGTGCGAATCAGGACGTTAAAGGGGCAGTCTCTCCAAGTTGGGAGGTTGATAGTAAAGCAGATGGACAGTCAAACCGGAGCACCAGGAGAGGGACTATCCGTTGAGTTTTAGAAACCTTTCATATTCACAGTGTGTCCATTCTCTAGGTTTCCCGTACATGTTATAGCTGTAGTAATATTCCCTTCAACCTGGAGAGTTGGGACCCATGGAATGGGTGTCATCCATTATTGCTGTAAAGGGTCTGCAGTTGCTCACACAATCTCACCAATCGTCTCACTCCCAAGTGTCCAGCCTTATGCCACATCCAGCTGTCGTTGTAGATAGGGTCATTCCAGGTTTCAACAGAGACCCTGAAGGAATTGTAAAGAATTTCCCAGTTTTTTTGTTTTGTTTTTGAAATTCCTTTTTATACTGGTTTTGAGATGATTCTCGCTGCCATGTTTATGCCAGTCTAGACACACTTGATTCCCTTACGTAGACACATCAGTACATAGGTTTTAAGATTCTTACTAGTTAGATATATTCCTCTGCGGGAAATATGGGGTTTTGAGTCCCTTTCACTGAGGAAGGTGTAGGTCTTGTCTATTCCATAGTTGGTTTTTGGAACGGTACCTGTGCTTATATCAAACTCTGGTTTTATGCATCACCCCACCTCTCCTTCCCCCTTAAGCAGGCATAAGAGTGTTTTCTAAATGTGAGACACTGTTCTCTTTCCTAACTCAGTTCAAGTGTAGCCATGTTTACAGGATCTTCATAATTGATATCTTATGATAAGTTTCTTTTTCTCTGTGACTTATTTCACTTAGAATCATCGTACCTGAATCCACCCATTTTGCTGCTACAGGTCTTATGACATTGATTTCATGGCTGAGGGATATTCCATCGTACGTAAGTACCACAATTTTTTGAACCATTTTTATATTTCCTGGGATATTTAAGGTGTACCCAAGTTGAGGTCCTTGTAAGCAGTGCAGCCCTAAATTTTGGGGTGGCTCTGTCTTATTGATTTTCAGTTTTCCCAAGGTATGTTCCCTAGACTGGAAGTGCCCTTGGTTCTGTAGCTCTGTTCTTTACTTGTTTTAGGGAACACAATGCATCCTCCAGAGAGGCAGTTGGCAATTTACATCCCGCCCATCAGCATAACAAGGCTCCCTGTTCTCCAGGGCCTGTCTTGCCTTTCTGGTTTTTACACATTTTGTGGATGTCCCTTTTGACCGGTGGGAAGTGATACTTCTCTGAAGTGCAGATTTGCATTGCCCGATTGCTTGCTTTGCCAAAAAGGGTGTATGCGTTTTCTCCTGAATATATTCAGGAGAAAACGCCTACACCCTTTTTGGCCAAGGGCATCATTGTTGAAGTTGCGCCCCTCTTCCTGTGCTTTAAGGATGATTCCAACATACCTCTTGAAATCTGCTTCCTGCTATTCTGCCTCGCTTTCAAGTCCGCCTCGTTGTCTTCCCTCAACAGATTTTTGGATGATAGTTGGCCTTTATTACTCGGCCAGTTTGTGAATTGCTGTGCCCCTGAGCTCCAGTTTTCAACTCGTTTTTGGTGAGCTGACCGCGAGTCCAAAATTTTGGTTCAGGACCTATACTGGTTCCCGGTGGGGGGCTGAGACTTTGGTTAATTATTCTTCCTGCCGGGAAATTACTGTGATATGTGCCCGTCCAAATGCCTAACAGATACTCTCTCATTGGTTCTCCCTCTTCCCTTTCATCCTCTGCCAAATTGGCAACCTATGCGAACCAGTAGGTTAAAGGGGCTGTCTCTCCAAGTTGGGAGGTTGATAGTAAAGCAGACGGAAATTCAAACCGGAGCACCAGGAGAGGGACTATTCGTTGAGTTTTAGAAACCTTTCGTATTCACAGTGTGTCCGTTCTCTAGGTTTCCCGTACATGTTATAGCTGTAGTAATATTCCCTTCAACCTGGAGAGTTGGGACCCATGGAATGGGTGCCAAGCATTTGTGTTTTAAAGGACCTGCATTTGCTCACCCAATTTCAACAAACGTCTCAGTCCCAAGTGTCCCTCCTTATGCCTCATCCAGCTGTCATTGTAGATAGGGTCATTCCAGGTTTCATCAGAGACCCTGAAGGAATTGTAAAGAATTTGCCAGTTTTTTTGTTTTGTTTTTGAAATTCCTTTTTATAGTGGGTTTGAGCTGATTCTCGCTGCCATGTTTATGCCAGTCTAGACACACTTGATTCCCTTACGGAGACATATCAATACATAGGTTTTAAGATTCTTACTAGTCAGATATATTCCTCTGCGGGAAATATGGGGTTTTGAGTCCCTTTCACTGAGGAAGGTGTAGGTCTTGTCTATTCCATAGTTGGTTTTTGGAACGGTACCTGTGCTTATATCAAACTCTGGTTTTATGCATCACCCCACCTCTCCTTCCCCCTTAAGCAGGCATAAGAGTGTTTTCTCAATGTGAGACACTGTTCTCTTTCCTAACTCAGTTCAAGTGTAGCCATGTTTACAGGATCTTCATAAGTGATATCTTATGATAAGTCTCTTTTTCTGTGTGACTTATTTCAGTTAGAATCATCGCACTTGAATCCACTCATTATGCTGCTACTGGCCTTATGACATTGATTTCATGGCTGAGGGATATTCCATCGTACGTATGTACCACAATTTCTTTACTATTTTTGTCTTTTCTGGGATATTTAACGTGTCCCGAAGTCGATGTTCTTGTAAGCAGTGCTGCCCTATATTTTGGGTTGGCTGTGTCTTATTAATTTTCAATTTTCCCAAGGTATATTCCCATGACTGGAAGTGCCTTAGGTTGTGAAGCTCTGTTGTTTAATTCTTTTAGGGAACACAATGCACTCCTCCAGAGTGGCTGTTGGCAATCTACATCCCACCCATCAGCATAACAAGGCTCCCTGTTCTCCAGAGCCCCTCTTGCCTTTCTGGTTTTTACACATTTTACGGATATTCCTTTTGACTGGTGGAAGTGATACTTCTTTGTTGTGCAGATTTGCATTGTGCTGTTGCTTGGTTGGCCAAAATGGGTTTATGCGTTTTCTCCTGAATATATTCAGGAGAAAACGCATGCGCCCTTTATGGACAATTCCATAATTGTCGAAGTTGTGATGCTTTTCCTCTGTTTAAAGGCGATTCCAATGTACTTCTGGAAATCTGTTTCGTGCAAATCTCCCTCATTTTCAAGTCCGCCTCATGGCTTTTCCTCAACAGATTTTTGGAAGAGAGTAGTCCTGTATAACTCTGCAAGTTAGTGAATTGCTGTGCCCCTGAGCTCCATTTTTCAACTTGTGTTTTTGTGAGCTGACCGCAAACCCACAATTTTGCTTCAGGACCTATACTAGTTATTGGGGTGGGGCAGGATGAGAGTTTGGTTAATTCTTCTTCGTGACGGGAAATTAGAGTGACATGTGGCCATCCAAATGCCTACAGCTACTCTCTCATTGGTTCTCCCTCTTCCCTTATATCCTCTGCACAATGTGCCAACTGTGCGAACCAGGAGGTTATAGGGGCTGACTCTCCAAGTTGGGAGATTGATATTAAAGCAGTTGGAATGTCAAGCTGGAGCACATGGAGAGAAAAAAATTAGTAGAGTTTTAGAAACCTTTCACCATCAGAGGGTGTCCATTCTCTAAGTTTCCCATACATGTTATAACTGTAGTGATATTCCCTTCTACCTGGAGAGTTGGGAACCATGGAATCAGTGGCAGGCATTATTGCTTTAAAGCATCTGCATTTTCACACCCAATCTCACCAATCCTCTCAGTCCCAAGTGAACAGCCTTATGCCACATCCAGCTGTTGTTGTAGATAGGGTCATTCCAAGTTTCATCAGAACCCCTGAAGGCATTGTGTAAGAATTTCACTGTTTCTTTGTTTTGTTTTGAAATTCCTTTTTATAGTGGGTTTGAGCTGATTCTCACTGCCGTGTTTATGTCATTCTAGACACACTTGGTTCCCTTATGGAGATATATCAATACATAGGTTTTAAGATCCTTACTAGTCAGATATATTTCTCTGTGGGGAATAGGGGTGTTGTGTCCCATTCACTGAAGAAGGAGTCGGGCTTGTCTCTTCTGTATTTGGATTATGGAACGGTACCTGTGTTAATATCAAACTCTGGTTTTGTGTGTCTCCCCACCTCTCCTTCCCCCTTAAGCAAGCATAAGCGTGTTTTCTAAATCTGAGACCCTGTTCTCTTTCCTAATTCAGTTCATATGTAGCCAGGTTTACATTCCATTCATAAGTGATATCTTATATCAGAATGCACCATGGCCCTTGTCATAATAATGCTCCATGACCCCTGTCATAACAACGCTCCATTCCCTGGTTATCACAATGCTCCATGTCCCTTGTCATAACAATTCTCCACGTACTTTTCATCACAATGCTACATGACACTTCTCATCACAAAGTTACATGCTCGTTTCATCACAATTCTCCATGCACTTGTCATTGCAATGTTCCATGGCCCCTGTCATAGCAAGCTCCAAGTGTTTGTCATCACAATGCTTCACGACTTTATCATCAAAATTCTCAATGGCACTTTTCATCACAATGCTCCTTTACCTTTGTCACAACAATCCTCCATGACACTTGGCATCACAATGCTCCGTGCTATTGTCATCACAATGGAACATGACATATGTCATCACAATGCTCCCTGACACCTGTCTTCACAATACTCCATGACCTTGTCATCACAATGCTCCATGCCCTTGTCATCACAATGTGCCATGCCCACTGTCATCAAAATAATCCATGAAACTTGTCAGACCAAAGCTCCATGCCACCTTTCATCACAATGCTCCATGAACCCTGTCATCACAATGCACCATGCCCATCATCATAATGCTTCATGCTCTTGTCATCACAATGAAATCAAAATGCTCCATGACCTCTGTCATCACAATGCTCCATGACCCCTGTCATCACAATACTCCATGAACATTTTCAGCCCAATGCTCCATGACCTTCTCATCACAATGCACCATGACCAATATCATCACAATTCTCCATGACCACAGTCATCACAACGCTCAATATCACCTGACAACACAATGATCCGGGACTCTTGTCATTACAATGCTCCATTCCCTAGTCATCACAATGCTCCATGACCCCTGTCATCACAATACTCCATGAACATTTTCAGCCCAATGCTCCATGACACTTGTCATCACAATGATGCATGCCCTTGTCATCCCAATGCTCCATGACCCCTGTAATCACAATGCTCCATGACGCTTGTCATCACAGTGCTCCATGACACCTGTCATCACAATGCTCCATGCCTTTGTCAGCAAAATGCTACATGACCTTTTCATTACAATGTTCTATGCACTTGTCATCACAATACTCCATTACCATTGCCATCACAATCCTCCATGAACCTTGGGATCACATTGCTCCATGCCCTTGTCATCACAATGCTCCATGCTCCTTGAAATCAAAATGATCCATGACCTCTGTCATCACAATGCTCCAAACCCTTGTGATCACAATGTTCCATAACACTTGTCATCACAATGCTCCATGATGCCTGTCATCACAATACTCCATGCCCTTTTCATCACAATGCTCCATGACCTTTGTCATCACAATTCTCGATACACTTGTCATCACAATTCTCCCTGACACTTGTCGTCAGAATGTTCCTTGAACCCTGTCACAAAAAGGCTCCATGCCTTTTTCATCAAAATGCACCATGCCATTTTCATCACAATGCTCCATGCCATTGTCATCAAAATACTCCACAAGCTTGTCATCAGAATGCTCCATGTCCCTTGTCATCACAATTTTCCATGCACTTGTCAGCACAATGCTCCCTGACCCTTGTCATCACAATGCTCCAAGCCATTGTCATCACAATGCTCCATTACCTTTGTCATCAGAATCCTCCATGACACTTGGCATCACAATGCTCCATGGCATTGTCATCACAATGGGCCATTACATATGTCATCACAATGTTCCCTGACACCTGTCTTCACAAAAATGAATGACCTGGTAATCACAATGCTCCATGCCCTTGTCATCACAATGCGCCATTCCAACTGTCATCGCAATAAGCCATGAAACTTATTAGACCAATGCTCCATGCCCTTGTCATCACAATGCCCCATGCCCTTGTTATCACAATGCTCCATGACACCTGTCATCACAATGCTCCGTGACTCCAGTCATCACAAGGCTTCATGACCTTTGTCATCACAGTGGTCCATCCCCTTGTCATCAACAGTCTCTGTGACCTTTTTAACCACAATGCTTCATGAACTTTTCATCACAATGCTCTTTGACCCTTGTCATCACAATGCTCTATGCCTTTCTCAGCACAATGCTCCATGACACTTGTCATCACAATGCTCCATGCGCTTGTCAGCACAATGCTCCATGACCCATGTCATCACAATGCACCATGCGCTTGTTGTCACAGTGCTCCACAATCTTGTCAACACAATGCTCCATAAACCTTGTCATCACAATGCTCCATGCACTTCAAATCAAAATGCTCTCTCACCACTGATATCACAATGTTACATCACTATTCATCACAATACTCCCTCAACCCTGTCATCACAATGTTCCATGACTCCTGTCATCACAATGCTACATGCACTTATCATCACAATGTTTGATGATCCCTGACATCACAATGTTCCATAACCCCTGTCATCAAAATGCTCCATGACCCTTTTCATCAAAATGCTCCATGACCCCTAACATCACAATGTTACATAACGCCTCTCATCAAAATGTTCCATGAAACTTTTCATCAAATTGGTCCATGACAATGTCATCACAATGCTCCCTGCCCTTCTCATCACAATGCACCACGCCCTTGTCATCAAAATGCTCCATGACCCTTGGCATCACAATGCTCCATGCCATTGTCATCACAATACTCCATGAAACCTCTCATCACATTGTTCCATGCAATTGTCATCAAAAAGCACCATGGTGCTTGTCATCACACTGCTCGATGCCCTTCTCATCACAATGCTCCATGCCCTTGTCATTACAATCCTCCATGACACATGTATCACTGTGTTCTGTGCCCTTGTCATCACAATGCTCCATGCCCACTCTCATCACAATAATCCATGAAACTTTTCAGACAAATGTTCCATGTCCTTGTCATCACAATGCTCCATTACCCCTGTCATAACAATGCTCCATGACCCCTGCCATCACAACGTTCCACGGCCTTGTCATCACAAGGCTCCATGACCCTTGTCATCACAATGCTCCAAGACCCCTGTAATCACAGTGCTACATGCCCTTGTCATCACAAAGCTCCATGATGCATGTCATCAGAATGCTCCATGCCCTTGCCATCACAATGCTCCATTACCCCTGTGATAACAATGCTCCATGACCCCTGTCATCACGATGTTCCATGGCCTTGTCATCACAAGGCTCCATGACCCTTCTCATCACAATGCTCCAAGACACCTGTAATCACAATGCTCCATGTCCCTTTTTATCTCAATGATCCATGAACCCTGTCATCACAATGCACCATGCCCATCATCATAATGCTTCAGGCTATTGTCATCACAATGAAGTCAAAATGCTCCATGACCTCTGTCATAACACTGCTCCAAACCCTTGTGATCACAATATTCCATAACACTTGTCATCACAATGCCCCATGACGCTCGTCATCACAATTATCTATGGTCTTCTCTTCACAATGCTCCATGACCTTTGTCATCACAATGCTCAATACACTTGTCATCAAAATGCTCCCTGACACTTGTTCTCTGTATGCTCCTTGAACCCTGTCATGACAAGGCTCCATGCCTTTTTCATCACAATGATCCATGCCTTTTTCATCACAATGCTCCAAGACAACTGTAATTACAATGCTCCATGCCCTTGTCATCACAAAGCTCAATGACGCATGTCATCAGACTGCTCCTTGGCCTTCTCATCACAATGCTCCATGCCCTTGTCATCACAATTTTCCAAGACACTCTAATCACAATGCTCCATGCCCCTTTTCATCAGTATGCTCCATGAGACTTGTCTCACAAGGCTCCATGGTTTTCTCATCACAATGCTCCAGCACCTTGTCATCACAATGCTTCACGACCTTGTCATGAAAATTTTCAATGGCCCTTGTCATCATAATGCTCCAAGCCCTAGTCATCACAATGCTCCATTATATTTGTCATCACAATCCTCCATTACATTTGGCATCACAATGCTCCATGCCATTGTCATCGCAATGGACCATGACATATGTCATCACAATGCTCCCTGACACTTGTCTTCACAATACTCCATGACCTTCTCATCACAATGCCCCATGCCCTTGTCATCACAATGCCCCATGCCCACTGTCATCACAATAATCTATTAAACTTGTCAGACCAATGCTCCATGCCCCTGTCATCACAATGCTCCATGCCCTTGTCATCACAATGCTCCATGACCCCTGTCATCACAATGCTCTGTGACTCCAGTCATCACAATGCTTCATAACATTTGTCATCACAGTGGTCCATGCCCACATCATCACAAGGCTCTGTGACCTTTGTAACCACAATACTCCATGAACTTTTCATCACAATGCTCCGTGACCCTTGTCATCACAATGCTCCATGCCTTTGTCAGAACAATGCTCCATGACCCTTGTCATCACAATGTGCCACGTGATTTTCATCACAACGGTCCACAACCTTGTCATCGTAATGCTCCATAAACCTTGTAATCACAATGCTCCATGCACTTCTCATCAAAATGCTCTCTCAACAGAGATATCACAATGTTCCATCACTAGTCATCACAATACTCCCTCACCCCTGAAATCACAATGTTCCATGACCCCTGTCATCACAATGCTACATCCCCTTATCATCACAATGTTCCATGACCCCTGACATCACAATGTTCCATAACCCCTGTCATCAAAATGCTCCATGACCCTTTTCATCCCAAAGCTCCATGACCCCTGACATCACAATGTTCTATAACCCCTGTCATCAAAATGTTCCATTACACTTTTCATCAAATTGCTGCATGACCCTGTCATCAAAATGCTCCCTGCCCTTCTCATCACAATACACCACGCCCTTGACATCAAAATGCTCCATGACTTTTCTCATCACAAAGCTCCATAACCCTTGGAATCACAATGTTCCATGAACCCTCTCATCACATTGTTCCATGCCCTTGTCATCACAAAGCTCCATGACGCTTGTCAAAACAATGTTCGATGCCCTTCTCATCACAGTGCTCCATGCCCTTGTCATTAAAATCCTCCATGACCCATGGATCACAGTGTTCCGTGACCTTGTCATCACAATGCTCCATGCCCACTCTCATCACAATAATCCATGAAACTTTTCAGACCAATGCTCCATGCCCTTCTCATCACAATGCTCCATTACCCCTGTCATAACAATGCTCCATGACCACTGCCATCACAATGTTCCACACCATTGTCATCACAAGGCTCCATGACCCTTGTCATCACAATGCTCCAAGACACCTGTAATCACAATGCTCCATGCCCCTTTTCATCTCAATGCTCCATGAACGCTGTCATCACAATGCACCATGCCCATCACCATAATGTTTCAGGCTATTGTCATCACAATGAAATCAAAATGCTCCATGACCTCTGTCATCACAATGCTCCAAACCCTTGTGATCACAATGTTCCATAAAACTTATCATCACAACACCCCATGACGCTCATCATCAAAATTATCCATGGTCTTCTCATCACAATGCTCCATGAACTTTGTCATCACAATGCTCAATACACTTGTCATCGCAATGCTCCGTGACACTTGTCGTCAGTATGCTCCTTGAACCCTGTCATGACAAGGCTCCATGCCTTTTTCATAACAATGATCCATGCCATTTTCATCACAATACTCCATGCCCTTGTCAGCACAAAGCTCCATGACGCATGTCATCAGAATGCTCCATGGCCTTCTCATCACAATACTCCATGCCCTTGTCATCACAATGCTCCAAAACCCCTGTAATCACAATGCTCCATTCCCCTTTTCATCAGAATGTTCCATGAGAATTGTCATCACAAGTCTCCATGGACTTCCATTCACAATGCTCCAGGACCTTGTCATCACAGTGCTCAATTCCCTTCTCATTACAATGCTCCATGACCCCTGTCATCACAATACTCCATGAACATTTTCAGCCCAATGCTTCATGACCTTCTCATCACAATGCTCCATGACCCATATCATCACAATCCTCCATGACCACTGTCATCACAACACTCCATGACCCCTGACAACACAATGAATCGGGACTCTTGTCATCACAATGCTCCATTCCCTTGTCATCACAATGCTCCATGAACATTTTCAGCCCAATGCTCCATGACACTTGTCATCACAATGATCCATGCCCTTGTCATCCCAATGCTCCATGACCCCTGTAATCACAATGCTCCGTGACGCTTATCATCACAGTGCTCCATGACCCTTATCATCACAATTCTCCATGCCTGTGTCATCAAAATCCTACATGACCTTGTCATCACAATGCTCCATGAGCTTGTCATCACAATACTCCATTACCATTTTCATCACAATCCTCCATGAACCTTGGGATCACATTGCTCCATGCCCTTGTCATCACAATGCTCCATGCTCCTTGAAATCAAAATGGTCCATGACCTCTGTCATCACAATGCTCCAACCCCTTGTTTTCACAATGTTCCATAACACTTGTCATCACAACACTCCATGATGACTGTCATGACAATACTCCATGCACTTGTCGTCACAATGCTCCATGAGCTTTGTCATCACAATTCTCAATACACTTGTCATCACAATGCTCCCTGACACTTGTCGTCAGAATACTCCTTGAACACTGTCATGAAAAGGCTCCATGCCTTTTTCATAAGAATGCTCCATGCCCTTTTCATCACAACGCTCCATGTCATTGTCATCACAATACTACACAAGCTTGTCATCAGAATGCTCCCTGATCATTGTCTTCAGAATGCTCCATGACCCCTGTCATCAAAATGCTCCATACCCCTTGTCATTACAGTGTTCCATGACGCTCGTCATCACAATTATCCATGGTCTTCTCATCACAATGCTCCACGGTCTTGCCATCACAATGCTCCATGCGTTGGTCATCACGATGCTCCATGTCCTCAGTCATCACAATGCTCCATGACCCCTGTCATCACAATGCTCCATACCCCTTGTCATTACAGTGCTCCATGATGCTCGTCATCACAATTATCCATGGTCTTCTCATCACAATGCTCCACGGTCTTGCCATCACAATGCTCTATGCCCTGGTCATCACAATGCTCCATGTCCCCTGTCATCACAATTCTCCACATTCTTGGCATCACTATGCTCCATGATACTTCTCATCACAGTGTTACATGTTTTCTCATCACAATTCTCTATGCACTTGTCATTGTAATGCTCCATGACCCCTGTCATAGCAAGCTCCATGTGATTGTCATCACAATGCTTCATGAACATGTCATCAAAATTCTCAATGGCCCTTGTTATCACAATGCTCCATGACCCTTGTCATCACAATGCTCCAAGCCCTTGTCATCAAAATGCTCCATTACCTTTGTCATCACAATCCTCCATGACACTTGGCATCACAATGCTACATTCCATTGTCATTGCAATAGACCATGACATATGTCATCACAATGCTCCCTGACACCCTTCTTCACAATACTCCATGACCTTCTCATCACAATGCTCCATGCCCTTGTCATCACAATGCGCCATGCCCACTGTCATCACAATAATCCCTGAAACTTGTCAAACCAATGCAACATGCCCCTGTCATCACAATGCTCCATGCCCTTTCATCACAATGCTTTATGACCCCTGTCATCACAATGCTCCGTGACTCCAGTCATCACAATGCTTCATGACCTTTGTCATCACAATGGTCCATGCCCTCGTCATCACAAGGCTCTGTAACCTTTGTGACCACAACACTCCATGAACATTTCATCACAATGCTCGGTGACCCTTGTCATTACAATGCTCCATGCCTTTGTCAGCACATTACTCCATGACACATGGCATCAAATGTGCCATGCGCTTGTCATCACAATGCTCCACATCGTTGTCATCACAATGCTCCATAAACCTTGTCATCACAATGCTCCATGCGTTTGTCAGCACAATGTTCCATGACCCATGTCATCACAATGTGCCCTGCGTTTCTCATCACAATGCTCCACAGCCTTGTCATCACAATGCTCCATGCACCTCTCATCAAAATGCTCTCTCACCACTGATATCACAATGTTCCATCACTAGTCAACACAATACTCCCTCCACCCTGTCATCCCAATGTTCCATGACCCTTGTCACAACAATGCTACATGCTCTTATCATCACAATGCTCCATGACCCCTGACATCACAATGTTCCATAAACCCTGTCATCACAATGCTCCATGACCCTTTTCATCACAATGCTCCATGACCCCTAACATCACAAAGTTCCATAAACACTGTCATCAAAATGTTCTATGACCCTTTTCATCCAATTGCTCCATGACCCTGTCATCACAATGCTCCCTGCCCTTCTCATCACAATGCACCACGCCCTTGTCATCAAAATGCTCCATGGCCTATGTCATCACAAAGCTCCATGACCCTTGGAATCACAATGCTCCATGCCATTGTCATCACAAAGCTCCATGAAACCTCTCATCACATTGCTCCATGCCGTTGTCATCACAAAGCTCCATGGCTCTTGTCATCACAATGCTCCATGCCCTTGTCATTGCAATCCTCCATGACACATGTATCACTGTGTTCCGTGCCCTTGTCATCACAATGCTCCATGCTCACTCTCATCACAATAATCCATGAAACTTTTCAGACCAATGCTCCATGCCCTTGTCATCACAATGCTCCCTTACACCTGTCATAAGAATGCTCCATGACCCCTGCCATCACAATGTTCTATGGCCTTGTCATCACAAGACTCCATGGCCCTTGTCATCACAATGCTCCAAGACCCCTGTAATCACAATGCTCCATGCCCATGTCATCACAAAGCTCCCTGACGCATGTCATCAGAATGCTCCATGGCCTTCTCATCACAATACTCCATGCCCTTGTCATCACAATGCTCCAAGACCCTTGTTATTACCATGATCCATACCTCTTTTCATCTCAATGCTCCATGAACCCTGTCATCACAATGCACCACGCCCATCATCATAATGCTTCATGCTATTGTCATCACAATGAAATCAAAATTCTCCATGACCTCTCTCATCACAATGCTCCAAACCCTTGTGATCACAATGTTCCATAACACTTGTCATCACAACGCCCCATGACGCTGGTCATCACAATTATCCATGGACTTCTCATCACAATGCTCCATGACCTTTGTCATCACAATTCTCAATACACTTGTCATCACAATGCTCCCTGACACTTGTCATCAGTATGCTCATTGAACCCTGTCATGACAAGTCTCCATGCCTTTTTCATCACAATGATCCATGCCCTTTTCATCACAATGCTTCATGCCATTGTCATCACAATACTCCACAAGCTTGTCATCAGAATGCTCCGTGACCCTTGTCATCTCAATGATCCATGACCCCTGTCATCACAATGCTCCATGACACCTGTCATCACAATGTTCCATGCCCCTTGTCATTACAGTGCTCCAGAATGTTCGTCATCCAATTATCCATGGTCTTCTCATCACAGTGCTCCTCGGTCTTGCCATCACAATGCTCCATGCCCTGGTCATCACAATGCTCCATGTCCCCAGTCATCACAATGCTCCATGACCCCTGTCATCACAATGCTCCATACTGCTTGTCATTACAGTGCTCCATGACACTCGTAATCACAATTGTCCATGGTCTTCTCATCACAATGCTCCACGCCCTTGTCATCAAAATGCTCCATGACACTTGTCTTCACAATGCTCCATGACCACTGTCATAACAATGCTCCATGACCCCTGTCATCACAAGGCTCCATACCACTTGTCATTACAGTGCTCCATGACGCTCCTCATCACAATTATCCATGGTCTTCTCATCACAATGCTCCATGGTCTTGCCATCACTGTGCTCCATGCCTTGGGCATCACAATGCTCCATGTCCCCGGTCATCACAATGCTCCATGACCACTGTCATCACAATGCTCTATACCCCTTGTCATTACAGTGCTCCATGACCCTCGTCATCACAATTATCCATGGTCTTCTCATCACAATGCTCCACGATCTTGCCATCGCAATGCTCCATGCCCTGGTCATCACAATGCTCCATGTCCCCTGTCATCACAATTCTCCACGATCTTGGCATCACTATGCTCTATGACACTTCTCATCACAGTGTTACATGCTTTGTCATCACAATTCTCTATGCACTTGTCATTGCAATGCTCCATGACGCCGTCATAGCAAGCTCCATGTGCTTGTCATCACAATACTCCATGCCCTTGTCGTCACAATTCTCCATGACCTTTGTCATCACAATGCTCCCTGAAACTTGTCGTCAGAATGCTCCCTGAAAACTGTCATGAAAAGGCTCCATGTCTTTTTCATCACAATGCCCCATGCCATTTTCATCAAAATGCTCAATGTCATTGTCATCAAAATACTCCACAAGCTTGTCATCAGAATGCTCCATGAACCTTGTCATCACAATGCTCCATGACCCCTGTCATCACAATGCTCCATACCCCTTGTCATTACAGTGCTCCATGACGCTCATCATCACAATTATCCATGGTCTTCTCAACACAATGCTCCACGGTCTTGCCATCACAATACTCCATGCCCTGGTCATCACAATGCTCCATGTCCCCTGTCATCACAATTCTCCACGTTCTTGGCAGCACTGTGCTCCATGATGCTTTTCATCACAGTGTTACATGCTTTGTCATCACAATTCTCTATGCACTTGTCATCGCAGTGCTCCATGATCCCTGTCACAGCAAGCTCCATGTGATTGTCATCACAATGCTTCATGAACATGTCATCAAAATTCTCAATGGCCCTTGTTATCACAATGCTCCATGACCCTTGTCATCACAATGCCCCAAGCGCTTGTCATCAAAATGCTCCATTACCTTTGTCATCACAATCCTCCATGACACTTGGCATCACAATGCTCCATTCCATTGTCATCGCAATGGACCACGACATATGTCATCACAATGCTCCCTGACACACTTCTTCACAGTACTCCATGACCTTCTCATCACAATGATCCGTGCCCTTGTCATCACAATGCGCCATGCCCACTGTCATCACAATAATCCCTAAAACTTGTCAAACCAATGCAACATGCCCCTGTCATCACAATGCTCCATGCCCTTTCATCACAATGCTCTATGACCCCTGTCATCACAATGCTCCGTGACTCCAGTCATCACAATGCTTCATGACCTTTGTCATCACAATGGTCCATGCCCTCGTCATCACAAGGCTCTGTGACCTTTGTCACCACAGCGCTCCATGAACATTTCATCACAATGCTCGGTGACCCTTGTCCTCCCAATGCTCAATGCCTTTGTTAGCACAATACTCCATGACCCATGGCATCACAATGTGCCATGCAATTGTCATCACAATGCTAAACATCTTTGTCATCACAATGCTCCATAAACCTTGTCATCACACTGCTCCATGCACTTCTCATCAAAATGCTCTCTCACCACTGATATCACAATGTTCCATCACTAGTCAACACAATACTCCCTCACCCCTGTCATCACAATATTCCATGACCCTTGTCACAACAATGCTACATGCCTTTATCATCACAATGCTCCATTCCCCTGACATCACAATGTTCCATAACCCATGTCATCACAATGCTCCCTGCCCTTCACAACAGAATGCAACACACCCTTGTCATCAAAATGCTCCATGACCTTTGTCATCACAAAGCTCAATGACTCTTGTCATCAGAATGCTGCATGCCATTGTCATCACAATGCTCCATGAACCCTCTCATCACATTGTTCCATGCCCTTGTCATCACAGGCTCCATGATGCTTTTCATCACAATGCTCGATGCCATTCTTATCACAATGCTCCATGCGCTTGTCATTACAATCCTCCATGAGCCATGTATCACAGTGTTCCATGCCCTTGTCATCACAATGCTCCTTGGCCCCTCTCATCACAATAATCCATGAAATTTTTCAGACCAATGCTCCATGCCCTTGTCATCACAATGCTCCATTACCCCTGTCATAACAATGCTCCATGACCCCAGCCATCACAATGTTCCACAGCCTTGTCATCACAAGGCTCCATGACCCTTGTCATCACAATGCTCCAAGACCCCTGTAATCACAATGCTCCATGCCCTTGTCATCACAAAGCTCCATGATGCATGTCAACAGAATGCTCCATGGCCTTCTCATTCACGATGTTCCATGCCTTTGTCATCACAATGCTCCAAGACTCCTGTAATCGCAATGCTCCATGCCCCTTTTCATCTCAATGCTCCATGAACCCTGTCATCACAATGCACCATGCCCATCATCATAATGCTTCAGGCTATTGTCATCACAATAAAACCAAAATGCTCCATGACCTCTGTCATCACAATGCTCCAAATCCTTGAGATCAATATGTTCCATAACACTTATCATCACAACGCCCCATGATGCTCGTCATCACCATTATCCATGGTCTTCTCATCACAGTGCTCCATGACCTTTGTCATCACAATACTCAATACCCTTGTCATCACAATGCTCCCTGACACTTGTTGTCAGTTTGCTCCTTGAACCCTGTCATGACAAGGCTCCATGCCTTTTTCATCACAATGATCCATGCCCTTTTCATCACAGTGCTCCAAGACCGCTGTAATCACAATGTTCCATGCCCTTGTCATCACAAAGCTCCATGATGCATGTCATCAGAACGCTCCATGGCCTTCTCATCCCAATGCTCCATGCCCTTGTCATCACAATGCTCCAAGACCCCTGTAATCACAATGCTCCATGGCACTTTTCATCAGAATGCTCCATGAGACTTGTCATCACAAGGCTCCATGGTCTTCTCATCGCAGTGCTCCAGTACCTTGTCATCACAATGCTCCATGACCCCTGTCATCACAGTACTCCATGGACATTTTCAGCCCAATGCTCCATGAGCTTCTCATCACAATGCGCCATGACCCCTGTCATCACAATGCTCCATGACCACTGTCATCACAACGCTCCATGAACCCTGACAACACAATGATCAGGGACTCTTGTCATTAAAATGCTCCATGACCATTGTCATCACAATGATCCATGCGCTTGTCATCCCAATGCTCCATGACCCCTGTAATCACTATGCTCCGTGATGCTTGTCATCACAGTGCTCCATGAACCTTGTCATCATAATGCTCCTTGCCTTTGTCAACAAAATGGTACATAATCTTGTCATCACAATTCTCCATGCGCTTGTCATCACAATCCTCCATGACCATTGGGATCACATTGCTTCATGCCCTTGCCATCTCTCTCTTGCCTTTCTGGTTTTTACAGATATTCGGATGTCCCTTTTGACCGGTGGTAAGTGACAATTCTTTGTAGTGTGGATTTGTATTGCGCGCTTGCTTGATTAGCCAAAAAGGGTGTATGCGTTTTCTTCTGAGTATATTCAGGAGAAAAGGCATACGCCCTTTTTGGCCAAGTGCATCTCTGTCCAAGTTGGGATGCTTTTCCTGTGCTTTAAAGGCGATTCCAATTTACCTCTTGAAATATGTTTTGTGCAATTCTGCCTCATTTTCAAGTCCGCTTCATTGCCTTCCCTCAACAGATTTTTGGAAGAGAGTAGTCCTTTATAAGTCTGCAGGTTTGTGAATTCCTGTGCCCCTGAGCTCCAATTTTCAAATCCCATCTTTGTGAGCTGGCCGCAAATCCACAGTTTTGCTTCAGGACCTATACTGGTTCCAGGGGTGGCTATATTGGTTCCCTGTGGGTGGCTGAGGCTTTGGTTAATTCTTCTTCCTGCCAGGAAATTAGAGTGACATGTGCCCGTCCAAATGCCTACATCTACTCTCTGATTGGTTCTCCCTCTTCCCTTTCATCCTCTGCACAATTAGCAAACTGTGCGAACCAGGAGGTTATAGGGGCTGACTCTCCTAAGTTGGGAGATTGATAGTAAAGCAGTTGGAATGCCAAAGTGGAGCACAAGGAGAGGAAAAATTAGGAGAGTTTTAGAAACCTTTCGCCATCACAGGGTGTCCATTTTCTAGGTTTCCCATACATGTTATAACTGTAGTGATATTCCCTTCTACCTGGAGATTTGGGACACATGGAATGGTGGCATGCATTACTACTTTAAAAGGTCTGCATTTTCTCTCCCAATCTCACCAGTCCTCTCAGTCCCAAGTGTCCAGCCTTATGTCTCATCCAGCTGTCTTTGCAGATAGGGTTATTCCAGGTTTCATCAGAACCCCTGAAGGAATTGTGTAAGAATTTCGCTGTTTTTTGGGTTTTTTTGAAATTCATTTTTATAATGGGGTTGAGCTGATTTTCACTGACGTGTTTATGCCAGTCTAGACACAATTGATTCCCTTACGGAGACATATCAATACATAGGTTTTAAGATTCTTAGTAGTCAGATATATTCCTCTGTGGGGCATAGGGGTGTTGAGTCCCGTTCACTGAGGAAGGTGTAGGTCTTGTCTATTCTGTATTTGGTTTATGGAATGGTACCTGTGCTAATATCAAACTCTGGTTTTATGCATCACCCCACCTCTCCTTTCCCCTGAAGCAGGCATAAGAGATTTTTGCTAAATGTGAGACTCTGTTCTCTTTCCTAATTCAGTTCATGTGTTGTGATATTGACATTCCCTCTATAAGTGATATCTTATGATAAGATTCTTTTTCTGTGTGACTAATTTCCCTTAAAATCATCATACCTAAATCCACTCATTATGCTGCTACTGGCCTTATATACATTGATTTCACGTCTGAGTGATATTCCGTTGTACAAAATTACCACAAGTTCTTTATGCATTTCTCTTTTTCCTGGGATATTTTAGGTGTACCAAAGTTGAGGTTCTTGTATGCAGAGCAGCCCTAAACTTTGGGGTGGCTCTGTCTTATTGATTTTCAGTTTTCCCAAGGTATATTCCCTAGACTGGAAGTGCCCTTGGCTCTGTAGCTCTGTTGTTTACTTGTTTTAGAGAACACAATGCACTCCTCCAGAGAGGCAGTTGGCAATTTACATCCCGCCCATCAGCATAACAAGGCTCCCTGTTCTCCAGGGCCTGACTTGCCTTTCTGGTTTTTACACATTTTGTGGATGTCCCTTTTGACCGGTGGGAAGTGATACTTCTTTGTAGTGCAGATTTGCATTGCCCGCTTGCTTGTTTGGCCATAAAGGGCGTATGTGTTTTCTCCTGAATATATTCAGGAGAAAACGCATACGCCCTTTGTGGCCAAGTGCATCATTGTCGAAGTTGTGCCCCTCTTCCTGTGCTTTAAAGGCGATTGCAACGTACCTCTTGAAATCTGTTTCCTGCTATTCTGCCTCGCTTTCAAGTCCACCATGTTGCCTTCCCTTAACAGATTTTTGGAGGATAGTTGTCGTTTATTACTTTGCCAGTTTGTGAATTGCTGTGACCCTGAGCTCCATTTTTCAACTCGATTTTTGTGAGCTGACCGCAAGTCCAAAATTTTGGTTCAGGACCTATGCTGGTTTCCAGTGGGGGGCTGAGATTTTGGTTAATTCTTCTTCCTGCCGGGAAAATAGAGTGATACTTGCCCGTCCAAATGCCTAACAGCTACTCTCTCATTGGTTCTCCCTCTTCCCTTTCATCCTCTGCGAAATTCGCAACCTGTGCGAACCAGGAGGTTAAAGGGGCTGTCTCTCCAATTTGGGAGATTGATAGTAAATCAGATGGAAAGTCAAACTGGAGCACCAGGAGAGGGACTTTTCGTTGAGTTTTAGAAACCTTTCGTATTCAGAGTGTGTCCGTTGTCTAGGTTTCCAGTACATGTTATAGCTGTAGTAAAATTCCCTTCAACCGGGAGAGTTGGGACCCATGGAATGTGTGCCAGGCATTTTTGATTTAAAGGGTCTGCATTTGCTCACCCAATCTCACCAATCCTCTCAGTCCCAAGTGTCCAGCCTTATGCCACATTCAGCTGTCGTTGTAGATAGGGTCATTCCAGGTTTCATCAGAGACCATGAAGGAATTGTAAAGAATTTCCAAGTTTTTTGTTTTGTTTTTGAAATTCCTTTTTATAGTGGGTTTGAGCTGATTCTCGCTGCCATGTTTATGCCAGTCTAGACACACTTGATTCCTTATGGAGACATATCAATACATAGGTTTTAAGATTCTTACTAGTCAGATATATTCCTCTGCGGGAACTATGGTGTTTTGAGTCCCTTTCACTGAGGAAGGTGTAGGTCTTGTCTATTCCATAGTTGGTTTTTGGAACGGTACCTGTGCTTATATCAAACTCTGGTTTTATGCATCACCCCACCTCTCCTTCCCCCTTAAGCAGGCATAAGAGTGTTTTCTAAATGTGAGACACTGTTCTCTTTCCTAACTCAGTTCAAGTGTAGCCATGTTTACAGGATCTTCATAAGTGATATCTTATGATAAGTTTCTTTTTCTGTGTGACTTATTTCACTTAGAATCATCGTACCTGAATCCACCCATTTTGCTGCTACTGGTCTTATGACATTGATTTCATGGCTGAGGGATATTCCATCGTACGTAAGTACCACAATTTTTTGAACCATTTTTATATTTCCTGGGATATTTAAGGTGTACCCAAGTTGAGGTCCTTGTAAGCAGTGCAGCCCTAAATTTTGGGGTGGCTGTGTCTTATTGATTTTCAGTTTTCCCAAGGTATATTCCCTAGACTGGAAGTGCCCTTGGCTCTGTAGCTCTGTTGTTTGCTTGTTTTAGGGAACACAATGCACTCCTCCAGAGAGGCAGTTGGCAATTTACATCCCGCGCATTAGCATAACAAGGCTCCCTGTTCTCCAGGGCCTGTCTTTCCTTTCTGGTTTTTACACATTTTGTGGATGTCCCTTTTGACCGGTGGGAAGTGATACTTGTTTGTAGTGCAGATTTGCATTGCCCGCTTGCTTGCTTGGCCAAAAAGGGCGTATGCGTTTTCTCCTGAATATATTCAGGAGAAAACGCATACGCCCTTTTTAGCCAAGTGCATCGTTGTCGAAGGTGTGCTCCTCTTCCTGTGCTTTAAAGGTGATTCCAACGTACCTCTTGAAATCTGTTTCCTGCTATTCTGCCTCTCTTTAAAGTCCTCCTCGTTGCCTTCCCTCAACAGATTTTTGGATGATAGTTGTCCTTTATTACTCAGCCAGTTTGTGAATTGCTGTGCCCCTGAGCTCCATTTTTCAACTCGTTTTTTGTGAGCTGACCGCAAGTCCAAAATTTTGGTTCAGGACCTATGCTGGTTCCCTGTGGGGGCTGAGACTTTGGTTAATTCTTCTTCCTGCCGGGAGGTTAGAGTGATATGTGCCCGTCCAAATGCCTAACACCTACTCTCTCATTGGTTCTCCCTCTTCCCTTTCATCCTCTGCCAAATTGGAAACCTTTGCGAACCAGGAGGTTAAAGGGGCTGTCTCTCCAAGTTGGGGGGTTGATAGTAAAGCAGATGGAAAGTCAAACCCGAGCACCAGGAGAGGGACTATTCGTTGTGTTTTAGAAACCTTTCGTATTCTCAGTGTGTCCGTTCTCTAGGTTTCCCGTACATGTAATAGCTGTAGTAATATTCCCTTTAACCTGGAGAGTTGGGACACATGGAATGGGTGCCAGGCATTTGTGCTTTAAAGGGTTTGCATTTGCTCACCCAATCTCACCAATCCTCTCAGTCCCAAGTGTCCAGCCTTAAGCCTCATCCAGCTGTCGTTGTACATAGTGTCATTCCAGGTTTCATCAGTGACCCTGAAGGAATTGTAAAGAATTTCCCAGTTTTTTTGTTTTGTTTTTGAAATTCCTTTTTATAGTGGGTTTGAGCTGATTCTCGCTGCCATGTTTATGCCAGTCTAGACACACTTGATTCCCTTATGGAGACATATCAATCCATAGGTTTTAAGATTCTTACTAGTCAGATATATTCCTCTGCGGGAAATATGGTGTTTTGAGTCCCTTTCACTGAGGAAAATGTAGGTCTTGTCTATTCCATAGTTGGTTTTTGGAATGGTACCTGTGCTTATATCAAAGTCTGGTTTTATGCACCACCCCACCTCTCCTTCTCCCTTAAGCAGGCATAAGAGTGTTTTCTAAATGTGAGACACTGCTCTCTTTCCTAACTCAGTTCAAGTGTAGCCATGTTTACAGGATCTTCATAAGTGATATCTTATGATAAGAATCTTTTTCTGTGTGACTTATATCACTTAGAATCATCGTACCTGAATCCACCCATTTTGCTCCTACTGGTCTTATGACATTGATTTCATGGCTGAGGGATATTCCATCATACGTAAGTACCACAATTTTTTGAACCATTTTTATATTTCCTGGGATATTTAAGGTGTACCCAAGTTGAGGTCCTTGTAAGCAGTGCAGCCCTAAATTTTGGGGTGGCTCTGTCTTATTGATTTTCAGTTTTCCCAAGGTATATTCCCTAGACTGGAAGTGCCCTTGGCTCTGTAGCTCTGTTGTTTACTTGTTTTAGGGAACACAATGCACTCCTCCAGAGAGGCAGTTGGCAATTTACATCCCGCCCTTCAGCATAACAAGGCTCCCTGTTCTCCAGGGCCTGTCTTGCCTTTTTCGTTTTTACACATTTTGTGGATGTCCCTTTTGACCGGTGGGAAGTGATACTTCTTTTTTTTTTTTTTTGCGGTACGCGGGCCTCTCACTGTTGTGGCCTCTCCCACTGCGGAGCACAGGCTCCGGACGCGCAGGCTCAGCGGCCATGGTTCACCGGACTAGCAGCTCCGCGGCATGTGGGATCTTCCCAGACCGGGGCACGAACCCGCATCCCCTGCATCAGCAGGCGGACTCTCAACCACTGCGCCACCAGGGAAGCCCAGTGATACTTCTTTGTAGTGCAGATTTGCATTGCCCGCTTGCTTGCTTGGCCAAAATGGGCGTATGCATTTTCTCGTGAATATATTCAGGAGAAAACGCATACGCCCTTTTTGGCCAAGTGCATCATTGCCGAAGTTGTGCCCCTCTTCCTGTGCTTTAAAGGCGATTCCAACGTACCTCTTGAAATCTGTTTCCTGCTATTCTGCCTCGCTTTCTAGTCTGCCTCGTTGCCTTCCCTCAACAGATTTTTGGACGATAGTTGTCCTTTATTACTCGGCCAGTTTGTGAATTGCTGTGCCCCTAAGCTCCATTTTTCAACTCGTTTTTTGTGAGCTGACCGCATGTCCAAAATTTTGGTTCAGGACCTATGCTGGTTCCCGGTGGGTGGCTGAGACTTTGGTTAATTCTTCTTCCTGCCGGGAAATTAGAGTGATATGTGCCCGTACAAATGCCTAACAGCTACTCTCTCATTGGTTCTCCCTCTTCCCTTTCATCCTCTGCCAAATTGGCCACCTGTGCGAACAAGGAGGTTAAAGGGGCTCTCTCTCCAAGTTGGGAGGTTGATAGTAAAGAAGATTGCAAGTCAAATCGGAGCACCAGGAGAGGGACTATTCGTTGAGTTTTAGAAACCTTTCGTATTCACTGTGTGTGTGTTCTCTAGGTTTCCTGTACATGTTATAGCTGTAGTAATATTCCCTTCAACCTGGAGATTTGGGACCCATGGAATGTGTGCCAGGCATTTGTGATTTAAAGGGTCTGCGTTTTTTCACCCAATCTCACCAATCCTCTCAGACCCAAGTTTCCAGCCTTATGCCACATCCAGCTGTCGTTGTAGATAGGTTCATCCAAGGTTTCATCAGAGACCCTGAAGGAATTGTAAAGAATTTCCCAGTTTTTTTGTTTTGTTTTTGAAATTCCTTTTTATAGTGGGTTTGAGATGATTCTTGCTGCCATGTTTATGCCAGTCTAGACACACTTGATTCCCTTTCGGAGACATATCAATACATAGGTTTTAAGATTCTTACTAGTCAGATATATTCCTCTGCAGGAACTATGGGGTTTTGAGTCCCTTTCACTGAGGAAGGAGTAGGTCTTGTCTATTCCATAGTTGGTTTTTGGAACAGTACCTGTGCTTATATCAAACTCTGGTTTTATGCATCACCCCACCTCTCCTTCCCCCTTAAGCAGGCATAAGAGTGTTTTCTATATGTGAGACACTGCTCTCTTCCCTAACTCATTTCAAGTGTAGCCATGTTTACAGGATCTTCATAAGTGATATCTTATGATAAGATTCTTTTTCTGTGTGACTTATTTCACTTAGAATCATCATACCTGAATCCACCCATTTTGCTGCTACTGGTCTTATGACATTGATTTCATGGCTGAGGGATATTCCATCGTATGTAAGTACCACAATTTTTTGAACCATTTTTATATTTCCTGGGATATTTAAGGTGTACCCAAGTTGAGGTCCTTGTAAGCAGTGCAGCCCTAAATTTTGGGGTGGCTGTGTCTTATTGATTTTCAATTTTCCCAAGGTATATTCCCTAGACTGGAAGTGCCCTTGGCTCTGTAGCTCTGTTGTTTACTTGTTTTAGGGAACACAATGCACTCCTCCAGAGAGGCAGTTGGCAATTTATAACCCGCCCATCAGCATAACAAGGCTCCGTGTTCTCCAGGGCATGTCTTGCCCTTCTGCTTTTCACACATTTTGTGGATGTCCCTTTTGACCGGTGGAAAGTGATACTTCTTTGTAGTGCAGATTTGCATTGCCCGCTTGCTTGCTTGGCCAAAAAGGGCGTATGCGTTTTCTCCTGAATATATTCAGGAGAAAACGCATACGCCCTTTTTGGCCAAGTGCATCATTGTCGAAGTTGTGCCCTTCTTCCTGTGCTTTAAAGGAGAATCCAACGTACCTCTTGAAATCTGTTTCCTGCTATTCTGCCTCGCATTCAAGTCCGCCTCGTTGCCTTCCCTTAACAGATTTTTGGACGATAGTTGTCCTTTATTACTCTGCCAGTTTGTGAATTGCTGTGCACTTGAGCTCCATTTTGCAACTCGTGTTTTGTGAGCTGACCGCAAGTCCAAAATTTTGGTTCAGGACCTATGCTGGTTCCCGGTGGGTGGCTGAGACTTTGGTTAATTCTTCTTCCTGCCGGGAAGTTAGAGTGATATGTGCCCATCCAAATGCCTAACAGCTCTTCTCTCATTGGTTTTCCCTCTTCCCTTTCGTGCTCTGCCAAATTGGAAACCTGTGCGAACCAGGATGTTAAAGGGGCTGTCTCTCCAAGTTGGGATATTGATAGTAAAGCAGATGGAAAGTCAAACTGGAGCACCAGGAGAGGGACTATTCGTTGAGTTTTAGAAACCTTTCATATTCACAGTGGGTCCATTCAATAGGTTTCCTGTACATGTTATAGCTGTAGGAATATTCACTTTATCCTGGAGAGTTGGGACCCATGGAATGGGTGCCAGGCATTTGTGCTTTAAATGGTCTGCATTTGCTCACCCAATCTCACCAATCCTCTCAGTCCCAAGTGTCCAGCCTTAAGCCACATCCAGCTGTCGTTGTACATAGGGTCATTCCAGGTTTCATCAGATACCCTGAAGGAATTGTAAAGAATTTCACAGTATTTTTGTTTTGTTTTTGAAATTCCTTTTTATAGTGGGTTTGAGCTGATTCTCACTGCCATTTTTATGCCAGTCTAGACACACTTGATTCCCTTACGGAGACATATCAATCCATAGGTTTTAAGATTCTTACTAGTCAGATATATTCCTCTGCGGGAAATATAGGGTTTTGAGTCCCTTTCACTGAGGAAGGTGTA
The DNA here is from genome assembly GCF_949752795.1 of Hyperoodon ampullatus. Lineage (NCBI taxonomy): Eukaryota > Metazoa > Chordata > Mammalia > Artiodactyla > Ziphiidae > Hyperoodon > Hyperoodon ampullatus. The sequence continues at coordinate 8,843 of NW_027640901.1, read as the reverse complement.
TGTCTTGTCTATTCCATAGTTGGTTTTTGGAACGGTACCTGTGCTTATATCAAACTCTGGTTTTATGCATCACCCCACCTCTCCTTCCCCCTTAAGCAGGCATAAGAGTGTTTTCTAAATGTGAGACACTGTTCTCTTTCCTAACTCACTTCAAGCGTAGCCATGTTTACAGGATCTTCATAAGTGATATCTTATTATAAGTTTCTTTTTCTGTGTGACTTATTTCACTAAGAATCATCGTACCTGAATCCACCCATTTTGCTGCTACTGGTCTTATGACATTGATTTCATGGCTGAGGGATACTCCATCGTACGTAAGTACCACAATTTTTTGAACCATTTTTCTATTTCCTGGGATATTTAAGGTGTACCCAAGTTAAGGTCCTTGTAAGCAGTTCAGCCTTAAATTTTGGGGTGGCACTGTCTTATCGATTTTCAGTTTTCCCAAGGTATATTCCCTAGACTGGAAGTGCCCTTGGCTCTGTAGCTCTGTTGTTTATTTGTTTTAGGGAACACAATGCACTCCTCCCGAGAGGCAGTTGTCAAGTTACATCCCGCCCATCAGCATAACAAGGCTCCCTGTTCTCCAGGGCCTGTCTTGCCTTTCTGGTTTTTACACATTTTGTGGATGTCCCTTTTAACCGGTGGGAAGTGATACTTGTTTGTAGTGCAGATTTGCATTGCCCGCTTGCTTGCTTGGCCGAAAAGGGCGTATGTGTTTTCTCCTGAATATATTCAGGAGAAAACGCATACGCCCTTTTTGGCCAAGTGCATCATTGTCAATTTGTGCCCCTCTTCCTGTGCTTTAAAGGCGATTCCAACGTACCTCTTGAAATCTGTTTCCTGCTATTCTGCCTCTCTTTTTTTTTTTTTTTTTTTTTTTTTTTTTTTTTTGCGGTACGCGGGCCTCTCACTGTTGTGGCCTCTCCCGCTGCGGAGCACAGGCTCCGGACACGCAGGCTCAGCGGCCATGGCTCACGGGCCCAGCCGCTCCACAGCATGTGGGATCCTCCCGGACCGGGGCACGAACCCGTGTCCCCTGCATCGGCAGGCGGACTCTCAACCACTGCACCACCAGGGAAGCCCTATTCTGCCTCTCTTTAAAGTCCTCCTCGTTGCCTTCCCTCAACAGATTTTTGGACGATAGTTGTCCTTTATTACTCGGCCAGTTTGTGAATTGCTGTGCCCCTGAGCTCCATTTTTCAACTCATTTTTTGTGAGCTGACCGTATGCCCAAAATTTTGTTTCAGGACCTATACTGGTTCCCGGTGGTTGGCTGAGACTTTCGTTAATTCTACTTCCTGCCGGGAAATTACAGTGATATGTGCCCGTCCAAATGCCTAACAGCTACTCTCTCATTGGTTCTCCCTCTTCCCTTTCATCCTCTGCCAAATTGGCAACCTGTGCGAACCAGGAGGTTAAAGGGGTTGTCTCTCCAAGTTGGGAGGTTGATAGTAAAGCAGATGGAAAGTCAAACCAGGAGAGGGACTATTCGTTGAGTTTTAGAAACCTTTCGTATTCACAGTGTGTCCGTTCTTTATGTTTCCCGTACATGTTATATCTGTAGGAATATTCCCTTTAACCTGGAGAGTTGGGACCCATGGAATGGGTGCCAGGCATTTGTGCTTTAAAGGGTCTGCATTTGCTCACCCAATCTCACCAATCCTCTCAGTCCAAAGTGTCCAGCCTTATGCCACATCCAGCTTTCATTGTAGATAGGGTCATTCCAGGTTTCATCAGAGACCCTGAAGGAATTGTAAAGAATTTCCCAGTTTTTTTGTTTTGTTTTAGAAATTCCTTTTTATAGTGGGTTTGAGCTGATTCTCGCTGCCATGTTTATGCCAGTCTAGACACACTTGATTCCCTTACGGAGACATATCAATCCATAGGTTTTAAGATACTTACTAGTCAGATATATTCCTCTGCGGGAAATATGGTGTTTTGAGTCCCTTTCACTGAGGAAGGTGTAGGTATTGTCTATTCCATAGTTGGTTTTTGGAACGGTACCTGTGCTTATATCAAACTCTGGTTTTATGCATCACCTCACCTCTCCTTCCCCCTTAGGCAGGCATAAGAGTGTTTTCCAAATGTGAGACACTGTTCTCTTTCCTAATTCAGTTCAAGTGTAGCCATGTTTACAGGATCTTCATAAGTGATATCTTATGATAAGTTTCTTTTTCTCTGTGACTTATTTCACTTAGAGTCATAGTACCTGAATCCACCCATTTTGCTGCTACTGGTCTTATGACAGTGATTTCATGGCTGAGGGATATTCCATCGTACGTAAGTACCACAATTTTTTGAACCATTTTTATATTTCCTGGGATATTTAAGGTGTACCCAAGTTGAGGTCCTTGTAAGCAGTGCAGCCCTAAATTTTGGGGTGGCTGTGTCTTTTTGATTTTCAGTTTTCCCAAGGTATATTCCCTAGACTGGAAGTGCCCTTGGCTCTGTAGCTCTGTTGTTTACTTGTTTTAGGGAACACAATGCACTCCTCCAGAGAGGCAGTTGGCAATTTACATCCCGCCCATCAGCATAACAAGGCTCCCTGTTCTCCAGGGCCTGTCTTGCCTTTCTGGTTTTTACACATTTTGTGGATGTCCCTTTTGACCGGTGGGAAGTGATACTTCTTTGTAGTGCAGATTTGCATTGCCCGCTTGCTTGCTTGGCCAAAAAGGGCGTATGCGTTTTCTCCTGAATATATTCAGGAGAAAACGCATACGCCCTTTTTGGCCAAGTGCATCATTGTCGAAGTTGTGCCCCTCTTCCTGTGCTTTAAAGGCGATTCCAACGTACCTCTGGAAATCTGTTTCCTGCTATTCTGCCTCGCTTTCAAGTCCGCCTCGTTGCCTTCCCTCAACAGATTTTTGGACGATAGTTGTCCTTTATTACTCGGCCAGTTTGTGAATTGCTGTGCCCCTGAGCTCCATTTTTCAACTCGTTTTTGGTGAGCTGACCGCAAGTCCAAAATTTTGGTTCAGGATCTATACTGATTCCCGGTGGGTGGCTGAGACTTTGGTTAATTCTTCTTCCTGCCGGGAAATTACAGTGATATGTGCCCGTCCAAATGCCTAACAGCTACTCTCTCATTGGTTCTCCCTCTTCCCTTTCATCCTCTGCCAAATTGGCAAACTGTGCGAACCAGGAGGTTAAAGGGGCTGTCTCTCCAAGTTGGGAGGTTGATAATAAAGCAGATGGAAAGTCAAACCGGAGCACCAGGAGAGGGACTATTCGTTGAGTTTTAGAAACCTTTCGTATTCACAGTGTGTCCGTTCTCTAGGATTCCCGTACATGTTATATCTGTAGTAATATTCCCTTCAACCTGGAGAGTTGGGACCCATGGAATGTGTGCCATGCATTATTGCTTTAAAGGGTCTGCATTTGCTCACCCAATCTCACCAATCCTCTCAGTCCCAAGTGTCCAGCCTTATGCCACATCCAGCTGTCATTGTAGATAGGGTCATTTCAGGTTTCATCAGAGACCCTGAAGGAATTGTAAAGAATTTCCCAGTTTTTTTTGTTTTGTTTTTGAAATTCCTTTTTATAGTGGGTTTGATCTGATTCTCGCTGCCATGTTTGTGCCAGTCTAGACACACTTGATTCCCTTACGGAGACATATCAATACATAGGTTTTAAGATTCTTACTAGTCAGATATATTCCTCTGCGGGAAATATGGGATTTTGAGTCCCTTTCACTGAGGAAGGTGTAGGTCTTGTCTATTCCATAGTTGGTTTTTGGAACGGTGCCTGTGCTTATATCAAACTCTGGTTTTATGCATCACCCCACCTCTCCTTCCCCCTTAAGCAGGCATAAGATTGTTTTCTAAATGTGAGACTCTGTTCTCTTTCCTAACTCAGTTCAAGTGTAGCCATGTTTACAGGATCTTCATAAGTGATATCTTATGATAAGTTTCTTTTTCTCTGTGACTTATTTCACTTAGAATCATCGTACCTGAATCCACCCATTTTGCTGCTACTGGTCTTATGACATTGATTTCATGGCTGAGGGATATTCCATCGTACGTAAGTACCACAATTTTTTGAACCATTTTTATATTTCCTGGGATATTTAAGGTGTACCCAAGTTGAGGTCCTTGTAAGCAGTGCAGCCCTAAATTTTCGGGTGGCTGTGTCTTTTTGATTTTCAGTTTTCCCAAGGTATATTCCCTAGACTGGAAGTGCCCTTGGCTCTGTAGCTCTGTTGTTTACTTGTTTTAGGGAACACAATGCACTCCTCCAGAGAGGCAGTTGGCAATTTACATCCCGCCCATCAGCATAACAAGGCTCCCTGTTCTCTAGGGCCTTTCTTGCCTTTCTGGTTTTTACACATTTTGTGGATGTCCCTTTTGACCGGTGGGAAGTGATACTTCTTTGTAGTGCAGAATTGCATTGCCCGCTTGCTTGCTTGGCCAAAAAGGGCGTATGCGTTTTCTCCTGAATATATTCAGGAGAAAACGCATACGCCCTTTCTGGCCAAGTGCATCATTGTCGAAGTTGTGCCCCTCTTCCTGTGCTTTAAAGGCGATTCCAACGTACCTCTTAAAATCTGTTTCCTGCTATTCTGCCTCGCTTTCAAGTCCACCTCGTTGCCTTCCCTCAACAGATTTTTGGACGATAGTTGTCCTTTATTACTCGGCCAGTTTGTGAATTGCTGTGCCCCTGAGCTCCATTTTTCAACTCGTTTTTGGTGAGCTGACCGCAAGTCCAAAATTTTGGTTCAGGATCTATACTGATTCCCGGTGGGTGGCTGAGACTTTGGTTAATTCTTCTTCCTGCCGGGAAATTACAGTGATATGTGCCCGTCCAAATGCCTAACAGCTACTCTCTCATTGGTTCTCCCTCTTCCCTTTCATCCTCTGCCAAATTGGCAACCTGTGCGAACCAGGAGGTTAAAGGGGCTGTCTCTCCAAGTTGGGAGGTTGATAATAAAGCAGATGGAAAGTCAAACCGGAGCACCAGGAGAGGGACTATTCGTTGAGTTTTAGAAACCTTTCGTATTCACAGTGTGTCCGTTCTCTAGGATTCCCGTACATGTTATATCTGTAGTAATATTCCCTTCAACCTGGAGAGTTGGGACCCATGGAATGTGTGCCATGCATTATTGCTTTAAAGGGTCTGCATTGGCTCACCCAATCTCACCAATCCTCTCAGTCCCAAGTGTCCAGCCTTATGCCACATCCAGCTGTCATTGTAGATAGGGTCATTTCAGGTTTCATCAGAGACCCTGAAGGAATTGTAAAGAATTTCCCAGTTTTTTTGTTTTGTTTTTGAAATTCCTTTTTATAGTGGGTTTGAGCTGATTCTCGCTGCCATGTTTGTGCCAGTCTAGACACACTTGATTCCCTTACGGAGACATATCAATACATAGGTTTTAAGATTCTTACTAGTCAGATATATTCCTCTGCGGGAAATATGGGATTTTGAGTCCCTTTCACTGAGGAAGGTGTAGGTCTTGTCTATTCCATAGTTGGTTTTTGGAACGGTACCTGTGCTTATATCAAACTCTGGTTTTATGCATCACCCCACCTCTCCTTCCCCCTTAAGCAGGCATAAGAGTGTTTTCTAAATGTGAGACTCTGTTCTCTTTCCTAACTCAGTTCAAGTGTAGCCATGTTTACAGGATCTTCATAAGTGATATCTTATGATAAGTTTCTTTTTCTGTGTGACTTATTTCACTTAGAATCATCGTACCTGAATCCACCCATTTTGCTGCTACTGGTCTTATGACATTGATTTCATGGCTGAGGGATATTCCATCGTACGTAAGTACCACAATTTTTTGAACCATTTTTATATTTCCTGGGATATTTAAGGTGTACCCAAGTTGAGGTCCTTGTAAGCAGTGCAGCCCTAAATTTTGGGGTGGCTGTGTCTTTTTGATTTTCAGTTTTCCCAAGGTATATTCCCTAGACTGGAAGTGCCCTTGGCTCTGTAGCTCTGTTGTTTACTTGTTTTAGGGAACACAATGCACTCCTCCAGAGAGGCAGTTGGAAATTTACATCCCGCCCATCAGCATAACAAGGCTCCCTGTTCTCCACGGCCTGTCTTGCCTTTCTGGTTTTTACACATTTTGTGGATGTCCCTTTTGACCGGTGGGAAGTGATACTTCTTTGTAGTGCAGATTTGCATTGCCCGCTTGCTTGCTTGGCCAAAAAGGGCGTATGCGTTTTCTCCTGAATATATTCAGGAGAAAACGCATACGCCCTTTTTGGCCAAGTGCATCATTGTCGAAGTTGTGCCCCTCTTCCTGTGCTTTAAAGGCGATTCCAACGTACCTCTTGAAATCTGTTTCCTGCTATTCTGCCTCGCTTTCAAGTCCGCCTCGTTGCCTTCCCTCAACAGATTTTTGGACGATAGTTGTCCTTTATTACTCGGCCAGTTTGTGAATTGCTGTGCCCCTGAGCTCCATTTTTCAACTCGTTTTTGGTGAGCTGACCGCAAGTCCAAAATTTTGGTTCAGGATCTATACTGATTCCCGGAGGGTGGCTGAGACTTTGGTTAATTCTTCTTCCTGCCAGGAAATTACAGTGATATGTGCCCGTCCAAATGCCTAACAGCTACTCTCTCATTGGTTCTCCCTCTTCCCTTTCATCCTCTGCCAAATTGGCAACCTGTGCGAACCAGGAGGTTAAAGGGGCTGTCTCTCCAAGTTGGGAGGTTGATAATAAAGCACATGGAAAGTCAAACCGGAGCACCAGGAGAGGGACTATTCGTTGAGTTTTAGAAACCTTTCGTATTCACAGTGTGTCCGTTCTCTAGGATTCCCGTACATGTTATATCTGTAGTAATATTCCCTTCAACCTGGAGAGTTGGGACCCATGGAATGTGTGCCATGCATTATTGCTTTAAAGGGTCTGCATTTGCTCACCCAATCTCACCAATCCTCTCAGTCCCAAGTGTCCAGCCTTATGCCACATCCAGCTGTCATTGTAGATAGGGTCATTTCAGGTTTCATCAGAGACCCTGAAGGAATTGTAAAGAATTTCCCAGTTTTTTTGTTTTGTTTTTGAAATTCCTTTTTATAGTGGGTTTGAGCTGATTCTCACTGCCATGTTTGTGCCAGTCTAGAAACACTTGATTCCCTTACGGAGACATATCAATACATAGGTTTTAAGATTCTTACTAGTCAGATATATTCCTCTGCGGGAAATATGGGATTTTGAGTCCCTTTCACTGAGGAAGGTGTAGGTCTTGTCTATTCCATAGTCGGTTTTTGGAACGGTGCCTGTGCTTATATCAAACTCTGGTTTTATGCATCACCCCACCTCTCCTTCCCCCTTAAGCAGGCATAAGAGTGTTTTCTAAATGTGAGACTCTGTTCTCTTTCCTAACTCAGTTCAAGTGTAGCCATGTTTACAGGATCTTCATAAGTGATATCTTATGATAAGTTTCTTTTTCTGTGTGACTTATTTCACTTAGAATCATCGTACCTGAATCCACCCATTTTGCTGCTACTGGTCTTATGACATTGATTTCATGGCTGAGGGATATTCCATCGTACGTAAGTACCACAATTTTTTGAACCATTTTTACATTTCCTGGGATATTTAAGGTGTACCCAAGTTGAGTTCCTTGTAAGCAGTGCAGCCCTAAATTTTGGGGTGGCTGTGTCTTTTTGATTTTCAGTTTTACCAAGGTATATTCCCTAGACTGGAAGTGCCCTTGGCTCTGTAGCTCTGTTGTTTACTTGTTTTAGGGAACACAATGCACTCCTCCAGAGAGGCAGTTGGCAATTTACATCCCGCCCATCAGCATAACAAGGCTCCCTGTTCTCCAGGGCCTGTCTTGCCTTTCTGGTTTTTACACATTTTGTGGATGTCCCTTTTGACCGGTGGGAAGTGATACTTCTTTGTAGTGCAGATTTGCATTGCCCGCTTGCTTGCTTGGCCAAAAAGGGCGTATGCGTTTTCTCCTGAATATATTCAGGAGAAAACGCATACGCCCTTTTTGGCCAAGTGCATCATTGTCGAAGTTGTGCCCCTCTTCCTGTGCTTTAAAGGCGATTCCAACGTACCTCTTGAAATCTGTTTCCTGCTATTCTGCCTCGCTTTCAAGTCCGCCTCGTTGCCTTCCCTCAACAGATTTTTGGACGATAGTTGTCCTTTATTACTCGGCCAGTTTGTGAATTGCTGTGCCCCTGAGCTCCATTTTTCAACTCGTTTTTGGTGAGCTGACCGCAAGTCCAAAATTTTGGTTCAGGATCTATACTGATTCCCGGTGGGTGGCTGAGACTTTGGTTAATTCTTCTTCCTGCCGGGAAATTACAGTGATATGTGCCCGTCCAAATGCCTAACAGCTACTCTCTCATTGGTTCTCCCTCTTCCCTTTCATCCTCTGCCAAATTGGCAACCTGTGCGAACCAGGAGGTTAAAGGGGCTGTCTCTCCAAGTTGGGAGGTTGATAATAAAGCAGATGGAAAGTCAAACCGGAGCACCAGGAGAGGGACTATTCGTTGAGTTTTAGAAACCTTTCGTATTCACAGTGTGTCCGTTCTCTAGGATTCCCGTACATGTTATATCTGTAGTAATATTCCCTTCAACCTGGAGAGTTGGGACCCATGGAATGTGTGCCATGCATTATTGCTTTAAAGGGTCTGCATTTGCTCACCCAATCTCACCAATCCTCTCAGTCCCAAGTGTCCAGCCTTATGCCACATCCAGCTGTCCTTGTAAATAGGGTCATTTCAGGTTTCATCAGAGACCCTGAAGGAATTGTAAAGAATTTCCCAGTTTTTTTGTTTTATTTTTGAAATTCCTTTTTATAGTGGGTTTGAGCTGATTCTCGCTGCCATATTTATCCCAGTCTAGACACACTTGATTCCCTTACGGAGACATATCAATACA